>NC_137674.1:80349539-80357039 GCF_963989245.1 Nansenia antarctica
GAAACAGTGTTTGAAGACGAAAGAGGCAGCAGACAGTAGGCCTGCCTGTGTGCTTGCTGCCTGCCTGCCTGTGGGTCTGTCTGTCTTTTGAAAAGCAATAAAAGCAACTCTATAGTTTCATAAGGCTGCTGTGAGCTGCCCTACCTGGGGAGTAGCCTCTATACCTGAGAGAGAGAGAGAGAGAGAGAGAGAGAGAGAAATAGAGGGAAAGAGACAGAAAGAGAGTTCTGATGTGATTTACCTCTTATAATTGAGTGAAAGGGAGAGAAGAGAGAGATAGACCGAAAGAAAGAAGCATGCATGAATGAATGAATGAAAGAAAGACAGAAAGACAATAGACAGGATCAGAGTCTTATTCTATAGCTGTTTTGACATCTCTCTCTTCCTATTACCTGTGTGATGGGAGCAGTGAGTTCTAATTACTCAATATGTTGATTACCTGAGGCTGGCGGTGGGACACCTCTGACAAAAGCCTTCTATGAAGCAGTTTTTCTTAATCATGATGGCTTATTATTTGTTTCAAACAGTAATTAATGTATGATGAACGGTGTGTTCTGCATTGATAATTCACTCAACTGTCTCCAGGCCCTCTCGGAAAGAACACTATCTCATCTTAGACTATCACGCCAGTTTCCCTTCAGAAGACATAAACATTTGATCAAAACAGGGAGAACAGAGATTGGCTTGTAGACGAAGCAGGATCTGAAATATGAAAGGATAAACCTTACTCTCCATTTACCAAATGGTCTGTAGTTTATGCACCCATGCATATCATCCGCAAATTGAATGTAATTTAGAGAAAGTAATTACATCCCAGCCGTTAGAAAACACACTAGGCAGTGGGGATTGGTTTCATCCTCTCACATTCCTAAGAGCTCTTCCCCTCATCCTCTCCTTCTCTCCTTTCCTTCTCCTCTCCTTCTCCTCTCCTACTTTCCTTCTCTCATCTCCTACCCTCCTCCTTTCCTTCGCTCTTCGTCTCCTCCTCCTCTCCTTCTCTCTCCTCTTCCTCTTGCTTTCCTTCTCTCTTATCCTCCTCCTCCTCCTGTCCTTCTCTCTTCTCCTCCGACTCCTTTCCTTTTCTCTCCTCTTCCTCTCCTGTCACCCACCCTCCATCCACCCCTCTAACCTAACACTCGTCTCAGTGTGGGGGGATAGGGTTGGAAAGGAGAGTGGAGGGAGAGAGTGAGAGTGAGAAAAGAGGAAAGAAACTCAAGAGTATAATTATTACACCCAGATGTCTCTCGTAACTAATAGTACTTATTATAAGTAATGGGGTTGTGTTTGGGATCAGGGAACAGAGTGGGTACGAGTCTGCATGCTTCTTGTTTTGATAGACATTACTGTGTTTCAGCAACGTCAAGTCATTGTGATAAAACAACTAATTGTGACAAATGTATTTGCCACAAGTTGCTTTGAATATAGACATCTGCGAAATGCCAAAAATGCAAATGTAAATGTATAAGTGGCTATGGACTACTGACAGCGTGAGAAATTATCCGAGGGGAAAGTATGCCAGTCTCCCAGCAACCAGACGGAATCTCAGACGACCATCTTTAACCAATCATGTGTCAAGAGGTTAATGATCCCTATGTCATGTGACCCAGGGAGAGGTGCTCCATCCGGCCCGTACAGAGCATTCATCTCTTTCTCTCCGTCTCTGGTGTGTAGCAAAACACACACAGGCATACACGCACAGGCACACACACACATTCATGCAGTCACACACACACACAGAGGCACGTACACACACATACACACACACACACACATACACACACACAAACATGCAGGCATGTACACACACACACACACACACACACACACACACACACACACACTCCATTAGTTCCCAGTCTAAAATACCCTAAAGGGGCAATCTTGGATTCAAACAATAACAAAGCTTTTTTCTAACCACTCTCAAAATCATAGAGGGAGCTATGGATGCAAGGACTCAACATCCATCTGATCAAAATTATAGTTTTAGATTAGGTAAGAGAGTTAAACTAAGCTCATGAGGCATTTAAACGTTTTATTGTTTAAGAATCAATGGCTCTACATATATATCATTCATTTACAAGTCTGGAAATGGATGTCCCAATCCCAGATTGCCCCTTTACTTCACTAGGCAAAGCTGAAGCAGACATCATGCTCTGTCACGTACTGCAGCGTGTGCTTTCAGGCTATGAATCAGAGGGGAACCATCTTTTTGTCAGACTGCAAAGCCACTCTGTGAAATTAAAAAACGAATTCCGCCTAAGAGGTCTGTGAGCGGTGGTCAGTATGGCCATGATCAACTCCCAGAATGCTGCTCTCACACTGAGCTCACTGCAGGCTTTTAGTGCTCCGTCACCGGCCTGGCTTGATTCAATTTACAGACTCGCCTCTCTACTCCTAAGCGTGCACACACACACACACACACACACACACACACACACACACATACAAACACAAACACACACGCACACAAACACAAACACAAACACACACGCACACGCCAGCATTCAGAATTCTGACGTGAGAGTGCATCCAAACGTCGAATTCCAACGTGACATTGGGGTAGCTCGTTCTGAAAGCGCAGGGGTGCGCCTGTCGGGCTGCACTTGCATTAACACTAGAACAGCCGTGAGGTGTTAAACAGCACCAGTGAGTACAAAAAAAAATCTACCTTTGCACTCGATCAAATTTCAGGACCCTCCTTTCATGACTTTTCCTAGATATGTGCGTTCTACCACCCAGCATCTTTACATTTTCAAAATCGAGTTAGTATAAAGCGATTTTGCAGTATTTCTGTGTGTGTCTGTGTATTTGCCTTGGGATTCGGCTGCCATATTTTTCTCCAAGGCTGCAATTCTCTTTTATATCAGCAGAGGTAGCAAGGGGGCACACACTGTGCTCAACCTTCAGGCTTCAGTGCTGAATTAGATACAGTGGATAAGACTGATATTTGTAACATAATGTGTTTATATATAGGCTATATATAGCAATAGTGATACATAAGATATGTATATGTACAGACAGTTATGAAAATGATAAACTGTACAGTATGACTTTTACAATCCCTTCAGATTTGTTGGAGCTGAGGTTTTTTTTTCACCCAAGTTCCATGCAATAGTGATAAGATATTATGATATGTGTAGCCTATGTACAGTTATGAATGATACACTGCACAGTATGTACCTATCAAGCTGTGTGGTATTACATAGGTACCACAGCAAAGTAGTTCATCAACAAATATTATATAACAAACGGATATTTATAATATTGTATATAATGTCTTTTTTGATGATTATGCCTGTACAGCGCTGTCAATTTTCAAATAATGCTATAGGCTATATATATATATATATCTACCCTCCCTCCACCCCCACCCAGAGAGCTTTGGACTGTCTGGATATGAACACTTGATCTCTGCACTTTATATTTATATTAATTATGACTCTTGCACTTTGATGTTGGTTTGCACTGTCTTGTCCTGTCTTGCACCTATCCTGCTGTAAACCGTGCTCCATTGTTCCAAACCAAATTCCTAACATGTTTACATGTCATGGCAATAAAAGTCTTCTGATTCTGATTCTGATTCTGATATGAATGTTCAGTTGTGATATGAAGTAGCCAACAATTCTCATGTCGACCATGATAATAATAGGCTACAACAGGGTTGTACATAGATATACGCAGATTCATATTTGGATAGTTGATTTTGGCACCATTGTATAGTAGCCAATTGCAGAGAGTATACATTATTTTGTTTGTTTACTGCACATTATAAATGAAATGAAAATAGCTGTTGTGAAAAGTGAAAATGAAGTGTGTTCATGTTGCAGTGAAATCTATTTACATAGATATATCAGATGTGATATTTCTACTACAAACGAACACAGAGAGACAGATAATTCAAGTAACATTTTTATTTACTTGCAATGTTCACTTCAATTCTTCCAAGTAAAAAGTATGGTAATTAATATGAACACCAATATATATTTAAAAAAAGTAGAAAGTGAATAGGAGGTCGCCGGAGCGCTCAGCGTGGGCGCTGTCAGGTAGACAGGGCAGGAGAGGCATCAGGCCTGGCCATGGGACAGATGTGAATGATGGGAATGATGTGCTGGGCGTGCGAGGGAGCGTGCTTATTCTGGCAGATTGTGAAATATTAAAACCAATAACATTCTGAATGATTTATCATTCTGTACTCTTTCTCTCCTTTCTTTCATGTATTTTCTTTTCTTTTTCTCAATTAGTAGTCTCCTAATCTCGCTACAGTTTGAGCGAGACTGTAACTGTCATTGTTTGAATGAATGAATGAATGGTCTTTATTTGTCATTGATATAGTACAGGTACCAAACAACGAAATTTGGGAGGGGGGGCTCCCCTGGTGCTAGGAAACTAGGTGCTAGGAACTGGTGCTATAACTGTGTTCATGTTATAATGTTTAGTGAACGAACAATTGTTAGGTGTTTGCCACAAATCGGAATTATCTTGCCGTGAAATGTGTACATCAAATAACATGATGTCGGCGATCTACTAGAACTGCGGGACGACTGCAATGTAGGCTACCATATATATCTGCCATATCATACCGTTTTATATTGAAAAATATGATGGTAAATAAATACATGTGGGACCGATGTATGATATGGCAGAGGTGTGGTGTGTATCAGTCTGTCTCGTTCCAGCGAGTCAACTCGTGTTGACTCAATAAGACATGCGCTTGATGGGGGGAGTGTTGATGGCTGTCGATCGTTTCCGATCAATGAACAAAGACATCGGGTTCCCCCCGCTCCACCACGTTTCAACGGTGTGTTTCTGTAACCATTTTCTCCTCCTTGTTGCATAAAACAAATTTAGACCACTATATAAATATAGACCACTATGTATAAATAATAATCCACAGATCTCTTTTGACATCACAACAATGTCAACACAATCACAACAGAATCTTATTTTATCCAACCAGGTTTTATATTTTGATTATGACATCATGTCTTTCAACATTGTCACACTTTTCATTACACACATTAGCGGCATCAAAAATGATGTGCTGGGCGTGCGAGGGAGCGTGCTTATTCTGGCAGATTGTGAAATATTAAAACCAATAACATTCTGAATGATTTATCATTCTGTACTCTTTCTCTCCTTTCTTTCATGTATTTTCTTTTCTTTTTCTCAATTAGTAGTCTCCTAATCTCGCTACAGTTTGAGCGAGACTGTAACTGTCATTGTTTGAATGAATGAATGAATGGTCTTTATTTGTCATTGATATAGTACAGGTACCAAACAACGAAATTTGGGAGGGGGGGCTCCCCTGGTGCTAGGAAACTAGGTGCTAGGAACTGGTGCTATAACTGTGTTCATGTTATAATGTTTAGTGAACGAACAATTGTTAGGTGTTTGCCACAAATCGGAATTATCTTGCCGTGAAATGTGTACATCAAATAACATGATGTCGGCGATCTACTAGAACTGCGGGACGACTGCAATGTAGGCTACCATATATATCTGCCATATCATACCGTTTTATATTGAAAAATATGATGGTAAATAAATACATGTGGGACCGATGTATGATATGGCAGAGGTGTGGTGTGTATCAGTCTGTCTCGTTCCAGCGAGTCAACTCGTGTTGACTCAATAAGACATGCGCTTGATGGGGGGAGTGTTGATGGCTGTCGATCGTTTCCGATCAATGAACAAAGACATCGGGTTCCCCCCGCTCCACCACGTTTCAACGGTGTGTTTCTGTAACCATTTTCTCCTCCTTGTTGCATAAAACAAATTTAGACCACTATATAAATATAGACCACTATGTATAAATAATAATCCACAGATCTCTTTTGACATCACAACAATGTCAACACAATCACAACAGAATCTTATTTTATCCAACCAGGTTTTATATTTTGATTATGACATCATGTCTTTCAACATTGTCACACTTTTCATTACACACATTAGCGGCATCAAAAATGATGTGCTGGGCGTGCGAGGGAGCGTGCTTATTCTGGCAGATTGTGAAATATTAAAACCAATAACATTCTGAATGATTTATCATTCTGTACTCTTTCTCTCCTTTCTTTCATGTATTTTCTTTTCTTTTTCTCAATTAGTAGTCTCCTAATCTCGCTACAGTTTGAGCGAGACTGTAACTGTCATTGTTTGAATGAATGAATGAATGGTCTTTATTTGTCATTGATATAGTACAGGTACCAAACAACGAAATTTGTGAGGGGGGGCTCCCCTGGTGCTAGGAAACTAGGTGCTAGGAACTGGTGCTATAACCAGGGGTGCACATAACTGGTGCGCCAGTGCGCATGCGTCGCCAAAATGCATGCTGCGCGGCAGACCAGCTGCATGAAGGCGCTCTTGCGCACCAACAGCTGGGAGCGCTGGGAGAGGAATTTACTTCCTCAAAATCCAACTGCTGACTGCTGCATCACTGAGGCACCCGACGAGCCGTCAAAATGTCAAAGAAGCAAGCCCCACTAAGTAACTATTTGCCGGCGCTTCCCCTCACGAAAACATTCGGAAAGTATCGTAACTCGTACTTTCATTCCGCGTATCGCGTATCGCACGGTTATCACGGTTATCACGCCGACACGTGAACATTCAGTCTCGAACGACTCGTCGCTAAAAGGAAAAACAACACCAAGGGACTTCACGTTTCTTTTCTCTGAAGCTTTCAAACGTTCAGACGTTTGTTTTACAGCTTCATTATCGCACCTAGACCCCTGACCCAGGGAATATGGTTGGGAATTCTATTAGAAAAAGAAGAAAAAAAGACTTCGTTGCACAATCAAAATAATGAGCTATTTAAAGTGATGGCCTACATTACAACATCCTCTACCATGGTTGAAATTGAGGACAGTGATAACTTACAGCAGTCAAGAGAGCAGTGATGATGATGATTAAGCTTGTAGCATAAATAAATGCTTAGGCTGTAACTTTTTGTTGAAAAGTTGATTTCAGTGTTTACAGAACAGAACAGAGCAGTGCTTAAAGAGATGTCAGTTGATTTCATTGTGTTTAAAGGAGTCTGACAGACTTTCATGCTTAAAGAGCAGTCATTTGATTTTGCATTTGTTTCTTTTGTTTTGCACACAATAATTTGTTCGTTCATCTTTATTTATGAATAAATGTCGTTTTGCTAATATAAGTTATCCATGTATCCCTTTTTCATCCATCCTGTGGGACGGGTCGTGACTCGCAAGCTCGGGGAGCACCAAGCAGCATCCCTAGGTGCTCCTCTGAGCACTGGCCCCAAAAAGTTATGTGCACCCCTGGCTATAACTGTGTTCATGTTATAATGTTTAGTGAACGAACAATTGTTAGGTGTTTGCCACAAATCGGAATTATCTTGCCGTGAAATGTGTACATCAAATAACATGATGTCGGCGATCTACTAGAACTGCGGGACGACTGCAATGTAGGCTACCATATATATCTGCCATATCATACCGTTTTATATTGAAAAATATGATGGTAAATAAATACATGTGGGAC
>NC_137674.1:80364539-80377039 GCF_963989245.1 Nansenia antarctica
CACACAGCCAAGTCATCTCACCGTCAGCCACTCTGGTCTTTGCAAACAGTTGGTTTGAGCACAGCACTGCAGTAGCATATGTTCCTTCCACAGTGTGTTTGTTGAACTGTGAGACTGCAGACTACAGGGAGTGGTGATTGTTCAGGTGAGCTGCTGGGTGATTAGTGAATTGACTTCAGCTGTGCAGGCTATGACTGTCATCTCATGTCTCTCCTCTGGGGGGAAATGGGGGCCAAAAACCATGTTGGGATGGCTGAGTTTCTCTAGGGAGGGGAAATTTGGCTCTCCTTCCCTGTCTGTGAAGGAATGGCACTGTACTTGGTTTCTTGTTGAGTTTGCCAAGACACCTCCCACTCGATCTTTCCATGGATTACCAGGAAGATCGCCGACTGTAGGCAAACTGTAAGGGCACTGGGTCGTTGGAGTTGTGGTTCTGCCAAGGTTTATTTCTGTTCCTCAGTAGGTAGTAGGACAACCAACCGTCTCACGTCCCTGTGCAGAACGATGGCTTGGGGCTTTAATTTCTTCTGCTGGAGTTGGGATGGCTGGTTTTTTCCTTTGGGGCTTTTGTCAGGGGGACACAGTAGCTTGGGAAGACCCTAATGTGGACATCCCTCACAACGCCTTTGCTGTCTGGGTTGGTGCTGACAACTCTGCCAAGTTTGAAGTGACCTCTCAGTGCGTTCTGGTCGCTTAACCAGACAATGTCTCCTACAGCGACATTCCTTTCGGCAGTATGCCACTTGCTCCTGACAACAAGGTTGGGACCAGCGAGTTGACTCCAGGATCTCCAGAACTTGGTCACCTCTGACTGCATCGCCCTGAGCCTTTTGTAGGGGTAGTTGGACAAGTCAAATGTTTTGAAGTCTCCACTTTGAGTTGCTCGACCAAGGAGGAGGCTGTTTGGTGTGACATATTGGATGCAATCTTCCCGGCTCTGAACTCTGGCATCAATCGGGCGCTCATTTGCAAGGTTGGCTGCCGTGTAGAGAGCTGTCTGGAACTCTGAGTAGCTGAGCCCAGACTCTTGACCAAGACTCTGAAGTGCCCTCTTTGCAACACGCACAGCAGCTTCTGCAGCACCGTTCCTGTGTGGAGAGTCAGCTGGGTGAATTTTCCACATCCACTTTGTTCCATTTTTGGCTGCAGTGTCTTCCAGTACTGTTTGATCCAGGTCGTCCAAGAACCTATACATCTCCTCCAGGACAGGTTTTGCTCCAATGAAATTGGTGCCTGGATCAGACCAGATCTTTCTTGGATGACCCCTGAGAGCTGTGAACCGTTGGTAAGCCATCAGAAAGCTTTCTGTTGATGGGGCGTTCACCAGTTCGGTGTGAATGGCTCTGCTGGCCATACAGCAGAAGACAACTCCCCAGACTTTCAGGGTGACTCTCTTCTTGACATCATCTCGTACTTGGTACGGTCCGAAGAGGTCTACGGTTGTAAACTCAAAGGGTGCAGCAGGCTCAGTCCTTTCTGGTGGCAAGTCACCCATCACTTGTCGACACTTCCTTGCTCTCAACTTCCTGCAGGTCATGCAGCCATCGACAACCTTTTGGGCAATTCTCCTGCCCCTTATGATCCATGCCTTCTTTCTCATTCTGAGCAATGTTCCGGCCACTCCATCATGACTCTCGTTATGCGCCTCCCGAGCCAACAGTGTGGACACCCAGGCATCATGGGGTAGGAGTGGGACACAACACTGGTCTTCTTTGAACATCTGCACTCGGCCACCACAAACCAATAATCCAGAGTCCTGGTCTTTGTAGACCACCAGCCTGTCAGTGGTGGAGTTTGGAAAGATTGCTCCCTCTTGTGCTGCAAGAAAAATGTCTCTTAGGGCATCTTCTCTCTCTTGTACAGAGATGGCTCCTCCTGAGGAGACTGCCTCCCACTTTGGGCTGTCCAAGGCCTGACCTCGTCCATAGAACCTTTTTGCTGCTCTCCAGACCATTGCAACTGTTTTGACCAGTCTGGTCAGAACACTGAACCGTTTGACGTCCAGAAGATCTTGAACAACTGACCTTCTTGGCGGTCTCCCCTGTTCCATCTGGATTTGGTTCTGATTCCGTGAGGGCTCTTTCTTTTCCAGGGACTGTTTCAGAGCCTGGGCCCTTGTCAACACAGCAGCAAATGCTTTCCTCTGCAACTTGTTGATGCTTTCTCTGGCGGTGGTTGCTATTTCCTTAGCCGATTTGGTTTGCCACTCCCTTTCTGGCAGACTCAAGAACTTGGGTCCATTTTGCCACTCTGAATGTTCATCCAGATCCTGAGGGCTTGCTCCTCTGGTGATCCCATCAGCAATGTTTTGAGTCCCAGGGATCCACCACCAGTCCTGAACTGCTGTGCTGCTTTGAATCTCTCCAATCCTATTGGCAAAGAATGTTTGGTAGCCATAGCTTTCTCGCTGTATTGCCCCAAGGACTGTTTGACTGTCGACCAAGTGAAACCACCTTCCAACTTGGATTCGGCTGTACCGCTCGAAGAACTTCCTTAGCCGTGAGGCGAACACTGCTCCACACATCTCTGCTTTGACAGCATCACCTTTGTGGTCCAAGGGAGTTAGCTTTGCCTTGGATTCCACCAATCTGATGATGGAACCCTGGTCTGTGGTCCATCTTAGGTACATCACTGCTCCATAGGCATGCTCACTTCCATCAGAGAACGTGATTGCCCATGGTGGTTCAGTAGTGAAGCCTTTGGGGGTTAGAGCTCTGTTGAATGTGACCTTGCTGAGTTGATGGTACTCCTCGAACAGGTTGATTGCATCTCCTCTGAGGCCATCTGAGAGTGCAATGTCCCATGTGTCCTTGACCGGACCGCTTTCAGCTTTAACCTCTTGGAACGCTCTCCGTACCAGAATAGCTCCCTTCTGCTTGGCAGGAGTTACTAGGCCAACTGGGTCATAAAGTGCTGACACTTGACTGAGAAGTTCTCTTCGTGTCAGAGGGTTTGGTGTCTGGGTTCTGATTTCCTCTTGCTGAAGGTCTTCACCCAGTCTCATCTTTTGCTTTCTCTTTGAGAAGTTGATTCCGATCATGACGTGGAGCTTATCTTCCTCGACTCTGTAGCCCAGGCCAAGCGCCTTGTTGTCATCATCACACATTTGGTTTGGTAAGACCATGGTCGTTGCCTTTGTCCTTTCCTCTTCACCAGTGTGCTCCTTCCTCCCACTTTGCCCAGAAAGGACCCATGGCTTTAGCTCAAAACCTCCAGCCCTCAGGATCCTCTCCACATTGGCTGTGATGATCTTTAGCTGGTCTGGGTTGTTGTGGGAAGTGAGGATGTCATCAACGTAGCTGTCATTGTGAATCACTAGACGCTCCTCTTCAAGATGGGCAAAGAGAGGGAGGTTAGCAGTTTCACGCATTGCCAGTTGCGCGATGCACCCTGCTGGTTTGTCTCCAATGTTCACTCTTGTGATTGCATATTCTCCCAGCTCTTCATCCTCAGCGTCTCGCCAGAGGAACCTGTGCAGGTGCACTTCTTGGTCTTCCAGCCAGACTGAGTTGTACATCTTTTTTATGTCACCCAGGGCAGCGAATACTCCATCTCTGAACCTGAGAAGCACAGCTCGAATCTGGTTGAGAACGTCGGGGCCTTTCATCAGCAGGTCGTTCATGCTCACACCTCTGTATCTTTGACTGCTGTTCCAAACGATTCTTACCGGAGTTGTGACAGAGTGTGGGTTAGGGGCAATGAGGTGACTGAGGTACCAAACTGGTCCATCCCAGTTGGTGATGGTGTCTTTAGGCAGTTTGAGCGCAGCTCTTCGACCTACCATGTCATGCACCTGTGCAGCGTATGCCACTTTCCATTCAGGTGTTTTGGCTAGTCGCTTTTCTGTTCTGAGAAATGTAGCCTCAACTGTTCTCTTGTTGTTCGGTAAGGAGACGGGGTCTTCCACCCAAGGATACCTGGCATGCCAGTGTGGCTCCTTGCTGTGGTTGTCTTCGGTGACATAGGTGAGACCGTTCCTTACCACTTCAAGCTCTCTCTCCTCTGCAAGAGTCATTTCTTTGCCGCCGGGTTGACATTTTCCACAGCGGCAGCCTCCACACTTTGGATCACATGCTGCGCCGATACTGTCCCATTTCCACCACTCTAGGAAGTCCCGGTTGGTGGTTGAAGTGCTTGACTTCTGGAGCGTGGCGTGAACTTGAGTGTTGGGATGTTTCTTTGAAACAGGGCCAGTGAGTTCCTCATACCTCACAGCAGCAGTTTTCATTGATCTTGCGAAATGTGCCTTGGACATGTGGGCTGACACGGTGAGGTCTTCGAAGAGCTCAGGATGAGTCCCTCCAACCGTCATCCCCAGTGGTCCATCCCACAGCACAAGGTCTCCAACAACTTTAATCCTTTGAGGTGCTAGCTGGCCTTCTCTGTGGCTTATGAGCAGATTGATTTCACCAGGCCTTGTCAGCTCCCCAAGTGGGATGTCTGGAAAGAGTCTCTGGAGCCGTTTGGGATCAACACTTTTGTGGATGTCTGCAATACTGTCGAGACCATAACATACCAATTGGTGTGATTTCAGAGTGCCTTTGGGAGTTTTCACCCTGATCTTCAAGAGGTACCGTTTTGTCTCCACAATGGTCTTCATTCCTCCAACACCATGGACAATGAGAGTGATGTCTTCACTCCTGAGGTTCAGTTTGTCTGCGGCCTTGTGAGTAATATAATTAGTGTCAGACGCCAGGTCGATTAATGTTCCAACCTTTTCTCCAGCATTTGCTGTGACCTCCAGAAGCATCATGATCACTGGCAGCTCCTGCAATCCACTCTCCACTAGAAGGCCTGGTTGCTCCTTTGTGGTGCTGAAAGCCTTTGATGTAGCATTTGAGAACACATCATGAAACTGTTTTGCCAGCTCTGGGGAAAGCTTCCTGACAAACTCCTCTTGTTCCTCTGTGTACTTTCTCCCGCTTTTCACATCCTCTGAACCAGGTCCTCTCTTTTTCTGTGATGAGTTATTCTTCTTGTTAGGACAGAGATAAAAGTGATGCTCAGGAGCATGTTCATCCTTGCAGGCATGGCTGGTGCACAGGAAGTCATCTCTGCAGTATGAACTGTCATCATGAACTTCAAGACATCTCTTGCATGCTCCCAACTCCTTAGCTGCAGCCTTCTTTTCAGCTAGCTTCAGTGACCGGAACTGCATGCAGAAGTAGAGCTTCTCCCTGTGTTTCCCATCTCCACAGACAACACATCCAGTGTGTTCGTCGCCTGCCTTGGTGGATTTTGTTCTGGCCTGTCTTGGCTCAAACTTGGTCTCTCTCCTGCTTGGTTCTTCATCCCTCAGCTGTTCAAGCTGCTCATATATGCTTTCTTGCTCTTTGAGAAATGTCAACAGGCTGTCGAACCGGTTGCCTGGAGTCACAGCATTTCTTGCCGCATAGACAAGCCATTCCTTTTTTAGGGATTCTGGGAGTTTTCCCTCGATGGACTTGGTCACCAGAGGGTTTTTTATAGCACCAGTGTCTCCAAGCTCAATCAGATCTCGAAGCGCCTTCTCCACAGCTTGGATTAGTTCCACAACTCTCAGTGGTTGGTTACTTCTGACGGGTGTCATGCCCTGCAGCTCCTCCACTATTTCAATAGCAATGGATGTCCGATTGCCATAGCGGTTCTCCAGAACACGGAAGATGTCATCAGCAGCACTGTGAGTAGTGAGGCGAAGGTCTCTCATGATCTTGTCATCAATACTATCCAGTAATTGGGCCTTCTTCACCTCCTTGGAACCAGTCGGTTCACCCTGCCTCTGGAGTGCTTCCCAGTCCTTTCTCCACCTGTGGAAGTCACGTTTGTTGCCAGTGAACTTGGGAAGGGCCGTTGGTTTCAGTTTGATGGTTGGCACAGGATGACTGGTCGCAATCGGTTGTCTTCTGGCTTCGTTTTTTATCCTCTTCTGTATGAAGTCAGCCTTCTTGGAAACCAGATTGATGGCCTGAAGTTCCAGATGTTTTAAGTTATTCTGGATTTGTCCCTCTTTTTCAGGGATCCACTGTTTCCACCGTTTGTGCACCTCCTTCGCTGTCTTCACCAGTCCTTCCAGGTGGTTAAGCATGAATTCATAACCCTCCTGGTTCATAACCTCCTCACTGGCTTCCACCGCAGTAGTGCGCCTGCACTGCTGCTCTGCTGCCTGTAGAATTATGGACATTTCATCAGCTCCAAAGTTGTCCCACAGGGCCGTCTGGAGTAGACTTTTAACTCTCTTCAGCTTTAACACACATTCAGTCTCAGTCTTCGCCAGATCGGCAGTTTGCACTTCGGTCAGCTCAGTCTCTCCCTCTGCATTTGCCTTTGTGTGAAGTTTGGCCTTCACATTGTCATTGGCTTCCATGACTCTGTCAGCTGCTGTTGTGAGTGCCTTGAAATTGTCTCTGAGTTCCTCCTCAGACGTGTCCTCATGGTTCCTGGTAATGCTGTTGACCAGACGAGAGAATGCTACTTTTGCTATCGTTCTCTCCGTCTTGAGCTGCTCAACAGTGGCCATATTTGGAGTTGGTTGCAGGCGATGGTTTGAGCGAGGCCTTGTGATGATTTAGTTGAATGTGAACTTGGATGTCCAGGGTCCCAATTTGCTGCTCCTGCTGTTTCAGTTTGCTGGCTTGAGAATCCTGGTTTTCCAATTCACCGGTCTCCGTTTCCTGGTTGTCCAGTGGGAAAGCGGTTTTTCACTGTCAAGTTATCTGTGGTTTTCTGTGCTTCCCCTAACTTGAAAGGGCTTTGACCGTTTGACCAGAGTTTCACTGGGACTCCACTCTTTCTGCATCCAATGACAAGACAGCAATTATCTTTCTCCTTTTATTTCGGACTTAATTTTGTCTCTTTTTTCATCAGATTTACAAGTTTAGCAGTAGTAGTAGGTGAAAAACCTTTGAAAAGGTATAAACACAAATAAGCGGCTAAGAAACAATATGAAGGAATTTACAATGCAATAAAACATTTTTACAAGTAATGAAATAGTTTTCCCAAAATTATGTACCGCCCTTTTAACTTTACCATAAACTGAACTTGATATCAAACACCCAACAGCAACCAATTTGCTATCAAACAAATCTAAGATATCAAACAAGCAACAACACACAGCCAAGTCATCTCACCGTCAGCCACTCTGGTCTTTGCAAACAGTTGGTTTGAGCACAGCACTGCAGTAGCATATGTTCCTTCCACAGTGTGTTTGTTGAACTGTGAGACTGCAGACTACAGGGAGTGGTGATTGTTCAGGTGAGCTGCTGGGTGATTAGTGAATTGACTTCAGCTGTGCAGGCTATGACTGTCATCTCATGTCTCTCCTCTGGGGGGAAATGGGGGCCAAAAACCATGTTGGGATGGCTGAGTTTCTCTAGGGAGGGGAAATTTGGCTCTCCTTCCCTGTCTGTGAAGGAATGGCACTGTACTTGGTTTCTTGTTGAGTTTGCCAAGACACACACACACACACTTCTTGACTTCAAACACACTTCCTATTGCCCACACACACACCCCTCTCCCTTCCCACTCGCTCACACACATACACACACACACACTCCCTCCCCCCCTCTCACGGTGTCAGAAAAGCAAGGACCAAGCTTTTGATTCCTCCCTCACCACCTAAAGGTCACCTCTCTAATCATCCCTGGTGATTAGATGCACAGGAGACGAAGGAGCCCAGCGTGAAGAGTCTTCACCAAAGACACCACCCCGGAGGTGGTAACAGATCACCACAGACACACACACACACACACGCTTTCTTCTGTCCTCACCTAGAGTCAACAAGCACTTCTGGACCAAGTGGATCAGAGGACAGGAATACACTGTCTTGTGAGCGAGTCCACGTCGAGAAGGGGAAGCGCGCTGTTTTGGTTTGCGACCGTATATTTTTAATGTGGCGTCATTTCGACAGCTGAGAGTGGTTTGCCAGGCCTGCCAAAACTCAAATCACTCACACAGCAACACTCTATCACTGTTATCACTCTCCTCTCTCTCTCCTATCCCCCCTCCCTCCCTACTCTCCTATTCCTCTCTATCCTTCACTCGCTCTCTTATCAGTCGTCTAGCACTCCCTCTCTCCCCTGTCATCCCCGCTTTCTCCCACGTCATCCTCCATCACTAACCCAACATGGCCTCTTCCCTAACTCCCCTCTGCCCAATCAGTCTATCAGTCCCGCAGCAATTCTTCGCTCTCTCTCCCTCTCTCTCTCTTTCTCTCTTCCTTCTCTCTCCACTAACACTATATCAGTCTATCAGTCTCCTCGCACTCCCTCTCCTCCTCCCCTTCCTCCCTCCTGTATCATTCTATCAGTCCCGCAGCGCTTCATCTCTCCCCTTCTTCTCCTCACCTAACACTCTATCACTCTATCAGTCCCACTTGCCCTGTCTCCCTCTCTCCCTCTCTCCCTCTCTCCTTCTCTCCCTCTTACTCCATGTCTTCTCTGGTGGTGGAGTAAGTGCAGTAGTGAATGTCAGACTGTCAGACTGTCTGACCCTAACCCTAACCCTAACCCTAACCCTTGTTGGAGAAGGGACTAACCTTCATTCCCAAGCCCCTTAAAGTAGACCAGAGTGAGATAAGAAGGGACCTCCATGCCTATCATAGGAGATTAAAACTCTTAGATAATTTCCACTATGATAGGAACTTCACCAGAGAACCTTTCACTGGACTTTCCCTGTGGGAACCCAGAACAGAGTCTCTCTCCCCAGCTATTAGGAACCTGATTAAGGAGGACAGTGGGGCTTTTGACTCCTTTAACTTCCACTCTAGAGGAGTGGATAACCTCTAAAAATCTAAAGCAGAAAGAGAAGCCCTCCAGAAACTGAGGAAGTGCTCTGATATTGTTATTAAGCCAGCAGATAAGGGGTCTAAGATTGTTATTATGAATAGGAGCCAGTATCTTCTTGAAGCCATAAGACAACTAGGTAACACCAAACATTATAAGCCCCTTACTCTCTCCCTCCAAAAGGAGTCTCAGAGGAGGATTAGGGAGGTGTTGGGTGGTCTGTTTGAGGATGGCTTTATAAGCAACAAGCCGTTATCTTACCTGGCAGGGCCTGAGACACCACAGGCCAGACAACTTTACCTGCTACCGAAAATTCACAAACCAACAGATAGCTGGACCATCCCCTCCTCTGTTCCCTGTGGACGGCCCATAGTATCTGACTGTGGCTCCGAATCCTGCAGGGTGGCAGAGTACCTTGACCACTTCCTTAATCCTCTCTCTCAAAAACATGATAGCTATGTTAGGGATACTTATGAGTTTGTCTCCATTATTAACAAAACTACAGTGCCTCAGGATGCCTTTCTCTTTTCCATAGACATCGACTCACTATACACCAATATAGATAGTACTTTGGGCCTGAAAGCAGTGAGGGAAATTTTCCTCCAGAACCCGGACTCCAAGAGGCCAGAGGACGCCCTTTTGGAGTTACTAGAGTTGAGCCTCACCAGGAATGATTTAAATTTTAATTATAACTTTTACTTACAAATACATGGGACAGCCATGGGGAAAAGGTTCGCCCCGGCCTATGCAAATATTTATATGGCCGACTGGGAGAAGACAGTGTTTCTCAGGTTTAAAAAACTCCCCTGTTTGTACTTGAGATACCTAGATTATATTTTTGGCTTGTGGTCCCACACAGTGGAAGAGTTCACTGATTTTATCAACATCCTTAATACTCACCATCCCAGCATCACTGTTAAACACAATATCCAAACACAACAGATTGAATTCCTCGACACGGTAGTCTAATTTAGGGAGACTAAGGGCCAATCTGGGCCTAGACCTGGGACTATCACACTCTATATGTGCATGGATCAAGGACTTCCTGTCTGACCGCCCCCAGAGGGTGCGGGTGGGCTCCCACACCTCCACAGCCCTCAGACTCAGCACTGGGTCCCCGCAGGGCTGCGTGCTAAGCCCCATCCTCTACAACCTCTACACCTACGACTTCACCCCCGTCCACCCCAGCAACTCCATCGTAAAGTTTGCAGACGACACCACCGTGGTGGGCTGCATCTCGGGGGGGGACGAGGCGGCATACAGGGATGAGGTAGAGCAGCTGAGCAAGCTGTGCAAGGTTAACAACCTGCTGCTGAACCAGTCAAAGACCCAGGAAATCATCGTGGACTTCAGGAGGAAAAAATCTGAGGTCCAGCCCGTGCTCGTCGACGGAGGGAGCGTGGAGAGAGTCTCAACCCTCCGATTCCTGGGGGTGCACATACAGGATGACCTGTCCTGGAAGAACAACACAGCAGCCATCATCAAGAAGGCACAACAGCGGCTCTTCTTCCTGAGAGTCCTCAGGAAAGACCACATCGGACAGGAGATGCTGGTGGCCTTCTACCGCTGCGCAGTGGAGAGCATCCTCACCTACTGCATCTGCATCTGGTTCTCCAGCTGCACAGCCGCAGAGAGGAATGCGCTACAGAGAGTCGTGTGATCGGCCCAGAAGATCACCGGCGCCCCCCTCCCCTCTCTGGAAGAGCTGTACAACACACGCTGCCTCAGGAAGGCGTCCAAGATCTCAAGAGACCCATCCCACCCTGGGTACGAACACTTTGCTCGGCTGCCCTCGAACAGGCGGTTCAGGACCATGTTCGCAAGGACAAACAGACTGAAGCTCAGCTTCTACCCCAGGGCCATTCAGGCCCTGAACACAGCAAAGACCTAGGTTCTTGGCCCTGGACAATCTAGACAAATTGATGGCAGCTACTAGATTGAAATCAAGTGTAATACTGAAACACAAATGTGTACATTTTAAACCTGCAAACTGCGACACTTTAAATGAATGTGCAATAACACTATGTGCAATATGACAACCCTAGGGTACATAAGGTTCAGAGAATAGGAAATGTTAGAATAGGTATAGCATAGCATAGAGTACAGCAGAGTGTTTTATTTGTATAGTATAGTATAGTGGATAGTGTACATAGCCTTTATTTATGTAAACCAGCTCCTTTCCCTTCTTTTTTTTTTCTTTTTTTTTCCCCTAGCACCAGGGGAGCCCCCCCTCCCAAATTTCGTTGTTTGGTACCTGTACTATATCAATGACAATAAAGACCATTCATTCATTCATTCATTCATTCATTCATTCATTCATTCATTCATTCATTCATTCATTCATTCAATCCCGATTCCCTTTTCTACCCCTATGGCTCGTTTTCGAGTGTGACTCGATTCGAAGCCAAGGCCTTCGAACAGAGCCACAAGCCATACCCCTTGAATTGGGACAGCCCTTCAAGACTGAATACGTCATCAGGAGTATCGTAGAAAAGCATTGACGCTCGCGACTCATTCACAACTTCACTTTTACGCTATCAATCGATCAAACAAGTCATCAAATAAAAAAGAACAATGCTTCATTATCAGACCATGACAGAATAACGGCGCTCTAACCTGTATGAAACCTGTGCTCCTACCCTGCCAGTCTGCACTGATTTAGGACAACAGTGCAACAACTTCGCGGCTGAACTTTAGGGGGAAATTCGCGCCTACCATGCACATATCAGCCTGTGGGTAGAAAACTTTAGATAGATACATTTACATTAAATATGTCTACCATCATCCGCTGTCAAACACCACAATTTATTTCATGATTGTACATCTCTGAAATGTTAATCGCGGTCAGTTGCCGGGGCAGAGGAACAGTGACTGTCAGCCTGTGACAAACGCGCAGATATGTGGAAGTGATCAGGCATAACAGCGATTTTTGTGTTATGCTTGTTATAAAGAAAATGTCTATAATGCATTGTAATGACATTAAACTAACGTTTGATAGATAACTTTACATATGTGTACCATCATCCGCTGTCAAACGCCACAGGTAATAATTGATTTATGATTGTACATCTCTGAAATGCTCGACTGTCATGCAGCCTGTAACGTTAGACACACAGCACATCGGCATAATAAAGTTTCGTTGTTGTTGTGCTTGTTATAAAGAAAAGGTCTATAATGCATTTAAATGAATGATACAACCCATGAATAATATTACATAATAACAACTGCTCGGATTAGATTGCGAGTTGTTTTGGTATGCCGCAATACAATTTATACCACCAAGGGGGTGGGGAATTTGCGCCTATCATGCACATATCAGCCTGTGGGTAGAAAACGTTAGATAGATAACTTTACATTAAATACTGTATGTCTACCATCATCCGCTGTCAAACACCACAATTTATTTCATGATTGTACATCTCTGAAATGTTAATCGCGCACATTTCTATCGGTCAGTTGCCGGGGCAGAGGAACAGTGACTGTCAGCCTGTGACAAACGTGCAGATATGTGGAAGTGATCAGGCATAACAGCGATTTTTGTGTTATGCTTGTTATAAAGAAAATGTCTATAATGCATTGTAATGACATTAAACTAACGTTTGATAGATAACTTTACATATGTGTACCATCATCCGCTGTCAAACGCCACAGGTAATAATTGATTTATGATTGTACATCTCTGAAATGCTCGACTGTCATGCAGCCTGTAACGTTAGACACACAGCACATCGGCATAATAAA
>NC_137674.1:80382039-80417039 GCF_963989245.1 Nansenia antarctica
AGCCAGAAATCTCGCGTGAACCCATCCTTTTAATATTGCCTTTAAATGTTTCCATTGCCTACAAAATAATTAAATTAAGATTATATAATGATTAAAGCACTTTGAGCCGCAACGTTTGCAGGAAAAGCGCTATACAAATAAAGTCTTTATTATTATCCTCTAACGTAGTACCCTGACTGACCTGTACGAGACAACCATGTGCGACAGGGCAAATAAAGTGCTGAATAACGAAAAGAAGAAGTCAGCTCGCTTCTTGATTGGCTACATTCCATCCACGTTATAGTTGGACTCGCGAGCAGGGTTGCCAGATGGAAATGACATTTTCCACCCTAACCACAGTCTAAAACCGCTAATTCCACCAAACAATCTGGCAACCCTATGATTTCTGGTCGTAACCCAGTGAGCAATTTTACGTTGATTAGACGTCTAAACAACGTCTAAATGGCCCGTAGACGTCTAGGCGAAATCGAGGCTAAATACCCGCCAAATTGGAAATTTAAAAAACGTCTATGTTTAGACGTTGAAATGCCGTTGAAACATAGACGTTGTTTCCCTGTCTATGTTTCAACGGCATTTCAACGTCTAAACATAGACGTTGTTTCAATTTCCAATTTAGCCTAAATTTAGCTTAATTATAACCTAGACATTGAAACACCGGTGTTTAAACGTCTAGGCTAAAACAAAGCCAAATGGAGGTGAAATTGAAACGACTGTTTCTATAGGCATTTCAACGGCAGACTATATATAGCTGTTGAAATGCAGTTTAAACAGACGTTTCAATTTCCAATTTCACATCAATTTAGCCTTGTTATAGCCTAGACGTTTAAACACTTAGTATAAGTAGACAAATACAATTTTCATGAGTAATAAGTAAATATAAATAAGGAAATATGAATAGGAACATGTATTTATTTAGGGAACTAGTAAATACGAAATAAAAATAAGGAAAAAAGAATATTAAATATTAACAATGTTGATTGTTGTGGAACATTTAACAACATAATAACAACATATCATAATAACAATTAAATAGGAACATTTAACTAGTAAACATTTAACTAGTAAACATTTAATTAGTAAATACAAAATAAAAATAAGGAAAAAAGAATATTAAATAATAACAATGTTGATTGTTGTGGAACATTTAACAACATATTTACAACATTTTTAATAACATAACAATTAAATAGGAACATTTAACAACATAATAGTTTTTATTGACAGTTATGAGACAACATTTAGGTTGTCTTCTGTCTGTAGCCAGCACCGCCCATTCTGCCTGGGGCCTGCTTCAGGTGATCTCCGATGCTCGCCCTTGCCTCCACCTCTGTGACCTTTTTTAGTTTCATGACAGCCTCTGTAATTAAATAAAGCAAAATAAAAGTTATTTTCACAGAAGAATCCCATTTAAAACTTTAAAAAGCAAGAGTAAAGAGCCAGATAAATTGTGGATTGCCTACTATGTGCCAAAGAAAATGTAATATGCTTGAATGTCTGGTGCCCTGTAGCTCTTGTTCCTATAGTGAGCAAATGTTTGACACTCGCCACAAAATAATCTGTAGTATCCTACCACCCACCCTAGACCCCCGTGTATGGATAGTAGAGTTGAAGCCGTTGCTATAGACAACAAACCTTTAGTGCACACCTTTTTGATCATGTCAAGTTAGCTGATGACGGTGCAGGCCTGATCAACAACAACATGGCGGCCTACAGTACAGAGGATAAGTTAACCACCTAGTATAATGCTGCCTGGAAAATTACCTCAGCATCGACAAGACCAAGGAGCCGATTGTGGACTATAGAAAGGGTAGCAAGAGGAAGAGAAGAAAAAAGCCCCACCCCTTGCAGATACAATGCTTCTTGCCCAGTTATCGGTTCCAACCTACCCAATATGACACGGTACAGGGCAGTCTGCCCAAAGGCCCTCTTGTTCCGCGGCCCCCCACCACTGATGTTGAAAAGGGACATCAGGCTATTTGTCATGCATCTGTAAGAGAGAGGAGGAAAAGCCGTTACATGACTAATGTGCATTATGGGTGAAATTATGTTATACATGAAGTCAACCTGCGTCTTTGTTCATGCATTTAAATACCTGTCCATCATCTTGTTTGTGCAGTCCCTTGCACTTTTCCCTCCGATCCTCATCATCACGGAGGTCTGTGTGGAATTTTTTTTACAAATCATGTACAATCATTTCAACCCTTTGAAGTTTAAATATTTTGCCATCTCCATTGAACTCATTTTCAGGTGTATTATACATTGAACTCATTTTCGTGTATATTACATTTTTGGGGGTTTAAATTTGTCGCGGTAAATGCAGCCGTAAACTTTTATTTTAAATTATCACCATGCTTTGTCGGAAATGTTCCTTCTTCAGCTCCTCCTCCTGCTCTGTGAACTCTGTTTCTGTCCCCAGCTGTCGCAGTGAAAATGTTTGCCCTGGCTCTCTCCTCCTCACCTCGTCCAAAATTTCGAGGAGTAGGCCCACAACTCTCTTCTGGAATGCTGATGTAAATCACAATGTAATAAGTTAAACAAAGTGAAAACATTCCGTGCTTAAGCAAACCGCAAAGATCTCACAAATATAACCATTTCTGACTGAGGCAATGGAAGGAGCTTCTTCTTTTGTATTTTCACATACTTAACAGGACTGAAGTCAAATAACATGAAATGTTACTAGCTTCAATTGGAATTCTTACTGTTCTCTGAGACTGGGTGTTTGTCTTTAGGTCCTGTTGAGATAGAGAGCATACGAACAAGTTTGCTAAATCAGTTTGGAGCAGAAGAAAAAAATCACAAACATGCAGATAATCGTGAGATGCATTTGAATACATACGTTTAGGGGGAGTCAGGCTTTTCTGGGGTGTACCAACAACAACATGTACCAACAACAACATGATTTGAACACGAACCTCTAGGAGTCCTGGTCTGTGCTGGTGGAGAGTCAGAGAGGGCCACTATTGAAATGAGAATGAAACATGTTAGTGATACAGGTCACTAATACAGACCTGTAAGCTTCTTACTATCAAAAGGAAGTACCATTGGAACTCTGTGCCCTCTGTGGAGTCAGGCGTTTCTTGGACAAGCCTGAAACATAGAATGATTTGTATTCAACTGTTAAGGGTCGCTCTAGACCTCATCTGTGTCAAAACATCAACAATAACTAAGACATGCTGTGACAACGTGATTTGAACACGAACCTCTAGGAGTCCTGGTCTGTGCTGGTGAAGAAATGAGGGCCCTGGACCTTGATATTTGACTCAGCCTTCTATGTGTCAAGCCTGAAACATAGAATCATTTGTATTCAACTTCAATGGGTTGCTTTTGACTTCATCTGTGTCAAAACAACAACAACAACAACAACAACATGGGTTGTTTAAATGACATTTGGAGAAGTTGTTGAGCTACCTTTTTCTTGCTCCCCGGTCAACACACCAGGGTGATGTCGAGTCAGTGAGTACGTCACAGATTATTTTTTTCTCTCGCAGGGCTCAGGGTATCAGATTTCAGGGTATCAGGTTGCACACAGCTTCATGGCAACTCTACGTCGTGATTTACAAGAGACATTAACTAATATTAAGTAATGTTATTACTTGATTACATTTTGCTATTGTTCCGCAGGTACACATGCGTTCCGAACTGTGGAGGGTGGATTATCCGTGATCCGTTACACCCCTATCAATAACCCTTAAAATCAATAACTTAAAATAAAAAAAACACTGAAATTAAATGCCCACAATGAATCTCACAACCACAAATGTTACACATACCATTGTAAAATATATATGTATTTATAAATAAATGAATAAATTCTCATATCAACACCCACTTTCATCAAATAAAAAGTTCGTTTGGGATGAGATCGCCTGTCTGATCTGCTCTCCTGTCACTCAATTTGCAAGTGCAACAGTGGCTCTCAGTCAGTAAAAAACAATGGTGCCATTTCACTGACAAGAGTAAAGAGAAGGAGAAATGGCTCAAGTTTACAGGTTACCTCAATGTTTAGGTACCTATTAAGCATTGGGTTTAAATCCGAAATTTTAGGCTACCTAATAGGCGCACTTTCACTTGCGTTCATTGCAAATCGGCAGCAGCTAGCCAGCACTATTTGCCTGCAGTTAGACAAACCAAGGCCATAGCCTGTAACGTTAGCTAGCTCCACGCGGCCAATGGCGATTCCTAGAGTAGCCCTAACTTAAGCTTCCAATTCACCCAAAGCTGGTTAAACTCATAGCAATGACATTACGTTCTTTTCTGCAGTGTTTAACAAACAATCAAGTAACGTTATCTAAAACTCTAAAAACGTATCTAAAAATCTAGATAACGTTAACGTAGCTTTGTGTCGTAGGTTAGCACTTGCTAACCGCTTAGCTAGTTTCATTTACGTTCTTCGACAGCATGGTTTGTACAACGTAAAAACAACATATTTTTGTACTCACCCGCAAATACCCCTTCAAATACCCAGTTAATGAATTTGTACAAACCTTCGTGGTGAAAGGACAGGGTTTTCGACTTGCTTCACTGAAAATGTGATGTTTTCGCTGGTGAAACTGCTATGTGACCTTCCGCGGCGAGGATTAGAGGTGTGTGGAGAGGTGTGTGGTGCGATGACGTATGGTAAGAGCGACGCTTCATTGAACTGCTCTATAAATACTTTATTATTCATTAAGTGATGGTAAAAATGCCAGCACGTGGATATATATAAATATATATCATCCCATAAGTGGGTAAAATGTATAAAAATAAGAAATTAAAGAAATGAAATAAAATCATCAAGTAATTTAAAAGTCATACTAGGCCACCTCAGTCCCTCCCCCTTTTGTCCTTTCTGGCTCATTCATTGGCTAACAGAGGCAGAATGGGGACGAGTGATTGGCCCTCAGACCTGTCAGGCATTTCTGTGCTTCATAATGAGCAGGAGGTGTATTGGGACTACCTGACATTTATTTATAATGAGTACATTGTAATTAACACAAAATGTTAAGAGATGTTAACTCCAAAATAAGATTTTGCTGGTCTGGAAAGGAGAAAGCTCAGCTGGAGGGAGCTCTGGGGAATGGAGGCAAGCAACATCAGCTTCATCATCAGAGCTACCTATGATGTGCTCCCATCTCCAAAAAACCTTCACCAGTGGTATGGTGAGGACCCAACCTGTGCCCTCTGCCCAACTCCAGCGACTCTCAAACACATCTTGTCCGGTTGTAAGACCAGCCTCACACAAGGCCGCTACACCTGGAGGCACAACCAGGTCCTCAAGAGCCTGGCAGCAGCTCTTGAGAGCAAGAGGAATACCACCAACTCCTTGCCCTTGAAAGCAACCAATTCCATCACGGCACCAGCATTCATCCGAGAGGGACAGAAAAAGTCCAACCATCCTCCAACCAAACCAGAAGCTGGACAGCTAGCCATGGCCCGGGATTGGAAGATGCTAGTGAATAAATGAATAAAATGTTTAAAATGTTTAAAATGTTTAAAATGTTTAAAACAAGCACATTTATTCAATTAAAAGCTTCACACACCAAAGCCACGTGTCATTATCACTCTGCCTGTCAAACGTGCGTGTGTGGATGTATCAACTCGTCTGGGACGTATTCTGACAGTTTAGAGGGGTTTAATAACGGTTTTAATGCATTTGAGATAAGTAGAAAATATGTTTAGACACAGACCGCATTTATCTGGGTTAAAGGACAGAGACGTATAGACGCAATTTAAACCACCACTTCCGCATGAATAACTATGCTGGACTACGGTACATGGAATCTCAGAATAAATGACGGTCTGGTATATATTTTGACAATCTACAGGCGTTTAGGGTATTAATTTAAACTCAACGTGCTGCTAGACTAAAACAGGTTTAGACACAGACCGCATTTATCTGGGTTAAAGGACAGCGACGTATAGACGCAATTTAAACCACCACTTCCGCATGAATAACTATGCTAGACTACGATAGTTATGGAGATAGACTCCAGTTCTATGAGTGGAGCGGAGCCCCATAGGGGAGCTCTGCTCCTATTGGTTTACCCGCTACCTAAAGTAGCCAATGACTGAATTTTTCAATGCCTGCGCCCGCCTGGGGTGCTATATAAAGGGGTGTACTTCGCTACCTCATTCTCCCAAACATACAAAAACAGCCGGGTTTGAACGAGTCGAAGTGGGCCAGCAGCCCTATGGGGCTCCGCTCCACTCATAGAACTGGAGTCTATCTCCATAACTATCGTTCTATATCGTGGAGCTCCGCCCCATAGGGGAGCTCTGCTCCTATTGGTTTAGGCGGAGCGAACGAGGCCAAATGTACCCCCACTGAGACTATTAATCCGTAAAACAATCTCAGCGGCACCCGGAGCTGACCACTGATGTTGGTTCAAGACAACCTTAAAAAGTTGGCCCAACCCACACGAGTCTGCTCCACTGATCTAGCCCTTACGTGAGCACGCAGGGTTGTAGATCTAACGGAACATGTCCTGGAGGAGGGTCCCCTCCCCAGGCACATCCGTAATCATCCTGACAGCACTTGAATAGCATCCCCAACCAGGGTAATCCAAGTGCCATCCCCACTACCTCAGTCCTCAGCAAACTGAGGACAGAGTGAGAAAAGGATGAGGAAGAAATATCACTTACCTAACCCTTACGTTGGGTTGTTGATCTAACAGACATGTCCTGGAGGAGGGTCCCCTCCCCAGGCACATCCGTATTCATCCTGACAGCACTTGAATAGAATCCCCATGACCAGGGTAATCCAAGTGCCCTTCCCACAACATCAGTCATCAGCAAAACTGAGGACAGAATGAGAAAGGATTGAGGACGAATATCACTGACCTAACCCTTACGTGAGCACGTAGGGTTGTAGATCTAACGGAACATGTCCTGGAGGAGGGTCCCCTCCCCAGGCACATCCGTAATCATCCTGACAGCACTTGAATAGAATCCCCAACCAGGGTGATCCAAGTGCTTTCCCCACTACATCAGTCATCAGCAAAACTGAGGACAGAATGAGAAAAGGATGCGGAAGAAATATCACTGATCTAACCCTTACGTGAGCACGTAGGGTTGTTGATCTAACGGAACATGTCCTGGAGGAGGGTCCCCTCCCCAGGCACATCCGTATTCATCCTGACAACACTTGAATAGGATCCCCATGACCAGGGTAATCCAAGTGCCTTCCCACTACATCAGTCATCAGCAAAACTGAGGACAGAATGAGAAAAGGATGAGGAAGAATATCTTTCAAGTAATACCGTACAAAAAGTGATGGCGACGACCAAGACGCCGCCTCACATATCTCCTCCACTCCCACTCCCCTGAGAATGGCCACTGATGTGGCCATGCCCCTGGTGGAATGAGCCCGAATGCCAGTCGGCACGGGCTGCCCCTTCGATTCGTATGCGAGGCTAATAGCCTCGCAAATCCAATGGGACAGCCTCTGCTTCGAGAGTGGTGCCCCGGCTTTCTGTCCGCCGTAGCAGATCAGAAGCTGGGGAGAAGATCTCAGTCCTGCCGTGCGCTTCACATATTGTGCCAACGCGCGCACCGGACATAGACAATGTAAACGCCTCTCCCTCTCTCCGTCGTGAGGAGGAGGAAAAAAGGCGCTCAGAGCACAGCTCTGAACCCTAAACCCACGATTAACCTTAGGGATAAAAGCCGGGTTAGGGCGTAACACAGCTTTTGTTTTGTCATCAGATATGATCAACAATCTGCCCGTGTCGAGAGAGCACATAAATCACTCACTCGCTTAGCCGTAGTCAAGGCGAGGAGCTGACTCGTCTTGAGAGACAATAAACGCAACGACACAGTGTCAATGGGTTCGAATGGGGCACGCACAGCGCCTCTAGCACAATCGACAGGTCCCATTTTGGCATTAGAGTCCTACGAGGGCGTCTAAGCCTACACACTCCAGTCAAAAAACGCTTAACCAGCGAATGACTGAACAGTGTCGTTGTCGCAAAACCCTCATGACAAGCTGAGATGGCAGCCGCGTAAACTTTAATAGTTCTCGCCGCCAATCCCTTGTCAAACAGCGACTGTAAGAAGCACAAGAACGTTTCGACCCGACAGCAGACTGGGTCAACGTCCTGTCCCTCACACTGTGTAAACACTCGCCAGCGCGCCGCATATCCCTTTGCAGTGGATTGCGCGCGCACTCTGAATGGTCTGAATGACCGCGTCTGTCAGACCCCTGCGTTCTAACAAATCCCTCTCAGTAACCAGGCCATGAGGGGGCCCCCCATCATAGGCGGCCCCCTCACCAAGCCTCTGGCTTGAGAGAGTGCATCTTGTCGATGAGGTATGGGCCATGGGCCCTCTACCAACATCTCCATCAGTTCCGGAAACCACGGGGCTCCGGGACGGTCCGGGGCTACAAGAATTAACTCTAGCCTCTCTGACCTCACTCGTGCCAACAGTGGGAGGATAGATGTCAGGGGTGGGAACGCGTATAACAGGACCCTCGGCCATGGGTGGTGTGCGAATGTATCGACTCCCAATGGCGGGTTGTCCTGTTCGCGCAGGAAGAACCAAAGGCGACACTGCGCATTCGTCCGTGACGCAAACAGAACCACTTCTGCTTGCCCGAACCGTGCCCAAATCAGCGACACAATGGAGGGTGCTAACCTCCAGTCGTCGTCCCTCGGGCCTCCCCGTGATAACAGATCTGCTCCTTCGTTGAGCAGACCTGGAATGTGGAGAGCTTTCAGCGAACTCAGGCGACTCCGCGCGCGATGACGCGCGGGTCTCTCCAGTAGCTCAGGTCGGTTTTGACCGATCTCTGTATTACAATCAACTTGCGACGGCGTTCTCACTGGAACCCGTCGCAGTCGTGCGAACCGCCTCTGCAGTCTGCGCATGTGTAACAGGCCTAAGGGGACCACTACATGGGCTGCAGACCTCAGTCCTAGTAAGGACATCCTTGACAGAGCGGTGATTGTATTTGTCACTCGACACACCCAGGGAGCTGACGTCAGTGTCGCTCTCCGTGGTGCCGATAAACTGGCCCTCATCTCGGCAGTATCCAACTGAATGCCTAGATAGGAAAACTGTTGAGCCGGCCACGGAGCACTCTCTGTCCAGTTTACAGCTAACCCCAGCTGAGTGAGGCGCTGCACCAGTGAGGTTGCGTCCCGAATGGCTCGATTTGGGCATTGGGCCAAGACCAGTAGGTCGTCGAGATCCGCATATTATGCGTATCTCGTTACGCCTCAGTGGTTCGAGTGCTGTCTGCACGCATTTGGAGAAAAAACGAGGAGCAAGCGCGTACCCGAAGGGCAGGCGCGTGTACTCGTAAACCTTCCCTTGGAAAACAAAACGTAGGAATTTCCTGTGCCACTCTGTGATTGGCACACGAAATACGCGACCCTCAGGTATCTACGAAAGGGGCGTTTCGCCACTCTCTCGTTGAGGACCCTGAAATCTAGTATGGGTCTCATGTCTCCCGAATTCTTTGGGACAAGGAAATACGGGGAGTACCATCTCATGTCCCACTGGTCCCTCGGAACCAATGTCACTGCGCCCTTTGTTAGGAGATTCGTAATCTCCTCCCGGAGCGCACGTGTCTTTATCGGGCAGGACAAAAAACAGTCTCTCTCACGCCCCTGAAGGGCGGAGGAGGCTGAATGAACTGTAGTGCATATCCCCTCCTCAATGTCCTGTCAAGCCAGCCCGACAGAATACCTGTCCCTTCTAGTCATTCTGCATAAAGCAACGACAGCGGCTGGGCCGTCTGTTGTGGTGCAGTCGACAGAAAAAGCTTGAATTTCTGTATGACCCCAGCCGCCGCTGCCCACCGAGGAGATGGCACAGCCCAAGGTGGGGTCATTTCGAAAAGGGATGGGCTGCCGTCTGTAAAGAGTGTTTGTTATGTGTAACAATGCTCTTTATTGACGCAGGTTTATTATGCCTGATAATCAAAGAACCGGCCGCACGCTCATGAGCTGGGCCAGGTCTTGATAGACATGGAGGGGTTTTTGATGTAAATAACGCCTCGTGTCGTGATAGGGGTAAGTCCGCTAGGCAGAGAGCTGGCCACACGCCGGTAAGCTGGGCTAGTCTCCGCTTCGTTTCTAACTGGTAGCGATTCGACCACACTCTGACAAGGCAGGTGGGTCTCCGCTCCGGTAGATACCATGGAAAATCCTCCTTAGGGATTTACCGTCTGACTTACCGTCTGTAAAGAGTGTTTGTTATGTGTAACAATGCTCTTTATTGACGCAGGTTTATTATGCCTGATAATCAAAGAACCGGCCGCACGCTCATGAGCTGGGCCAGGTCTTGAATAGACATGGAGGGGTTTTTGATGTAAATACCGCCTCGTGTCGTGATAGGGGTAAGTCTGCTAGGCAGAGAGCTGGCCACACGCCGGTAAGCTGGGCTAGTCTCCGCTTCGTTTCTAACCGGTAGCGATTCGACCACACTCTGACAAGGCAGGTGGGTCTCCGCTCCGGTAGATACCATGGAAAATCCTCCTTAGGGATTTACCGTCTGTAAAGAGTGTTTGTTATGTGAAACAATGCTCTTTATTGACGCAGGTTTATTATGCCTGATAATCAAAGAACCGGCCGCACGCTCATGAGCTGGGCCAGGTCTTGAATAGACATGGAGGGGTTTTTGATGTAAATACCGCCTCGTGTCGTGATAGGGGTAAGTCTGCTAGGCAGAGAGCTGGCCACACGCCGGTAAGCTGGGCTAGTCTCCGCTTCGTTTCTAACCGGTAGCGATTCGACCACACTCTGACAAGGCAGGTGGGTCTCCGCTCTGGTAGATACCATGGAAAATCCTCCTTAGGGATTTACCGTCTGACTTACCGTCTGTAAAGAGTGTTTGTTATGTGTAACAATGCTCTTTATTGACGCAGGTTTATTATGCCTGATAATCAAAGAACCGGCCGCACGCTCATGAGCTGGGCCAGGTCTTGATAGACATGGAGGGGTTTTTGATGTAAATACCGCCTCGTGTCGTCGCGGCACTGAGTTTGCTCAGAAACTCCGCCTCCGCTGCAGACAGACCGTTGGGTCGGTCTGTGGTGATCTTCGCAATGGCGGCGTTAAACACGGCGATGTTATTCGCCGCCGCCTGCGCACCGAGCTCATCAGAGCTTTCTGATTCTGACACCGGCACCGACCACTCAGCTGGGTGAGGGCGGCGTGGTGTCAGGGCCGGCTGAGCGGGCGGGACCATCCCTACTTGGGGAGGTGCCTGCCCAGAACGCCGCTCTGGGGCCTGTCCGGACGCATCATCGGCAGAGCTATTCGAGTCGGATAGCATCCCCGAGATAGCGCCCGCCAGGGGACAACGCTCTCCTTGATCCAGGCCATCCCCTTTCGCCTTTCCGCGACGGAAAGGAGGTGGAAGGGGAGGCAGCTGGGGGAGGCGACCAACGCCGCCTCGGCATGTTCGGGGCCGAGGCAGACGTGGCAGAAGTCGTGCTTGTCCTCCGCTGCTAGGAAATCGCAGCGGCAGGTGTCCCGGAGGAACTTCTTCGTGGTCGGCGGCGGACGATCCATCGCTGAAGGGAAAAGTCTCCTCCGCTGAAAAGTGTCCTCCGCTGCTCGGAAGTCGCAGCGGCAGGCGTCCCGGAGGAACTTCTCCATAGGCGGCGGACGATCCATATCTTGAAGGGAAAAGTCTGGCGGGTTCTCCAGTCTTAGTAGTCGTCCTTCTCAGTCTTCAGATATAAACCCGTGCTGAACTTTTTGGGAGAATGAGGTAGCGAAGTACACCCCTTTATATAGCACCCCAGGCGGGCGCAGGCATTGAAAAATTCAGTCATTGGCTACTTTAGGTAGCGGGTAAACCAATAGGAGCAGAGCTCCCCTATGGGGCGGAGCTCCACGATATAGAACATGGAATCTCATACTACATGACGTCTGGGACGTATTCTGACAGTTTAGAGGGGTTTAATAACGGTTTTCATGCATTTAAGATAAGTAGAAAATATAGCCGTAATATAGCTGGTCTATATTGGTTTATATTCTAGACGCGAGGTTGAAAAGACGTCTATTGCTCACTGGGAAGTATTGAACACGTTTGACATTTACGCCCATTTTGATTTATTCACGCCCATTTTCCGAGCAGGTTGTCGGGAGAGTTGATTGCACAATTGAAGAGAATTGACTCTTAACACACCTCACACAGTGGCGTAGCGCAAAATCCCGGGGCCCCCCCGCAAGGTGGCGGCGGGGGCCCTTTCGCAACGGAGTAAAAAAAAAAAAACGTGCGTTTTTTAGAGGCCGATGCGTTATTGACGTTGCGAAATTTCGCAATATGCACTCTACATTCTAAATGCTTGACTTAGCAAAAGGTACAAACAAGTGAGAGCAAAGCCTATAACTAAAACCAAATGGTAGACTACACTACATCAGTAGAATATATTATAAGTAGAATAGTACAAGCTTTATTTCTTTTAATAAAGTGTGGTGTGCACAGCAGTGTGATATCTGTAAACATATCTGTAGACTCTCCGCTAAGGGTTGCCAGATGGGATTGAGAATTTCCAACCTAACCAATCTAAAAACTTCTAAATCCACCAAAAACCAGCCCATCTGGCAACCCTGTTTCTTAATTTCTTAAGTCCTGGTATATTGTGGCATTTCTTTACTGTTTGCCATCTGGTCTAGGAATACCCAGGGAGACGCAGACAGCAGAAGTAGAATAGAATAGTAGAATAGAAAAAGAAACAGCTATATATAGCCTAACCATGCTGAATTATGTACTGTACCTGTATGATGCACTGACAGCCTGTGACTGTGAACCTGGCCGGACCCTGCCCTTCTGCCTGAGTTTGAGTATGATGCTGCCCAAATAAATGTTATTGTTTAGTGCTGTACGCTTTCGTGGTATTATATTGTGTGAATTATCATCTGTATGTTGTTTTTCTTTCACTCGACTAACCGCCGAGATAATACTTGAGACATGTACTTCCGTAAACATAAATTTTTTATTAGATTTGTTTACAATATCGGACCGACAGTCCCACATATAGCGGCTATAATGTCCGAATAGAGAATCTACCACCACCTAAAGAATGCTTATTGTACTTTGTATTGTATTTTCGCTTGCTCATTTTCCTTGTGTCTCGCTGCCTACGTGTGACGTCAAAGTCATGTTGCTATTGGATACGGCTAACTATGTATATATTTTTTAAATATAGGCCTATATATTAAAATTAAGGTTGACACAATGAAGGGCCACTTATTTTCTTTGTTTTATATATATATATATATATATATATATTTTTTTTTTTTTAAAGTTTGGATCCAATGTTAGGGGGCCCCCTAGTGGCTGGGGGCCCCCCGCGGTGCGTCGCTTGCGGGCCCGTCCGCTACGCCACTGACCTCACACCACAGGATTTTGTTATAGGAAAATGTTAAGATCCATCTGATAATCGGGCGTTTTCTGTCGTTTTCAGCCATCCGAAAATCGGGCCAAAATCGTCCAGAAAGTCCTTATGTTTGTACCCCACTTTACTCACCCATCTCCCTCCGCCTCCCTCCCCTCCATCTCACTGACAGTCCCCCCCCCCCTTCTCTCTCCCTCTCTCTCTCTCTCCCCCACCACCTCTCTCTCCCTCTCTCTCCACCATCTCTCTGTCTCTCTCTCTGTCTCTCTCTCTATCTCTCTAACCCCCCCTCTCTCTCTTTCCCTCATCCTCTCTCTCTCTCTCTCTCTCTCTCTCTCTCTCTCCATCTCTCTCCAGCCAGTTCAGGGCCAAATAGGAAATAATGTCACCAATAAGAAAGGTGCCCATCAGCGTGCTTCAGCCTGCTTCAGCCTGCACTAGCTTGTACCTGCCACACACTTCTAGATTACAGTGTGGGGGGGGGAAATGCACTTCACTGGATGAAAATGCCACTCGGCTGATTCCTTTGGTAAAAAGACTGTTCCACTGCCATTTGTGATTTTTTTTTTTTGGGCTGTATTGTCCGAGTTGAGTGGAGCAGAAAGAACGTTCCCAGTTTCTACCGTTGTGAAAGTCTGTCAGTTTTCCATTCAAGGAAATAGACGTATTTATCAGCCTTCTGTGGTGATAACAGTAATGACAATAATTACGTGCAGGTGCCAGGTGAAATCAAAAACTAAATTGACTAAATGACTATACTTTCTGAAATTGCCAATAATGACAGAGAGGTCTCTCAGCTGGAGAAAATGTGATATGAATTCAATTGAGTGGGACGTTGTTACTGAGGGGCCAGTCTAATGTGCCAACAGGTAGCGTGTGATAAGGACTGAAACAGAACACCCGCTAATTAAAGAGAATGCTGGGGAGGGAAATGAATGCGGGATATATACGAATGAACACTTTCATTTAGCCCACGTGTGTGAATGTGTGTGAATGTGTGTGTGTGTGTGTGTGTGTGTGTGTGTGTGTGTGTGTGTGTGTGTGTGTGTGTGTGTGTGTGTGTGTGTGTGCGTGCGTGCGTGCGTGTGTGCGTGCGTGCGTGTGCGTGCGTGCGTGCGTGTGTTTTCATTAGTGTAAGTCACATCCCACACACAGTATCAGTGTTGTAATATACTTTCTGTCAATCATTTTCAGCCCTGTATGATTGACAGTTAAAGCTGATGTGCCATAATTCTGTAAAGGCATTCACATCTACAGCACATAAATATCTCAAGTTACTATTTTGCATCAATCGAAATATAGACTTTCCATAGAACATTGAATGGTTTATATTCTTCATTAGCATATGAGAAAATATCAGAGGTCAATAATGTATTGACAGCCAACAACTCTCTCTCTCTCTCTCTCTCTCTCTCTCTCTCTCTCTCTCTCTCTCTCTCTCTCTCTCTCTCTCATGACTCCAACATTAGCACTTTCCATCACTGCATCACCGGCCCAATAATCTATGCTGGGACAGGGGGAGGAAAGAGGAGGAGGGCAAGAGAAAGCGGATGGGGGGGATGGAAGAGAGTGAGAACAGAAAGCTAGGACACAGGGAAAAGGGAGAGAGAGAGAGAGAGAGAGAGAGAGAGAGAGAGAGGGGGGGGGGAGAGGGGAGAGGGGGGGGATTGAGAGGAGTGGGAGGGTTCAACAGGGTTCTAGTGTTGTTAATCTCAATACAATACTAACAAATGTTAACGCTCCCTAAGAGAGCTGTGAAACCATGGGCTGGGAGAGAGGGAGGAATGGAGGGAGGGAGGGAGGAATGGAGGGAGGGAGGGAGGAATGGAGGGAGGGAGGGAGAGACAGACAGACGGACTGACCGATAGACAAATATGAGAGATGGGAGAGATAGGAGGGTTTGCGAGAGAGAAAGTGTAGAGAATGAGGGGGATTGCAAAAAGTGAGCGAGTGAAAGAGTGCCAGGAGAAAGAGAGATAAGGCCAGACAGGATGATAGGTAGAGGAGAGAGAGAGTGGTGGAGAGGCTGGTGATAACACAGAATGACATCATCGTCATTCACATTACTGTACAGCTACTTCAGCAGTATCAACAAGCCTCACACTAATGCCCTCCATAAGCCGCTCTTTCTGCACTCATCAAAACTTTTCCCAATGACATTCCCCCCCCCCCCGTCTCCCCCCCCTCTCTCTCCTCCCCCCCCCCCCCCCCGCCTCCCCTCCCATTTCCCTGACCAGCAAAGGTCAATCTGTTTAATCTCCCCTGACACCATCGTTATTGGATTCACCAGCATACGATTCATGAATATGTATACACACACACACGCACACGCACACACAAACACACACACACACACACACACACACACACACACTCAAGTAACCATGTTCTGCTCTGTTGACACTGACTGCACGTAGATGCATCATGTTGGTTCTACCCTTGCCAGTCGCTCCACATCAGTGCAGGGAATTGTGTCCCGGCCGAGGCAGCGGAGATGTTTTTCTAAGATAAATAGTATTCCCAGTCAGATATGGGGATATGATAGCTTTAATTTCACACATGTCTGGGCACCGTGAAAGTCGGAAGGAAGAGCACACCCCACTGGGAGAGGCTCTGGTGTTCCCTTCACCCTTCAATCTATAGGAGTACAACTAGTCTTCAAATTGCTCTTGTTCCCTTGTTGTCATGGCCACCGTGTCAGCCAATGGAAAAGGACGATATGAGACAACACTCCTTCCACAACAACAAGTTGTCTGGATTGATTTTTGCTGGGAATGCAACACCCTCTCACCCTCAACACCCTCTCTTTCTCTCTTTCTTTTTCTCTTCCTCTTTCTCTCTATCTCACTCTCTCTCTGGTGGTGAGTCATGATGGAGGACGATGGTGTATTCTAATGATTTGGGGGTGTTTGGAAGACATCCACTCACGCTGCAAATTACAGCAGGGGCTAAAATTAAACCTCTGCCTTGTCAGCCCCATTCTGAGGAGATTTGGGACGATAAATAATTGAGTGATTCGCTATGCCGTGACATCTGTTATTTATGAGACAAAATGATGGCCTTAATCTGAATCACCGTATTGCTGGTTATATTGGGAGACGCCGGCCCTGACGCCCAGGCTGCTTTGTGTGTTTCCGTGTTTAATGGCGTGTTTCAGCGTGTGATTCATTGCATGATTCATTGTGTGTTTCATTGTGCATTTCATTGTGTGTTTCATCGCGTGTTAAGTGTTTGACTTGTTCGTTTTACCCTTGTGAGCACCTATGAAACACACAGCCAAGAGTTATGTGTCGGGTGTGTGTGTGTGTGTGTGTGTGTGTGTGTGTGCATGCGCGTGTGCGTGTGCGTGTGCAGTGCGTACGGTGTGTGTGGGAGTGCGTACGGTGTGTGTGGGAGTGCGTAGGGTGTGTGTGCGTGTGTGTGTGCGTGTGCGTGTGCGTGTGGGTGTGTGTGGAGTGCGTGTGGAGTGCGTGTGGAGTGCGTACGGTGTGTGTGGGAGTGTGTACGGTGTGTGTGGGAGGCAGAGGCAGAACAAAGGACTGAGTGAGTTCCTCTAATCTGTTTCCCTCACGTCCTGACGTCCCACCAGGGTCTGACCTCACTGACGTGTGTTTTAAAGAGATTCATATGAATATTTCAGAGAAGGACAAGTCTTATTTTCCACTTGGCCAGTTGCGTAGAGGCAGAACAAGAGAATGAATGAGTGTTTTAATCTCCTCTAACCCTTCTACACATCTTTCCACCACAGGTGAGGAAGGAGACAGAAGACATACTTTCACTGTTCCACTGCATCCGTGCAGAGCAGGGGAGGCTGGCGGAAGCAGAAATGGGAGGAAAGGCTCACGTTGGTGTTCATTCTGTTCCATGCATTAAAATGGAGCCCGTCCTCCGATGACTACCTCCACCAGGCTCCCCTGGAGCAGAGAGTCGAAACCTCAGTGAATGTGAAAAGACCTCAAACCGCCCACAGAGCATGCTCCCCGAGATACATCAGCTATATGTGTCGACTGACAATGTAATAAGACACCTCTCGGGAAACAGAAATACGTCAAATCGCTCTTTAAACTATTTCTGACCTAAAACTCAGATTTTCGTTTTTCAACATTCAACTTGAAGATGTGAATTACCCACTCGTTATTTTTCCGAACAGTTTTACGTTCATTAAATAACTATAATCTAGCAACAAAATAGGCTTGTTTGTCATGAAATAACATATGCTTTCACTTGGGTGTGATTGGCTGTTGAGCTCGAGGGGGAGGGACAAAGGTCGCCGTGTTTGTTTCCATGTGTTCATTGAGAATGTCAATGTATTATGTGACAGCAGCTGGTGAAACCCGGAACAAGTCGGCAACCAATCAAAATGTTTTTATTCTATTCTAAAATATTGCAATGCAATGGAGTAAACCCCACTACTCTGCACTAACTAGGTAGTAGTGTGGATTACTCACTGAATCCATTGTATTGCAATATGTTGGCTTGACTAGCAAGTGGGTCATTGATTTTCAACAACGTTGAAGTTTATTTTCATTTTTCAGAATAAAAGACAGAATCATTTGATTGGTTGCCAACTTGTTCCTGGTTTCACCAGCTGCTGTCACATTATGTGGTACTCAACCACAGGTGTGAGAGAGTGCTACTGTCATGGTGAGTGCTAGTCATGGTCCACACTCAGCACAGTCACAGCACCAGGGCGAGTGTACGTTCCTGTAAGGTTCCACGAGTGAATAGTATAGCTTGCAGTTCCTTCTTCTATACTGGAACATTACTGTGGAACAGCCTTCCACTTAATATAAAACAAGCAGAAACTAGGAGGGCTTTTAGAAGACAGGTTACAGCTTACCTCTGGAGTAAGGTGAACAGATAGGAAAGCCTATTTGTTTTAGCCTACTTTTATTCTAAGAAAAATTCAAAAGGAAAAACACCCCTAGAGTCTGCGAGAGCGGGGGTGGAAGATGACTCATCGGCGGATCACACGGTAACAGACCCTGGAACGGAAATGACAACGAATCAAATGATCAGCACGGTAGTTGACGGAGTAACAACACTGGCAGGACACAAGCTACAAAGCTGCATCTGTGGCTGGAAAAAGATAACATCAGAGAAGGGTCTCAAGATCCACCAGGGCAGGAAAAAGTGCCTAAGAGAGCTTAGCGAGGTGCCTCGCATTGACCACTACTTCCTCAGAGGTAGGGCAAATCAGTCGAGTGAAGCCCAGTGGCAGGATATTCACCACAGTCCACAGGGTATCAGAACCCCAGACAAAGCTCAACCAAGCACAGATCCATCAACGGACATGAGTCCAGAGCCTATCCAGCCACAGACAGCAGTGGAGAGGAAGATGAATGGACGAAAGCCTCAAATCTTGTGGCCTAAAGCCTGCCAGAAAAAGGAGTGGGAAAACACAGACACAGACCTTGTCCATCTTCTAGAAGGTCTGAAAGGGGGCGTGGAAAGAAAACTGGACAAGATTGGAGAGATCATTTACAGCTATGGAGCAGAGAGATTTGGGGTGAAAAGTAAGAACCATGGGACACAGAAGGAACCATCAGCCCATCTCAAGTCCAGGAGACAACAAGAGATTGAAAGACTTGTGAAAGAAAGAAGGTGCCTGAGAAAACAGTGGAAGAAGGCCACAGAAGTGGAAAGGAAAGGACTTGAGGCACTACAGGCCGACATCAAGCAGCGCCTTGCAACACTGCGAAGAGCAGAATGCTTGAGAAAGCAACACAAGAAGAAAGAGCGAACGAGGACTGCCTTCTACAGAGATCCCTACAAGTTCGTCAAAGACCTCTTTGTCAAGGAGAAAACAGGGACCCTCAAAGTACCCATAAGGGAACTAGAGGAGCACCTGAGGAAGACCTACTCTGACAACCAGAGGCATGTGCCAGCCAGCATTCCGGATGACATGCCACCAATCCAACCACCTGAGCACCAGATGGAAACAAGGCCCCCTACATGGAGCGAAGTTGAGAGCACAGTAAAATGGGCAAGAACAGCCTCAGCCACTGGGCCCAACGGCGTTCCATACAGGCTATATAAGAACAGTCCAGGCGTCTTGAAGTACCTCTGGAAGCTAATGAAAGTGGCATGGGAAAAGGGAATCATACCAAAGGCATGGCGAAGGGCAGGAGGGATCCTGATTCCCAAAGAGAAGAATTCCTCAACCATCGACCAGTTCCGCCAGATCAGTCTACTGAATGTGGAAGGAAAGATTTTCTTCAGTGTTGTGGCCCAGAGGCTCTCAGTATTCTTGCAGAAGAACAACTTTGTCGACACCTCAGTGCAGAAGGCAGTGATAAGTGGATTCTCAGGATGCCTGGAACACACAAATGTCATCTGGCACCAGATACAAACGGCCAAGAAGGAGAAGAAAGACCTGCATGTGGTTTTCTTAGATCTTGCCAATGCCTTCGGGTCAGTGCCTCATGAGATTTTGTGGACAGCGTTCAACTTCTTCCAAGTCTCAGAGGGCATCACAAGGCTGGTCAAAGCCTACTTCCAGGACCTCCAGTTCTGTGTTACAGCACAAGCCAGTACAACTGCTTGGCAGCACCTCGAGATAGGCATAATGGCGGGCTGCACCATCTCTCCACTGGCTTTTACCATGGCAATGGAGCTCATTATTCGAGCATCCCGATGGGTTGTTGGAGGGGAACGGTTGAAGAGCGGGCTGCGTCTTCCTCCAATCAGGGCGTACATGGATGACATGACGACAATGACAACAACAAACGCATGCACCAAACGCCTGCTGGATAAACTCCAGGGAAACATCAAATGGGCACGAATGGAGATTAAACCCAGTAAGTCCCGCAGTATCTCCATTGTCAAAGGCAAGCTCGCCAATGAGAGGTTTCACGTCAACAACGAGCCAATACCAACAGTTCTGGAGAAGCCTATCAAAAGCCTTGGCCGCTGGTATAGCGCAGAACTCAAAGACTCGAAGCAGGTGGAACAACTCAAGCAGGATACAATCAGTGGCCTCAAGCAGATCAACAACACTGCTCTCCCTGGGAAGCTGAAGCTGTGGTGCTTTCAGTTTGGACTGCTGCCCCGTCTCATGTGGCCAATTTCCATCTACGAGGTCACACTATCCCATGCCAACCAGCTGGAGAGACTGGTGAATGCACAAGTGAGGAAGTGGCTTGGACTGCCGAGAGGCCTTAGCAGCATAGGCCTGTATGGCAACGGAGCCCTCTCCCTACCAATCTCAAGCCTGGTGGAGGAGTACAAATGTGCCAAATCAAGTCTGGAAATGACTCCCACAGAATCCCTGGATCCATTCGTCAGAGATGCTGCTCCAATCCTAGCAACGGGGAGGAAATGGAAGCCATCTGCAGCAGTTGCGGTGGCAAAGACCGCCCTCAGACACCGGGATATAGTGGGGCATGTCCAACATGGCAGAGGGGGCCTTGGCTTAGAAACAACAACACCCACATGGCAAAAGGCTACTCCAACCGAACGGCGGAAGATGGTGGTTGAGGAGGTGCGCCACCAGGAGGAAGCAGCCAGGTGCGCCAAGGCAGTCTCCCAAGCCCAGCAAGGCCGCTGGATGAAGTGGGAGACCGTGGAGAGGAGGAAAATCACGTGGAACGAGCTGTGGAGCATGGAGTCTAATAGGCTAAGTTTCATCATCAGAGCCACATATGTCCTGCCCTCTCCTACCAACCTACATCTCTGGTATGGAGAGGACCCAGCCTGTCTCCAGTGTGCAGCCCCAGCAACCCTCAAACACATCTTGGTGGGTTGCAAGACCAGTCTAACTCAAGGGAGATACACCTGGCGCCATAACCAAGTGCTAAAGTGCTTGGCTGCCGAACTTGAGCACAAGAGGACCACTTGAGCACCACCAACGCCATGCCTCTAAATGCCCAGACTACCTTTCCACAGAAAACAACCTTCATCCTGGAAGGGGAGAAACAGCGGACCAAGCCATCACCTCCAGACTCAGGCCCACTGAACGCAGCCCGGGATTGGGAAATGCGGGTAGACCTCAGCCAGAGGCTCACCTTCCCACCCGAAATTGCAGTGACCAACCTGCGCCCAGACCTAGTCCTCTGGTCCAAGTCCTGCCGGCGTGTCTTCATCGTAGAACTGACGGTCCCATGGGAGGAGGCCATCGATGAGGCATTCGAACGGAAGAGGCTGCGGTATGCCAACTTAGCAGTCGAAGCAGAGGGGCGGGGCTGGAATGTGAAGGTGTGGTCAGTGGAGGTGGGCTGCAGAGGCTTTGTAGCCACCTCCACCACAAGGCTCCTGAGGGCAGTAGGGAAGCCATGAACTCTATGGCTTAAGAGTAATAAGACACCTCTCGGGAAACAGAAATACGTCAAATCGCTCTTTAAACTATTTCTGACCTAAAACTCAGATTTTCGTTTTTCAACATTCAACTTGAAGATGTGAATTACCCACTCGTTATTTTTCCGAACAGTTTTACGTTCATTAAATAACTATAATCTAGCAACAAAATAGGCTTGTTTGTCATGAAATAACATATGCTTTCACTTGGGTGTGATTGGCTGTTGAGCTCGAGGGGGAGGGACAAAGGTCGCCGTGTTTGTTTCCATGTGTTCATTGAGAATGTCAATGTATTATGTGACAGCAGCTGGTGAAACCCGGAACAAGTCGGCAACCAATCAAAATGTTTTTATTCTATTCTAAAATATTGCAATGCAATGGAGTAAACCCCACTACTCTGCACTAACTAGGTAGTAGTGTGGATTACTCACTGAATCCATTGTATTGCAATATGTTGGCTTGACTAGCAAGTGGGTCATTGATTTTCAACAACGTTGAAGTTTATTTTCATTTTTCAGAATAAAAGACAGAATCATTTGATTGGTTGCCAACTTGTTCCTGGTTTCACCAGCTGCTGTCACATTATGTGGTACTCAACCACAGGTGTGAGAGAGTGCTACTGTCATGGTGAGTGCTAGTCATGGTCCACACTCAGCACAGTCACAGCACCAGGGCGAGTGTACGTTCCTGTAAGGTTCCACGAGTGAATAGTATAGCTTGCAGTTCCTTCTTCTATACTGGAACATTACTGTGGAACAGCCTTCCACTTAATATAAAACAAGCAGAAACTAGGAGGGCTTTTAGAAGACAGGTTACAGCTTACCTCTGGAGTAAGGTGAACAGATAGGAAAGCCTATTTGTTTTAGCCTACTTTTATTCTAAGAAAAATTCAAAAGGAAAAACACCCCTAGAGTCTGCGAGAGCGGGGGTGGAAGATGACTCATCGGCGGATCACACGGTAACAGACCCTGGAACGGAAATGACAACGAATCAAATGATCAGCACGGTAGTTGACGGAGTAACAACACTGGCAGGACACAAGCTACAAAGCTGCATCTGTGGCTGGAAAAAGATAACATCAGAGAAGGGTCTCAAGATCCACCAGGGCAGGAAAAAGTGCCTAAGAGAGCTTAGCGAGGTGCCTCGCATTGACCACTACTTCCTCAGAGGTAGGGCAAATCAGTCGAGTGAAGCCCAGTGGCAGGATATTCACCACAGTCCACAGGGTATCAGAACCCCAGACAAAGCTCAACCAAGCACAGATCCATCAACGGACATGAGTCCAGAGCCTATCCAGCCACAGACAGCAGTGGAGAGGAAGATGAATGGACGAAAGCCTCAAATCTTGTGGCCTAAAGCCTGCCAGAAAAAGGAGTGGGAAAACACAGACACAGACCTTGTCCATCTTCTAGAAGGTCTGAAAGGGGGCGTGGAAAGAAAACTGGACAAGATTGGAGAGATCATTTACAGCTATGGAGCAGAGAGATTTGGGGTGAAAAGTAAGAACCATGGGACACAGAAGGAACCATCAGCCCATCTCAAGTCCAGGAGACAACAAGAGATTGAAAGACTTGTGAAAGAAAGAAGGTGCCTGAGAAAACAGTGGAAGAAGGCCACAGAAGTGGAAAGGAAAGGACTTGAGGCACTACAGGCCGACATCAAGCAGCGCCTTGCAACACTGCGAAGAGCAGAATGCTTGAGAAAGCAACACAAGAAGAAAGAGCGAACGAGGACTGCCTTCTACAGAGATCCCTACAAGTTCGTCAAAGACCTCTTTGTCAAGGAGAAAACAGGGACCCTCAAAGTACCCATAAGGGAACTAGAGGAGCACCTGAGGAAGACCTACTCTGACAACCAGAGGCATGTGCCAGCCAGCATTCCGGATGACATGCCACCAATCCAACCACCTGAGCACCAGATGGAAACAAGGCCCCCTACATGGAGCGAAGTTGAGAGCACAGTAAAATGGGCAAGAACAGCCTCAGCCACTGGGCCCAACGGCGTTCCATACAGGCTATATAAGAACAGTCCAGGCGTCTTGAAGTACCTCTGGAAGCTAATGAAAGTGGCATGGGAAAAGGGAATCATACCAAAGGCATGGCGAAGGGCAGGAGGGATCCTGATTCCCAAAGAGAAGAATTCCTCAACCATCGACCAGTTCCGCCAGATCAGTCTACTGAATGTGGAAGGAAAGATTTTCTTCAGTGTTGTGGCCCAGAGGCTCTCAGTATTCTTGCAGAAGAACAACTTTGTCGACACCTCAGTGCAGAAGGCAGTGATAAGTGGATTCTCAGGATGCCTGGAACACACAAATGTCATCTGGCACCAGATACAAACGGCCAAGAAGGAGAAGAAAGACCTGCATGTGGTTTTCTTAGATCTTGCCAATGCCTTCGGGTCAGTGCCTCATGAGATTTTGTGGACAGCGTTCAACTTCTTCCAAGTCTCAGAGGGCATCACAAGGCTGGTCAAAGCCTACTTCCAGGACCTCCAGTTCTGTGTTACAGCACAAGCCAGTACAACTGCTTGGCAGCACCTCGAGATAGGCATAATGGCGGGCTGCACCATCTCTCCACTGGCTTTTACCATGGCAATGGAGCTCATTATTCGAGCATCCCGATGGGTTGTTGGAGGGGAACGGTTGAAGAGCGGGCTGCGTCTTCCTCCAATCAGGGCGTACATGGATGACATGACGACAATGACAACAACAAACGCATGCACCAAACGCCTGCTGGATAAACTCCAGGGAAACATCAAATGGGCACGAATGGAGATTAAACCCAGTAAGTCCCGCAGTATCTCCATTGTCAAAGGCAAGCTCGCCAATGAGAGGTTTCACGTCAACAACGAGCCAATACCAACAGTTCTGGAGAAGCCTATCAAAAGCCTTGGCCGCTGGTATAGCGCAGAACTCAAAGACTCGAAGCAGGTGGAACAACTCAAGCAGGATACAATCAGTGGCCTCAAGCAGATCAACAACACTGCTCTCCCTGGGAAGCTGAAGCTGTGGTGCTTTCAGTTTGGACTGCTGCCCCGTCTCATGTGGCCAATTTCCATCTACGAGGTCACACTATCCCATGCCAACCAGCTGGAGAGACTGGTGAATGCACAAGTGAGGAAGTGGCTTGGACTGCCGAGAGGCCTTAGCAGCATAGGCCTGTATGGCAACGGAGCCCTCTCCCTACCAATCTCAAGCCTGGTGGAGGAGTACAAATGTGCCAAATCAAGTCTGGAAATGACTCCCACAGAATCCCTGGATCCATTCGTCAGAGATGCTGCTCCAATCCTAGCAACGGGGAGGAAATGGAAGCCATCTGCAGCAGTTGCGGTGGCAAAGACCGCCCTCAGACACCGGGATATAGTGGGGCATGTCCAACATGGCAGAGGGGGCCTTGGCTTAGAAACAACAACACCCACATGGCAAAAGGCTACTCCAACCGAACGGCGGAAGATGGTGGTTGAGGAGGTGCGCCACCAGGAGGAAGCAGCCAGGTGCGCCAAGGCAGTCTCCCAAGCCCAGCAAGGCCGCTGGATGAAGTGGGAGACCGTGGAGAGGAGGAAAATCACGTGGAACGAGCTGTGGAGCATGGAGTCTAATAGGCTAAGTTTCATCATCAGAGCCACATATGTCCTGCCCTCTCCTACCAACCTACATCTCTGGTATGGAGAGGACCCAGCCTGTCTCCAGTGTGCAGCCCCAGCAACCCTCAAACACATCTTGGTGGGTTGCAAGACCAGTCTAACTCAAGGGAGATACACCTGGCGCCATAACCAAGTGCTAAAGTGCTTGGCTGCCGAACTTGAGCACAAGAGGACCACTTGAGCACCACCAACGCCATGCCTCTAAATGCCCAGACTACCTTTCCACAGAAAACAACCTTCATCCTGGAAGGGGAGAAACAGCGGACCAAGCCATCACCTCCAGACTCAGGCCCACTGAACGCAGCCCGGGATTGGGAAATGCGGGTAGACCTCAGCCAGAGGCTCACCTTCCCACCCGAAATTGCAGTGACCAACCTGCGCCCAGACCTAGTCCTCTGGTCCAAGTCCTGCCGGCGTGTCTTCATCGTAGAACTGACGGTCCCATGGGAGGAGGCCATCGATGAGGCATTCGAACGGAAGAGGCTGCGGTATGCCAACTTAGCAGTCGAAGCAGAGGGGCGGGGCTGGAATGTGAAGGTGTGGTCAGTGGAGGTGGGCTGCAGAGGCTTTGTAGCCACCTCCACCACAAGGCTCCTGAGGGCAGTAGGGATCAGAGGACAGGCCCAACGGAAGGCAATCAGAGAATTCCACTCCACCCAAGAGGACATCTCCAACTCCACTCAATTGTTGTGCTGAATATTTATGGATTTTAACAACCAGTCCTATTAAGAATCCTTAATCTTTTATTCTCTTATTCTCTTATATTTTTTTTCTCAGCCTACTTTTATTCTTTTTATCTTTTATATCATGTTATTCCTAGAAGTTCCTAATCCTTTTGTTTGGGGGGAGGGGGGGGGGGGGGTGTTATTTAAAGATTGTTTGATGTTATTGTTGTCTTGTATGTTAATATCAAAGGACCATTTTCGAAATAAGTGTTCACACTTTCACATGTCATCCCTTGGATTACTGTTTTTACTCGATCCATGAATAAACTCAATCAATCAATCTAGTGTGATACGTTATTCCTGACATTTTGAGATCTACTCTATTAGCTAGTTTCGATTCAATTGAATTCTGTTCGATTCTCCGGTCCTCCCAAGCACTGTCTATGCTATCCTAATCAATTCTATTCTATTCAATTCTTTCCTATTCAATTCTTTCCTATTCAGTTCTTTCCTATTCAATTCTATTCAATGCTATCCTATTCCCCAGCCCTCACCAACTCACACAGAACTATCTAAGTGATTCCAGCTGCTGTCTGTGGCTGTTGTTAAAATCCTCTTGTAATTTTTATCGTTGATTTAAATGAATTATTAGGGCTCCACTGGGTCCTGGCGTTTTATAGGCAGCGAGGGAGAAGGGGGGCAATAGGAAGTGTGTTGAGAGAAGTAATTGATGTCAAGAAGTGTGTGTGTGTGTGTGTGTGTGTGTGTGTGTGTGTGTGTGTGTGTGTGTGTGTGTGCGGGGAGAGCTAGAGTGAAGTCAGAGGTGAGCGGCTGCCTTATAGGCTGACCCTGTTAAAGCTGTGGTCCTTTATGACGGAAATATGTCCACATATCAAATAAGAAACAAAATTATTAGATCAGACTCCAGGGGCACTGCTCCCTACAGCTGACACTATGCTGCTGTGCACATGTGTGTGTGTGTGTGTGTGTGTGTGTGTGCGTGCGTGCGTGCGTGCGTGCGTGCGTGTGTGTGTGTGTGTGTGTGTGTGTGGTGTTTGTGCAAATGCAGTCATGCATGCTTGGGTGAACGTGTTTTAGTGTGACAGCAGTAAAGAATTCCCATTGCACAATGAACATTGAATATGTACAGTATTTTATTCTATTTATCTTTCATCAAGTCAAACCCATTCTCTCCACACTGCAGGGAAGATCAGCTTCACTGCAAGGCGTTTTAGTCCCTCTAACTGTTTAATATGCTGTGCTGATGAGTGGGATTTCAACAGATTAGAAAACCTGTCCAAACATCTGTCCATTTCACTGGAGAGAACTGCACTCTCATCCCCCCCCCCTGCCCCTCCTCCCTCTCTCTCTTTCTACTCTCCACTGGTTAGTCTCGAAATCTCATGGTCCTTTTTTTTTCTCTCTGCCTCTCATCTCTCCATTTCCACCCTCCTCTCTCTCTCTCTCTCTCTCTCTCTCTCTCTCTCTCTCTCTCTCTCTCTCTCTCTCTCTCTCTCTCTCTCTCTACCCCTCTCTCAAAGCCTATCCTTTGCTCTCTCTACCAGTTAGTCTCAAAATCCCTCGTCCTTTTTCTCTCTCTCTCTCTCCCTCTCATCTCTCCATTACCACCCTCCTTCTGTCATCTCCTGTCATCCTGTCTCCTGTTGTTCTGACGAGGGTCTCTTAAGACCTTTTCTAATGTGTAACCACCAGCGACACCTCTCCTTTCCCTCCATCCCTCCAACCCTCAATCTCTCCGTCCTCCATATCTCTCTATCCCTCGTTGACAACAAGAGATGTTCTCTTCCCTCCTCCAACGGGGCCTGGTTACCCCAACCCAGTCTGAATAAACATGAGGACACACCGGTGGAGGCTGGCGCAGGTGTGGATGGGAGGACAGGCTGGTTGTAATGCATGGAATGTAATGGTCCCCACAGCCCTAATATTCCACTGTCTAGAATCTAAATAACCATGACAACAAGCTTTTTCTTTACCCTACAGACCTCTACTGTATCCCAGTGAGTCACATGTCGGGAAGTGTTCCGTATGTTCTGTGACAGATCGTAGAGAACAGTTCTGAGAGGTTCTAGAAGGCACTGTGCGGAAGTATCAGAGAGAGAAATGGGTTTGTCATAATGAAATACACAGCGAATGCCAATACCAAGACAGGCCATTATAATTGTGTGCATTTAAACAGTAGCTTTTGCAGAGAGTTAATTTTCCAGGCTATTAAATGCTGTCATTACAAAGATAAGGTTCCAAATGTAATTCCATTGGCCCTGGTAATTGAATGGACTAGACAGGCAGTGCCAATGACAAGCCCCTTAGAATGACTATAGATTAGAGCGTCTGACCTACATCTGCTGACTCTAATAATGGGTTTGCAAGGCTTTCCACTTCTCTGTCAGAATTAGCATGCTGGGAAATGGCCCTGTTTAGAAACAGTTGTAAGCAACTAATAGTGACTTGGATTTGGCTTAAGAGTGAGGGGAGGGCTGCTATGAAACCACACACACACACCCTTTCTTTTTTCCCAAACCATCTAAAATTACCCTGCAGTCATTATAAACTCACCAGGCTCAAGCTTAAAGCTAAGAGCTCATTTATCTACTGTTACCATACCTAATTCCCAGAGTTGTAAATTATCCCCAACTCACCCCACTCTCCTGCCTGTAAGGGACTTTGCAGTTTGCAGATGGTTTAAATTAGGGAAGGAAGCACAATAAAACACTTCTGACTGAGGGTCTCTTGTGGTGCTGCTAGAGAGAGTGTGTGTGTGTGTGTGTGGGGGGGGGGGGGGGGTGTGAGTGTGTGTGTGTGTGGGAGTGTGTGCGTGTGTGTGTGTGTGTGCGTGTACGTGTGTGTGTGTGCGTGTGAGTGCATGCGTGTATGTGTGTGTGTGTGTGTGCATAGGAGTATGTGTGCATGTGCATGTGCGAGTATGTGTGCATGTGCGTGTGCAAGTGTGTGTGTGTACCTGCGTGCCTGTGTGCGAGGGCATGCTTGCTTGCATGCGTGTATGTGTGTGTGTGAGCGTGTGCGTGTGTTCTCTCAACACACACATACAGTACACACCACAGTCCCGCCAAACACTGAACCAGTCAGGCAGAAGCACTCAGTGCTCAGTGAAGAAAACAGCATCACCGGGGAGGAGAACATGACAGCTCCATCCTACTGTACATAGACACATATATGCGTATGGCACACTGAGAACCTAAACACACACACACACACACACACACAGTCACACACAACACACAGGCATGTCACTGGGTGATGTGTCATACACAGATCTACTGTCATGTGATGACACAGATATGGCCCTCAGCTCTGCTTTGCCATGCAGATTCCTCTCTGTTGTTTCATGTGGAACCTTTGTTTGTATCACCGTCATGCCAGAGGTACTGATTTAAAGGTTGCACCATCAAAGGACCTTGATCCAGGGACTGAATCAATGAAGAAGGGGCTCTTAACCTGGTGTTAATATTTCATACCTGGGTCTCTCCATATTTCCTCCTGGAGTCTGAACACGGAGGACAGAACTGTTATAACTGAGAATTATTTAGTACCTGTGATTCATATGGAGGTATGAGAAAGAGAGAGAGAGAGAGAGAGAGAGGGAGATGGAGAGGGAGAGGCAGCGGGGGAGAAAGAGAGAGAGATGAAGGGAGAGGGAGAAAATATGCTGCATGTCCAATACATTATTGACCTTAGATATGAGAAGTGTAGGGAATGAAAGAAATAGAAAGTGGGGAGAGAGGGAGCACGAGAGAGAGAGAAAGAGAGAGTGCAAGGAAGAGTGTATGAGATCGATTGAGAAAGAGAAAGAGAGAGTCCTCCTCTCTTTGTTATATACAGAGTTGTTTTATTTCCAGACAACAGAAGCGCCTTGCGTCATGTAAACTCTCCCTCTCTCTCCTCCTAATGTAATTTTCCACGGGAGATCAAGCGCAGTTTGACTTTACGCCCTGTAGGCTTCTCCCTTTCCACCTCCTTTCTAGCCTCCTCCACTGATACTGTTGTATATACACTTAAACACAGGGAGAGGACCGTAGCTATCTGAGCCTGCATCAGTGGATAGGGCGAGCTCCACCTGCTACCAGGGTGCAGAGACAGATATAGTTAATGTGGTGCTTGCTAGAAGGCGGAAGCCTTAGCATGCTATCAGATGTCCTCTATATGTTCTCCTCCTCCGCTCTCACACATCTAGAGACAAGTCAGCAGAATACCCCCCCCCCCCATCTCCATATCTGATCAAGACACACACACAGATGCGCACACTCATATACATACACAAGTGTCCGATTGCACTCACACACACACATACATACACACACACACACTTTCACACACAGCCGTGCCAACACACACGCGCACACACTCACACGCACTCACACAGACACACACAGACACACAGACACACACACCACAGCACTCCCACATCAAATCAATACACCCGCCTGATGATGATTAACAACACAACAAGAAAACACATTCTGCCGGCTCGGCTCTTTCTCGCCAGGATGTGTTATTTTCCAAGCGGCGAACAGACCTCATTGATTTTCATGGAAACTAATTTATGTATGCCAAATGTTGTTCTAATCAGAAATGTATGAGGATAATATCGAGGCTGTCACTGTGTGAGAAATGTGAGCTGTCCGATGCAGTGAACAATGAATTCATATGAACTCCATCTCAACCGTCATCTGGTTCGCTGTTTGCAGAGAAACATTATAATATACACCCCGGAGTGGAACTCTGTGTCTCTGAGGCCTGAGAAAAGTCATTAGAACAGAATGTTTTAGGCAATATTTCTCTATGGACCAGAAGTAAGCTTTTCTATATGTTATTATGTTCATAACTCTCAGACAAAACTGACTAATAGTCACACTTTTTTTTTTTAAATGATGTATCCCTAGAAAAAGATTTCCAACCTGAGACACACACACACACACACACACACACACACACATACACACACACACACACACTCACACACACACACACACACACACACACACACACACACACATTATTCTTACCAACTGTAGTTACCACAGGGTAGAGTTTTATAGGCAGGGTGTTCTCCAGGTACCCTAGAGCTTCATTAGAACACAGACCCAACACAGTGTGACATCATCCCAGGATTACACTGAGCCATAATGTCAGGTAATGAAGGAGGGCATGAGTAACACCACTACATCATGGGCACAATACCATAGGGAGCGTGGAGGGGGCACACACACACGCACACACACACACTACATTGTGTGCATGTTACTCTGGGGGGTGAAGAGTGAGTATGGAGTTGGGGTCAGGAGGAGGGAACGCACACACTACACACCTAAAACAGACACACACACACACACACACACACACATACACACACACACACACGTGCACACTCACTACATTGTATGCCTATTACTCTGGGGGGGTGAGTGGGGATCTGAGGGAGGGAAAAACACCCACGCAGATACTGTACACACACACACACACACACAGTTTGAGACGGTTGTTGAATGAGCGGTATGGTTCCCTTGGCAGCTATAACCCCTCTGTGGCCCCCTGGCCCCCATACCTGCCTCTGAAACAGGCCATAGTGTTAGCAGCCCTGAATGGCCCTTCTCTGGAAGAGAGGCAGGTATTTATTGTGAAGGGTCATTGTGAATGAGTAGCCTAGTGGATAGAGAGTTATACTGGTGATCAGAAGGTCATGAATTCAAATCCCATCTGGGAACACCACCACGAGTGTGCCCTTGAGTAAGGCACTTAGTCCTACATTAATCCACGGAGACTGTCCCTGTAATTTCTAATTGTAAGTCGCTTTCGATAAAAGTGTCTGCTAAATGGTTCAAATGTTCAAAGAAAATGAGAAGACGGCCTGTAAGGAGGTGGATGTGTTGAGGGATAGGGGTCACCCCATTGGTGAGGGCTAATTTGTAACCGTGGTCATAAGATAGGAGTGACAATAAACACAAGGGAACTTCCTCTCTGACTGACAGGTGGCAACATGTGTCACTGTGTGTATTGCAGACATTTCTGCTTGGATGTCAGCCCACCACCTCAAGCTCAACCTTAACAAGACTGAGCTGCTCTTCCTCCCTGGGAAAGTCTGCCCTCTCCAATACTTCTCCATCACAGCTGAGAACTCTACGGTGACCTCCTCCCAGACAGCGAAGAACTGACTGACACCACCGCCTCTAGGTGGATGCAGCAGTCGCGCTACTCGGTCACGGCTTTTCACTGACCTGGTGCCCCGCTGGTGGAATGAGCTTCCCACAGCTGTCAGGACTGCAGAGTCACTACCTATCTTCCGCCGAAGACTGAAGACCCATCTCTTCAGGCTACACCTGAACTGTCCCTCCTAAGACCTCCTCATCTCCTTTATCCCCCTGTACAGTTTCTCTCTTTCTTAAAAAATGTGACACAGCCCAATGAAAAGGGCTACCTGTAGGCGAAATCATTTTTCAGTTTTTTACATGTGCTTAAACTACAGATTGTAAGCTTTCAAATGATGCATCATACATTGAAATCGGAAACAAATTGAAGACGACATGAGTATTTGAAAGTTGCTACACCGGAAATCACTAAGCACAGAAAATCCCCATCAAAGATAATGAATCCCCATCAAACAACAAGAAACGAAGTCATTGTGTTATAGATTACACTTATTTAATGAACGTAAAACTGTTCGGAAAAATAACGAGTGGGTACTTCACATCTTCGAGTTGAATGTTAGCTAAAAAAACGAAAATTTGAAAAAAAACTTTAAAGACGAATTTGACGTCTTTCTCATTTCCGAGAGGTGTCCAGAAACACCAGGAGCAGTCACAAATAATCTTAATTCTTCCTTCTAGCATTATGATTTGTTACGATGACTGATGGATAGATTATTAATTTGCTTACACAATGTATTTGTTGTAAGTCGCTTTGGATAAAGGAGTCTGCTAAATGGCAAAAATGTAAAATGTAAATGTCAACAAAAAGTCATTTTGTTCATGCAGAACGTGTTCGGAATAGATGATTGTTATTTTTTTTTTTTACGCTTCCTTCCTCAATTAGACAAATTGTGGGGAACAACTCCAAGCTGGTGGTGAAAAATGATATTGTGAAAGTAAAGAGGAAGCAGCTGCAACAACTCGGACTGGGTTTTTCTGTTTGCAAACAAGCATCAGTCATAATCAATATCCAGGACGATGAAAAGGGATCCTCCTCCTACTATGAGAGGCTTTCCTCATGTGCTAAATTGATTATGTCTCTAATTTATTTTTCTTCATCTCTTTTTGTCTTAAACTTTGTATACAACCCCTCTCTGGTTGCCTTGCCAGTGTTTAGCCTTGTTTAGCTCAGTGTTCTCAAACCCAGCTGGGAGAGTTTGGCTTGGTTTGACCTCTGGTGACCTCTAGCTAGACAGTTAAAGGCTGTCACTGCTGTTGTTGTGTGGACTGGCAGGGCTCTGGTTGTCCTGTTTTAAAGTGTGAAAAGGATGGAGGAGGAGAAGAAAAATATGGAGGAGAGAGGAAGAGGGGATGAGAACAAGGAGGATGGGTGTGGAGATGGGGTAGGAGGAGGGGCTAAGTTAGTGAGAGTTCTGTGGACAGTGAGTGTGCGTGCGTGCATGCATGCGTGCGTGCATGTGTGCGTGCATGCGTGTGCATCTGTGTGTGTGTGTGTGTGTGTGTGAAAGAGATAGAGACAGAGAGTTTAATGGACTGTCTTAGGGCGAGGCTTTGTTGGTCTCCCTCATCAGGCACGCCCGCGGTGCTTTAGTCCCATAATGGCCTCTGCATGCCTGAGCTGCTCCATGCCTCACAGTTTCCTTCTGCACATTGCTCATTCTTATAGACCAGGTGCAACTAGACTCCATCTGGGGGACGGGTGGCCAGGACACCACATTATGAAGAGGCAAGAGAAACAGGCGCAGAGACAAAGAGAGAGAGAGAGAGAGAGAGAGAGAGAGAGAGAGAGAGAGAGAGAGAGAGAGAGAGAGAGAGAGAGAGAGAGAGAGAGAGAGAGAGAGAGAGAGAGAGAGAGAGAGAGGAGAGAGAGAGAGAGAGAGAGAGAGAGAGAGAGAGAGAGAGAGAGAAGAGAGAGAAAGAGAGAGAGAGAGAGAAAAGAAAGGGAATAGGCCTGGATTTACAGGCCGATTAGGGAGGGAGTCACAGCACCAGAATCTAATCAGAGAGAAGAATGGCTGCCAGCCCCAGAGTGGGCTGCCCTTTGTCAGGTCAAAGCCGTTACCATACCCCTCACACACCTGCATCCCCACACACACACACATCCCAGCATACATGCCCACACACACACACACACTTCTGCATCCCCCTGTGGCTAGTTTAACACCCAGTGTGTGACAGTAGCCATTTACAAGACAGGAGTGATGCTTGGCAGGGAAGAGAACAGGGCCGGGGCTGAGCCAGTCTCTCTCTCATATATCACCAGCAGCAGCCATCATGGACAATCATAACACTGTTCTTCACTGCACAGAGGGAGGACATAAAACCTGCTTTTACGACTTTGTAAACCGCTCAGTGGCTCTCTCTCTCCTCTCTCTCTCTCTCTCTCTCTGCCCCCCCTTCTCTCTATCTATCTTTCTCCCTCCCTCTCTCACTCTTTCTCTTTCTAACCATGTACAGATTCATGTTGGATTGATTTATTAGACTCCAGATTAACTTGGGCTGTTGCCTTGGGAGTGGATGTTCAATCCACCCACACACTGTGATAAGAATGGGAATCAATCCAAAGTTTAATAAAAACTTACTGAAAAGTTTCAAAATGGCGGTGAAATGTTTGTCTTTGTGTTGCCGAAAAAAAGATTGTTTGTCTTGATGAAATTGGAAAGGAAGGCAAGAAGACCTAAAATGGCACTTTATGTGATTTCCTGCTGAGCGTTTTCTTCCGGTCTCTGCTGCCCCTTGTTGGTGATTGCTATGTACTTTTGGCGATGAACACAAAAACGTTGCAAATTGATAGCCTGGTTTTTTTTATGATGAAGAGGTTTTATGTTATAGCCGTATCTGGATAAATTTACTGAATATATCAACCATGACAGTTTTAGCTTC
>NC_137674.1:80439539-80856539 GCF_963989245.1 Nansenia antarctica
AACGAAACATTGATAACTTTTGAGCAAAAGGCTGCACTCACGTAATTCAACATACTCTGATTGTCATTTAGAGTTACATTATAGGAGCATTCAACAACAAGTCAAAATGTGCTCCAGAAAGGCAGAAAACAACACTTTGATAGTTTGATATAACTTGAGAACGAATGCAAAAAACAGTCCACTCTAAGAACAGGCCGCTTGGACACTTTCAGAACAGCTCTGTTAATGACTGAAAACAGCTCTCGAAGAGATTGTCAAAAGAGACTCCGAAAACGAAACGTTGATCACTTTTGAGCAAAAGGCTGCACACACGCAATTCAAGTTGCTCTGATTGTCATTTAGAGTTACGTTATAGGAGCATTCAGCAACATGTCAAAATGTGCTCCAGAAAGGCAGAAAACAACACTTTGATAGTTTGATATAACTTGAGAACGAATGCAAAAAACAGTCCACTCTAAGAACAGGCCGCTTGGACACTTTCAGAACAGCTCTGTTAATGACTGAAAACAGCTCTCGAAGAGATTGTCAAAATAGACTCCGAAAACGAAACGATGATCACTTTTGAGCAAAAGGCTGCACACACGCAATTCAAGTTGCTCTGATTGTCATTTAGAGTTACATTATAGGAGCATTCAGCAACAAGTCAAAATGTGCTCCAGAAAAGCAGAAAACAACACTGATAGAACTTGAGAACGAATGCAAAAAACAGTCCACTCTCAGAACAGGCCGCTTGGACACGTTCAGAACAGCTCTGTTAGTGACTGAAAACAGCTCTCGAAGAGATTGTCAAAAGAGACTCTGAAAACGAAACGTTGATCACTTTTGAGCAAAAGGCTGCACACACGCAATTCAAGTTGCTCTGATTGTCATTTAGAGTTACATTATAGGAGCATTCAGCAACAAGTCAAAATGTGCTCCAGAAAAGCAGAAAACAACACTGATAGAACTTGAGAACGAATGCAAAAAACAGTCCACTCTCAGAACAGGCTGCTTGGACACTTTCAGAACAGCTCTGTTAATGACTGAAATCAGCTCTTTAAGAGATTGTCAAAAGAGACTCTGAAAACGAAACATTGATAACTTTTGAGCAAAAGGCTGCACTCACGTAATTCAACATACTCTGATTGTCATTTAGAGTTACATTATAGGAGCATTCAACAACAAGTCAAAATGTGCTCCAGAAAGGCAGAAAACAACACTTTGATAGTTTGATATAACTTGAGAACGAATGCAAAAAACAGTCCACTCTAAGAACAGGCCGCTTGGACACTTTCAGAACAGCTCTGTTAATGACTGAAAACAGCTCTCGAAGAGATTGTCAAAAGAGACTCCGAAAACGAAACGTTGATCACTTTTGAGCAAAAGGCTGCACACACGCAATTCAAGTTGCTCTGATTGTCATTTAGAGTTACGTTATAGGAGCATTCAGCAACATGTCAAAATGTGCTCCAGAAAGGCAGAAAACAACACTTTGATAGTTTGATATAACTTGAGAACGAATGCAAAAAACAGTCCACTCTAAGAACAGGCCGCTTGGACACTTTCAGAACAGCTCTGTTAATGACTGAAAACAGCTCTCGAAGAGATTGTCAAAATAGACTCCGAAAACGAAACGATGATCACTTTTGAGCAAAAGGCTGCACACACGCAATTCAAGTTGCTCTGATTGTCATTTAGAGTTACATTATAGGAGCATTCAGCAACAAGTCAAAATGTGCTCCAGAAAAGCAGAAAACAACACTGATAGAACTTGAGAACGAATGCAAAAAACAGTCCACTCTCAGAACAGGCCGCTTGGACACGTTCAGAACAGCTCTGTTAGTGACTGAAAACAGCTCTCGAAGAGATTGTCAAAAGAGACTCTGAAAACGAAACGTTGATCACTTTTGAGCAAAAGGCTGCACACACGCAATTCAAGTTGCTCTGATTGTCATTTAGAGTTACATTATAGGAGCATTCAACAACAAGTCAAAATGTGCTCCAGAAAGGCAGAAAACAACACTTTGATAGTTTGATATAACTTGAGAACGAATGCAAAAAACAGTCCACTCTAAGAACAGGCCGCTTGGACACTTTCAGAACAGCTCTGTTAATGACTGAAAACAGCTCTCGAAGAGATTGTCAAAAGAGACTCCGAAAACGAAACGTTGATCACTTTTGAGCAAAAGGCTGCACACACGCAATTCAAGTTGCTCTGATTGTCATTTAGAGTTACGTTATAGGAGCATTCAGCAACATGTCAAAATGTGCTCCAGAAAGGCAGAAAACAACACTTTGATAGTTTGATATAACTTGAGAACGAATGCAAAAAACAGTCCACTCTAAGAACAGGCCGCTTGGACACTTTCAGAACAGCTCTGTTAATGACTGAAAACAGCTCTCGAAGAGATTGTCAAAATAGACTCCGAAAACGAAACGATGATCACTTTTGAGCAAAAGGCTGCACACACGCAATTCAAGTTGCTCTGATTGTCATTTAGAGTTACATTATAGGAGCATTCAGCAACAAGTCAAAATGTGCTCCAGAAAAGCAGAAAACAACACTGATAGAACTTGAGAACGAATGCAAAAAACAGTCCACTCTCAGAACAGGCCGCTTGGACACGTTCAGAACAGCTCTGTTAGTGACTGAAAACAGCTCTCGAAGAGATTGTCAAAAGAGACTCTGAAAACGAAACGTTGATCACTTTTGAGCAAAAGGCTGCACACACGCAATTCAAGTTGCTCTGATTGTCATTTAGAGTTACATTATAGGAGCATTCAACAACAAGTCCAAATGTGCTCGAGAAAGGCAGAAAACAACACTTTGATATAACTTGAGAACGAATGCAAAAAACAGTCCACTCTAAGAACAGGCCGCTTGGACACTTTCAGAACAGCTCTGTTAATGACTGAAAACAGCTCTCGAAGAGATTGTCAAAAGAGACTCCGAAAACGAAACGTTGATCACTTTTGAGCAAAAGGCTGCACACACGCAATTCAAGTTGCTCTGATTGTCATTTAGAGTTACATTATAGGAGCATTCAGCAACAAGTCAAAATGTGCTCCAGAAAAGCAGAAAACAACACTGATAGAACTTGAGAACGAATGCAAAAAACAGTCCACTCTCAGAACAGGCCGCTTGGACACTTTCAGAACAGCTCTGTTAGTGACTGAAAACAGCTCTCGAAGAGATTGTCAAAAGAGACTCTGAAAACGAAACATTGATTACTTTTGAGCAAAAGGCTGCACTCACGTAATTCAACATACTCTGATTGTCATTTAGAGTTACATTATAGGAGCATTCAACAACAAGTCAAAATGTGCTCCAGAAAGGCAGAAAACAACACTTTGATAGTTTGATATAACTTGAGAACGAATGCAAAAAACAGTCCACTCTAAGAACAGGCCGCTTGGACACTTTCAGAACAGCTCTGTTAATGACTGAAAACAGCTCTCGAAGAGATTGTCAAAAGAGACTCCGAAAACGAAACGTTGATCACTTTTGAGCAAAAGGCAGCACACACGCAATTCAAGTTGCTCTGATTGTCATTTAGAGTTACATTATAGGAGCATTCAGCAACAAGTCAAAATGTGCTCCCGAAAGGCAGAAAACAACACTTTGATAGTTTGATATAACTTGAGAACGAATGCAAAAAACAGTCCACTCTAAGAACAGGCCGCTTGGACACTTTCAGAACAGCTCTGTTAATGACTGAAAACAGCTCTCGAAGAGATTGTCAAAAGAGACTCCGAAAACGAAACGTTGATCACTTTTGAGCAAAAGGCTGCACACACGCAATTCAAGTTGCTCTGATTGTCATTTAGAGTTACATTATAGGAGAATTCAGCAACAAGTCAAAATGTGCTCCAGAAAAGCAGAAAACAACACTGATAGAACTTGAGAACGAATGCAAAAAACAGTCCACTCTCAGAACAGGCCGCTTGGACACTTTCAGAACAGCTCTGTTAGTGACTGAAAACAGCTCTCGAAGAGATTGTCAAAAGAGACTCTGAAAACGAAACGTTGATCACTTTTGAGCAAAAGGATGCACACAGGCAATTCAAGTTGCTCTGATTGTCATTTAGAGTTACATTATAGGAGCATTCAACAACAAGTCAAAATGTGCTCGAGAAAGGCAGAAAACAACACTTTGATATAACTTGAGAACGAATGCAAAAAACAGTCCACTCTCAGAACAGGCTGCTTGGACACTTTCAGAACAGCTCTGTTAATGACTAAAATCAGCTCTTTAAGAGATTGTCAAAAGAGACTCTGAAAACGAAACATTGATAACTTTTGAGCAAAAGGCTGCACACACGTAATTCAACATACTCTGATTGTCATTTAGAGTTACATTATAGGAGCTGTTACGTTCTACTTTCGCTAGGGAGAATAAGAAGTAACAAAATACAGGTGTTATGAGTAAAGAAAAGATATTTATTACTACAAGGGCAAATTAAAGTCATTATGGGTCAGATAAACACAGAATTAGAACTAACAAATGCCTCCTTCTCAAATAAACAATAAACTCATCCCGTGGATGGTTAAATAAACAATAAGAATAAAAAGGTTTCAAACATGGTATTACTTAACAAGATCACTAACACAGATTTCAATCACAACGTATCCTAAACAAAATCACTAACACAGAACACTACTAATAAACTAAACCAAAAGGATCTCTACCAAAGTATCAACCAAACTATAACACATTGCTCTCTAAACAAAGTAAACCACACAGCTGCTGCTGGTTCTCCCTCAAGGTCTTTTGTAGGGTGTGGCATCTGATGATTGGTTGGGGTTTGATTATTGGCTGGTGATGATTGGCTGGAGTTGATTGACCACTGCTGGAGGTGATTGGTAATTATCACGGGGGGGGGGGGGGGGTGGATCCCCTGGACTGGACTTATGGCTGTTAAAAAGACATACACACAAATACACAGACACAGACAACCAGGCTACTCATAGCCGTCACACTCCCCCCCTTAAGACACAAACCCAAGGATTCAGACATGTAACAAATGTTATTACCACCACAAACCAACCTGTCCGCCTATTTTTATGCTTTATCTCTAATCTGTAATTTTGCACTATGAAAACCCATCTCATCAAACGTTGATTGTGATTACACATGCGAGATAGGAAAACAATGGGATTATTATCGGTGAACACCACCACCGGCAACAACTGGACCCTACATACACCTCTAACTTAACTGGTCTACCAAGATCAGGAGCCGTGAGTACGGGAGCATGACTTAGTAGCTTGACTCGGCATATCACCAAATATACACAGAAAACGCTCGATCAACTTCATCACCTCAACTTGCTGTTCATCTGACAAATTAGTTAACTGAGTGGGCAACACTTTCAACATTTTCGAGTTGCCCATTCGAGTATTCTGATTAGAGGAATGACGTGTCCTCAACTCCTCATCAGTCACGCACAGCGTCTCTGTCACAACGAATGCACCGCGGCCAGTGACTACCGGCTTAGGGACAGTTTTACAAGTCTCCTGACTAATTTTAGATTCCTCACTGGAGCAATAGCGTTTTAACATGTTCACATGACACACTCTAGTACTTCTCCGTCTCTCGGGAGTACTGATCACATAATCAGTGTCACTAAGACACTCACGAATATCATACGGACCACAGAATTTCGCCGACCGCGCAGCGCCTGAAATAGGCAATAGAGCTAAAACTTTATCACCTACATGAAACTTTCTAAAAACAGCAGTGCGATCATAATGACGCTTCATCACTGTTTGCGAACTAACAAGAGACTCTTTTGCAATGGTATTAGCCTGATGCAAACGCTCACGAAAATGACTAATGTAATCTAACACATTCCGCTCCGGACTACTCTTCCCACTCTCTAGACAGTATTTACGAAGCATCGCCTTTAACGTCTGATGCCATCGTTCTAATGCACCCTGACTCTCAGGATGATAGGCACTGGAAACAACATGTCGTACCTGTGATATTCTGACGTGTAGCAAGAATATAATGTATAAATGATGAGACACACACTGGATATCAATTGGACTCTTTAGTTATTCGATGTGCACGCATTACAGCATATGCATTGACTGACTCCGGACTGCGCATGACCGGGTCTTGACTCTTGACAGTGTATCGAGTCTACCACCGGGTGGCAGTAGGTGGTCTAAACATTACATCACTCCTTTTTTTTTAATAAATGATAAAGTGCATAACATTCAAACAGTCCATTAACTTGGAACATTGTTAACTCGGAAGAACATGTTAACAGTCCTTTGGTACTCCTGCTCTTTAATCGAAGTCACGCAGGTATGCGGGAGGTTGTCTGTTCTCCCTAACTGGATACCTCGGCGGAGGTGCGGGTGGAGGCGTAGCTGGGCCTACTTCCTCACTGACCTCTGAACTTAAGTCCATTAGAGTGTCTGGGTTGTCTCGGACAATCTTCTTAAAGAATGAACTGTTCCTAGTGGTGGTGTAACCACTTCTTCCAGCTGTTATCATGGAACCTTTGACATCGATTACTGTGAGCGGCTCTGCGTTGTAAGGCGTAGTAAGCTTGTTCTGTTTTGGTTGACGACACAGGACGGTGTCTCCTGGCTTGATGTTAGAAGGCGTAGCGTGTCGTCGAGCATCTGAGAGAGCTTTCATCTTTGCCTTGGCCTCTCTGTCGATTCTGCGTATCTCTTCGTCAGCAGGGATGGTGATTGTGTCTGCTGAGGGTAGCTTGGTGGTCATCTTCCGTTGGAATAGTAACTCGGCAGGTGACGTGTTCGTCGTGCTGTGGGGAGTGGACCTGTACTCACGCAGGAAGACGTGCAGCTGTTGTTTCCATGGCATCCTCTGCATCTGGGCGATTCTGAGTACTTTCCCGACGGTGCGCATGAATCTCTCAGCTGTGGCATTAGCTTGTGGCCATAGAGGTGTTATCTTCCTGTGCTTGAACCCTAGGTAGTTGGCAAACTCAGCGAACTGGTTGCTGTTGAAAGGAGGTCCGTTGTCAGTCTTAACAATTCTTGGGATTCCAAACATGGAGAAGACTTTGTCCATGACTGGTATGACTGTGTTTGCTGAGGTAGATCGAATTGGCTCAACAATTGGGTATCGTGTGTAGTCATCGACTATAACTAGCAGATATTCTCCCGATGGGAGTGGGCCATAAAAGTCAGCACTAACACTGTGCCATGGTGCGTCTGGCAGCTCAGACATTTTGAGTGGTTCGGTCCGGGTAACTGGAGTGTTCACTTGACATGGGAGGCAGGTCTTGGTGATGGTCTCTACCTGTTGGTCTATGGTAGGGAACCATACCTTTTCTCTGAGTAGGGCCTTTGTCTTAGCTACGCCCTGGTGGCTTTCATGAGCAATCTGCAGCGCCCTCTGCTGTAGAGCTGCAGGTATGACAATCCTGGTGCCTCGCAGTATGATGTCGTTACCTGTGGACACTGTGAGTTCATCACTGACGAGCTTGTATGGTTTCAGTGCAGCAGCACCTGGTGAGCGGTCTGTGATTAAACGCCATGAGTTATTTCTGATGTGTGCACTGACCTGTTGCAGGAGTGTGTCTTTCAATGTCTCTCGCTGTATCTCTTGTAGTGTCATCGCCTTGGGTGTTGCTTGAAGTGCTACGAAGTTAACGTACTCCTCTGCAACCTTGGATGCTCTTGTGTTCTGTGACGACTGTACCGGGAGAGGGTGTCTAGACATGTAGTCAGCTGGATTGTCAGCTCCTTTTCTATATTCCACTCTGAAGTTGTACGGCTGTAGTCTGAGGCCCCATCTCTCGATCCGTGCAGGTTGTTTTGATCTCGGGTTATTCCATATCATCTCCAATGGTTTGTGGTCGGTTACCATGGTGAATGGATGTCCATACAGATACAGGTGAAAATGTTCGCAGCTCCAGATGATGGCTAGGGCCTCACGTTCTGTTTGCGAGTATCTCGTTTCTACATCACTGAGTGCGCGGCTGGCGTAGGCTATGATGCGCTTCTCTCCCCCTCCTCCTTTCTGACAGAGGATGGCGCCTAGCCCCACCGGACTTCCATCAACAATGAGCTCCGTCTCCTTCCTGGGATCGAAATATGACATTGTTGTGTCGCTCGTCAGGCTGTCCTTGAGCGTCTGGAGTGCCGTAGCTTGATCACTGCCCCACTGCCACGGAGCGTCCTTCTTCGTGAGCCCACGGAGCGGTGCAGTGATGGTTGAGTAGTCCTTTATGAACCTGGCGCAGTAGTTGGCCATGCCCAGAAGACTTCTGATCTCACCTGGGTCTTTGGGGTCGCTGGCGTCGTGAATGGCTGACACCTTCTTTGGATCTGCAGAAATCCCGTCGGCAGAAAAAATGAACCCAAAGAATTCAAGGCGCTGCTTGTTGAATTCGCATTTGTTGCGATTGAGTGTCAACCACTGTCTTTCAGTCTTTTAAACACTGCTCTCAGAGTGTCGTCGTGTGCTTCCTGAGAGACGCCATAGATGATGATGTCATCGCTGAGGTTCTTCACGCCCGGTATACCTTGCAGCGTCTGGCAGATGGCGTTCTGGAACACTTCAGCGGCGGATGATATACCGAAGTTCAGGCGTTTGTATCTTCTTAGCCCGAGGTGTGTTGTGAACGTTGTGATGTAACGACTCTCTGGATGCAGCTCGAGCTGGTGGTAGCCTGCTGTGAGGTCCAACTTCGAGAATACCTTGGCACCGTTCAGCTCGTGTATTACATCGTCCATTGTTGGGGTGATATGTCGTTCTCGCTGAATTGCTGTGTTCGCCTGACGCATATCAACGCAGATTCGGACTTTATCAGGGTCTTTTGGCTTCGGTGGTGTGACGATCGGGGAAACCCAGGGTGTTGGTCCAGATATAGTTTCAATGATACCGTCGTTCTCCAGCTTCTGAAGCTCCGCCTCGACCTTCTGACGGACATGGAAAGGGACCCGTCTGTGCGGCTGGCACGTCGGTTGGATGTCGGGGTCTATATGCAGTTTCACCTGGAAGTCTTTCAGCTTTCCGATTCCGGTGAAAAGCTCTGGGTAGCTCTGCACGAGCTCATCTGCGACAGTACGCCCACTGGGTGGCATCACTGGCGGCGTGTTCACCATATTGATGATCTGGATCAGCCCTAGTTCACTGGCAGTTGCGTAGCTGAGCAGAGATTGTCCGGCGTCGCCTCTGAGAACGTAGAACACACTCTCTGTCCGCTTGTTAGTAGCCTGTACTTTGCATGCAAATTTACCAATGATAGGTAGAGCGTTGTTGGACCCATATGGAAATATTTTGATCATGGCTGTGCTGAGCATAGGCTTTGGGTCAAGTGTGTTTAACACATCTTCATTAATTATGTTGACAGCTGCTCCTGAATCAATCAGTATTTTAACACTGACACCATTCAGCTTGATGTTGGTCTGGGGTTGCTGTATACTTGTGCTGTTGATTACATACACATACCTTTCGTCTCCACTTGATGAGTCTCTTGATTTGGTCTCGGAGCATGCTGTCACCTGGTTCACTTTCTTAGTGCTCCGCTGCTTGTAGTGAGCTGTGTCTTCCTCTTGGCTTTGATGTGCAAATTTCTGACCACGGCAGTGTTTGGCATAGTGGTTAGGCTTTCCACAGGCCCTGCAGTCCTTCCCTCTGGCTGGACAGTCACCCTCGTGTGGATAATTTCCTCCACAGTTTCTACATTGCAAGCTCTTCTCTTTGTGCCTGTATGCTGCATGTTGCTGTTTGGCGCCCTTGAGATGCAGTGCATTGATTGCGGTGACAGCCTTCTCTTCTATGCTTTCTGCCTGTTGTTCAGAGATCTCTAACATTCTCCCTAGGTCTAACATATTAGTCAAAGTCATGTTTGGCTCTCTGAGCGCTCTCCTGCGCAGCCGTGATGAGGTACAGCTCTGTATTATTTGCGCGACTATTTCTCTGTCTGCATCTGCAAATTCACAATCTTTAGCTAGCATCCTCAGTCTGGTATGAAATGTGTCTAAAGACTCACCGGGAAGCTGTATGGCTTGTCTGAACTTGTACACAAGGTAGTGTGTGTTCTTTTTCGGTGAGAAATATCCGTGGAGCTTCGTCTTTGTGTTTTCATAGTCATCACTGTCGTCAGCCAGCGTGTCGTAGATATCATGGACTCTCTCTCCAGCTAAGTGAAGCAGCAGTGCCCTTTTCCTTATTTCTTGAGTAATGTTTGTGGCTACGGTGTAATTTTCAAATCGGTTGATCCATTTGTTCCATCGCGTTCCAAGCGAACTGGGATCGGTTTCTGTGTCGAATGGCTGTATGGCCATGTGGCCCGAAAATGCCGACTGCATGATACTAGCGTTAGCCTGGGTAGCTTAGCTTAGCTTCTTGCTAGCTAACTACTCACTTCGACTTTTCCGGACGGATTCTTCTTCTTCCTCCTTCAAAAATCGACACTGGTGGCGTTTCCACTTTGAATCCTCGTCGCCATTGTGATATTCTGACGTGTAGCAAGAATATAATGTATAAATGATGAGACACACACTGGATATCAATTGGACTCTTTAGTTATTCGATGTGCACGCATTACAGCATATGCATTGACTGACTCCGGACTGCGCATGACCGGGTCTTGACTCTTGACAGTGTATCGAGTCTACCACCGGGTGGCAGTAGGTGGTCTAAACATTACATCACCCCTAACGTTCTTAGGGCTTGTTTGAAACGCTTAGACTGAAAGTTAGTGCCCTGGTCAGATTGTATAACAAGAGGAAGACCGAATGTGGAAAAGAACTTTGTTAAAGCTTCCACCACTGAGCTGGCTGATATGTTACGCAACGGAACAGCTTCGGTAAAACGAGTAGCAGCGCACATAATAGTGAGCAAATACTGACTTCCACTTTTAGTCCTAGGCAAAGGTCCAACACAATCAATTATTACACGTTCAAATGTCAACCCTATTTCAGATTTTTCACTTGCTGCATTTACAAAACATGTGTTTAATGACTGATCATCTACCTGAGCGACACGCAATCTATCACCGGTTACAGGGAGAGATAGGCTGTCAGCGGATGATATGGTAGGACTCGGGGAGGATGGTAACTCTACCACTTTCTCCCTGGGAGAAACTAAAACAATCGGGTTTTCATTCCTTTCAGACAAGGCTTGCATAATCACACTATCGCAGAGAGAAACATCGCTATCCTCCTCTCTGCCTCGACTCGATTGCGCACGATTTACGGCGCACACCGGAAACAAATCAACATTTGTTGAATCTTTTGTCTCAGATTCCCTGCATTGAGGCGAATCCAGTACCTCCAACGTAGGAGTCACCTTACCCCCAGCAATATCATTGCCCAACAACAATGTCACTCCTTTAATGGGTAACGCTGGACATACAGCAACCGAATAAAAACCAGTAACCAACTCAGATTGTATGTGAATGCGGTGTACAGCCCGCGATACATAACCCATTTCAATACCACACAACACCGTTTCCCTGCAACTTGCAGTTTAGCAGTAATACCCAAACATTGTCGGGCCAGTGTAAGGCGGCAGCGGTGCGTTCAAACGCAATAAAATAGGAATCCACCTCAGTCTCTTTAAAAGGAGGCACCAAAGAAATATGCTTACTGACATCAAAAGGTTTTGGGGTGGTACTGGGAGATGGGGCTTGATTGAGAGCTTGACTCTCGAGCTCTAGCTGACGTAACTTGATCACTTTAGCAGACTCGATTTCACACATCCTCAGCTCATGCTGTCGGGCCTCAGCCTGAGTCTCTCGGGCCTCAGTCCTCTCCTGAGCCTCTCGGGCCTCAGCCTGAGCCTCGGGCCTCAGTCCTCTCCTGAGCCCTCTCTTCTCTGATGGCTGCCCTTTCCTGGGCCTCCATTTGGAGACAGGATAACTGAAACTGCTGTTTCGCCTCCTCTCCACGAGCCCCAGTACTGGCACTACCAATAGGAGATGGGTCAAACTGCTCCAAAGTGATATCCACTTTTTTTAGTGGTGTCTTAAAGGATGGGACAGGCGTCTGAAGAAGCTCCTCTCCCTCTGAAGGTAGAGAGCCCCCAGACTCCTCCTCCCCATAATTTTCATCCTTAGCCTCTTCAATCACACCCTTCTCAACCAGTTCCCCCACCAGAAGAAGTTTCAGCTCCTTCTTTGTTATCCTTTTCTCATATGTAAGACCAACGTGAGTAGCTATTTCTACCAACTCTGCCTTTTTGCATTCCTCCAGTTGTTCTATAGAGGGCTGGGTCATAAATTGTTCCAATTCAAACTTTCTCGTTGCCATGATGGTTATTAACTATTAATTACCCCAGCCAAATACCTTTTGTTAGATCCGGACCCTTTAACGGCGTTAGATCCCGGACGAGCCCCCACTTGATACGTTCTACTTTCGCTAGGGAGAATAAGAAGTAACAAAATACAGGTGTTATGAGTAAAGAAAAGATATTTATTACTACAAGGGTAAATTAAAGTCATTATGGGTCAGATAAACACAGAATTAGAACTAACAAATGCCTCCTTCTCAAATAAACAATAAACTCATCCCGTGGATGGTTAAATAAACAATAAGAATAAAAAGGTTTCAAACATGGTATTACTTAACAAGATCACTAACACAGATTTCAATCACAACGTATCCTAAACAAAATCACTAACACAGAACACTACTAATAAACTAAACCAAAAGGATCTCTACCAAAGTATCCACCAAACTATAACACATTGCTCTCTAAACAAAGTAAACCACCCGCATGGTATACAACAAAAATGGTGGGAACTCAAGGTCTTTTGTAGGGTGTGGCATCTGATGATTGGTTGGGGTTTGATTATTGGCTGGTGATGATTGGCTGGAGTTGATTGACCACTGCTGGAGGTGATTGGTAATTATCACGGGGGGGGGGGGGGGGGGTGGATCCCCTGGACTGGACTTATGGCTGTTAAAAAGACATACACACAAATACACAGACACAGACAACCAGGCTACTCATAGCCGTCACACTCCCCCCCTTAAGACACAAACCCAAGGATTCAGACATGTAACAAATGTTATTACCACCACAAACCAACCTGTCCGCCTATTTTTATGCTTGATCTCTAATCTGTAATTTTGCACTATGAAAACCCATCTCATCAAACGTTGATTGTGATTACACATGCGAGATAGGAAAACAATGGGATTATTATCGGTGAACACCACCACCGGCAACAACTGGACCCTACATACACCTCTAACTTAACTGGTCTACCAAGATCAGGAGCCATGAGTACGGGAGCATGACTTAGTAGCTTGACTCGGCATATCACCAAATATACACAGAAAACGCTCGATCAACTTCATCACCTCAACTTGCTGTTCATCTGACAAATTAGTTAACTGAGTGGGCAACACTTTCAACATTTTCGAGTTGCCCATTCGAGTATTCTGATTAGAGGAATGACGTGTCCTCAACTCCTCATCAGTCACGCACAGCGTCTCTGTCACAATGAATGCACCGCGGCCAGTGACTACCGGCTTAGGGACAGTTTTACAAGTCTCCTGACTAATTTTAGATTCCTCACTGGAGCAATAGCGTTTTAACATGTTCACATGACACACTCTAGTACTTCTCCGTCTCTCGGGAGTACTGATCACATAATCAGTGTCACTAAGACACTCACGAATATCATACGGACCACAGAATTTCGCCGACCGCGCAGCGCCTGAAATAGGCAATAGAGCTAAAACTTTATCACCTACATGAAACTTTCTAAAAACAGCAGTGCGATCATAATGACGCTTCATCACTGTTTGCGAACTAACAAGAGACTCTTTTGCAATGGTATTAGCCTGATGCAAACGCTCACGAAAATGACTAATGTAATCTAACACATTCCGCTCCGGACTACTCTTCCCACTCTCTAGACAGTATTTACGAAGCATCGCCTTTAACGTCTGATGCCATCGTTCTAATGCACCCTGACTCTCAGGATGATAGGCACTGGAAACAACATGTCGTACCCCTAACGTTCTTAGGGCTTGTTTGAAACGCTTAGACTGAAAGTTAGTGCCCTGGTCAGATTGTATAACAAGAGGAAGACCGAATGTGGAAAAGAACTTTGTTAAAGCTTCCACCACTGAGCTGGCTGATATGTTACGCAACGGAACAGCTTCGGTAAAACGAGTAGCAGCGCACATAATAGTGAGCAAATACTGACTTCCACTTTTAGTCCTAGGCAAAGGTCCAACACAATCAATTATTACACGTTCAAATGGCAACCCTATTTCAGATTTTTCACTTGCTGCATTTACAAAACATGTGTTTAATGACTGATCATCTACCTGAGCGACACGCAATCTATCACCGGTTACAGGGAGAGATAGGCTGTCAGCGGATGATATGGTAGGACTCGGGGAGGATGGTAACTCTACCACTTTCTCCCTGGGAGAAACTAAAACAATCGGGTTTTCATTCCTTTCAGACAAGGCTTGCATAATCACACTATCGCAGAGAGAAACATCGCTATCCTCCTCTCTGCCTCGACTCGATTGTGCACGAGTTACGGCGCACACCGGAAACAAATCAACATTTGTTGAATCTTTTGTCTCAGATTCCCTGCATTGAGGCGAATCCAGTACCTCCAACGTAGGAGTCACCTTACCCCCAGCAATATCATTGCCCAACAACAATGTCACTCCTTTAATGGGTAACGCTGGACATACAGCAACCGAATAAAAACCAGTAACCAACTCAGATTGTATGTGAATGCGGTGTACAGCCCGCGATACATAACCCATTTCAATACCACACAACACCGTTTCCCTGCAACTTGCAGTTTAGCAGTAATACCCAAACATTGTCGGGCCAGTGTAAGGCGGCAGCGGTGCGTTCAAACGCAATAAAATAGGAATCCACCTCAGTCTCTTTAAAAGGAGGCACCAAAGAAATATGCTTACTGACATCACAAGGTTTTGGGGTGGTACTGGGAGATGGGGCTTGACTCTCGAGCTCTAGCTGACGTAACTTGATCACTTTAGCAGACTCGATTTCACACATCCTCAGCTCATGCTGTCGGGCCTCAGCCTGAGTCTCTCGGGCCTCAGTCCTCTCCTGAGCCTCTCGGGCCTCAGCCTGAGCCTCTCGGGCCTCAGCCTGAGCCTCTCGGGCCTCAGTCCTCTCCTGAGCCCTCTCCTGAGCCCTCTCTTCTCTGATGGCTGCCCTTTCCTGGGCCTCCATTTGGAGACAGGATAACTGAAACTGCTGTTTCGCCTCCTCTCCACGAGCCCCAGTACTGGCACTACCAATAGGAGATGGGTCAAACTGCTCCAAAGTGATATCCACTTTTTTTAGTGGTGTCTTAAAGGATGGGACAGGCGTCTGAAGAAGCTCCTCTCCCTCTGAAGGTAGAGAGCCCCCAGACTCCTCCTCCCCATAATTTTCATCCTTAGCCTCTTCAATCACACCCTTCTCAACCAGTTCCCCCACCAGAAGAAGTTTCAGCTCCTTCTTTGTTATCCTTTTCTCATATGTAAGACCAACGTGAGTAGCTATTTCTACCAACTCTGCCTTTTTGCATTCCTCCAGTTGTTCTATAGAGGGCTGGGTCATAAATTGTTCCAATTCAAACTTTCTCGTTGCCATGATGGTTATTAACTATTAATTACCCCAGCCAAATACCTTTTGTTAGATCCGGACCCTTTAACGGCGTTAGATCCCGGACGAGCCCCCACTTGTTACGTTCTACTTTCGCTAGGGAGAATAAGAAGTAACAAAATACAGGTGTTATGAGTAAAGAAAAGATATTTATTACTACAAGGGTAAATTAAAGTCATTATGGGTCAGATAAACACAGAATTAGAACTAACAAATGCCTCCTTCTCAAATAAACAATAAACTCATCCCGTGGATGGTTAAATAAACAATAAGAATAAAAAGGTTTCAAACATGGTATTACTTAACAAGATCACTAACACAGATTTCAATCACAACGTATCCTAAACAAAATCACTAACACAGAACACTACTAATAAACTAAACCAAAAGGATCTCTACCAAAGTATCCACCAAACTATAACACATTGCTCTCTAAACAAAGTAAACCACCCGCATGGTATACAACAAAAATGGTGGGAACTGTGTGATGGGATCACACAGCTGCTGCTGGTTCTCCCTCAAGGTCTTTTGTAGGGTGTGGCATCTGATGATTGGTTGGGGTTTGATTATTGGCTGGTGATGATTGGCTGGAGTTGATTGACCACTGCTGGAGGTGATTGGTAATTATCACGGGGGGGGGGGGGGGGGGTGGATCCCCTGGACTGGACTTATGGCTGTTAAAAAGACATACACACAAATACACAGACACAGACAACCAGGCTACTCATAGCCGTCACACTCCCCCCCTTAAGACACAAACCCAAGGATTCAGACATGTAACAAATGTTATTACCACCACAAACCAACCTGTCCGCCTATTTTTATGCTTTATCTCTAATCTGTAATTTTGCACTATGAAAACCCATCTCATCAAACGTTGATTGTGATTACACATGCGAGATAGGAAAACAATGGGATTATTATCGGTGAACACCACCACCGGCAACAACTGGACCCTACATACACCTCTAACTTAACTGGTCTACCAAGATCAGGAGCCGTGAGTACGGGAGCATGACTTAGTAGCTTGACTCGGCATATCACCAAATATACACAGAAAACGCTCGATCAACTTCATCACCTCAACTTGCTGTTCATCTGACAAATTAGTTAACTGAGTGGGCAACACTTTCAACATTTTCGAGTTGCCCATTCGAGTATTCTGATTAGAGGAATGACGTGTCCTCAACTCCTCATCAGTCACGCACAGCGTCTCTGTCACAATGAATGCACCGCGGCCAGTGACTACCGGCTTAGGAACAGTTTTACAAGTCTCCTGACTAATTTTAGATTCCTCACTGGAGCAATAGCGTTTTAACATGTTCACATGACACACTCTAGTACTTCTCCGTCTCTCGGGAGTACTGATCACATAATCAGTGTCACTAAGACACTCACGAATATCATACGGACCACAGAATTTCGCCGACCGCGCAGCGCCTGAAATAGGCAATAGAGCTAAAACTTTATCACCTACATGAAACTTTCTAAAAACAGCAGTGCGATCATAATGACGCTTCATCACTGTTTGCGAACTAACAAGAGACTCTTTTGCAATGGTATTAGCCTGATGCAAACGCTCACGAAAATGACTAATGTAATCTAACACATTCCGCTCCGGACTACTCTTCCCACTCTCTAGACAGTATTTACGAAGCATCGCCTTTAACGTCTGATGCCATCGTTCTAATGCACCCTGACTCTCAGGATGATAGGCACTGGAAACAACATGTCGTACCCCTAACGTTCTTAGGGCTTGTTTGAAACGCTTAGACTGAAAGTTAGTGCCCTGGTCAGATTGTATAACAAGAGGAAGACCGAATGTGGAAAAGAACTTTGTTAAAGCTTCCACCACTGAGCTGGCTGATATGTTACGCAACGGAACAGCTTCGGTAAAACGAGTAGCAGCGCACATAATAGTGAGCAAATACTGACTTCCACTTTTAGTCCTAGGCAAAGGTCCAACACAATCAATTATTACACGTTCAAATGGCAACCCTATTTCAGATTTTTCACTTGCTGCATTTACAAAACATGTGTTTAATGACTGATCATCTACCTGAGCGACACGCAATCTATCACCGGTTACAGGGAGAGATAGGCTGTCAGCGGATGATATGGTAGGACTCGGGGAGGATGGTAACTCTACCACTTTCTCCCTGGGAGAAACTAAAACAATCGGGTTTTCATTCCTTTCAGACAAGGCTTGCATAATCACACTATCGCAGAGAGAAACATCGCTATTCTCCTCTCTGCCTCGACTCGATTGTGCACGAGTTACGGCGCACACCAGAAACAAATCAACATTTGTTGAATCTTTTGTCTCAGATTCCCTGCATTGAGGCGAATCCAGTACCTCCAACGTAGGAGTCACCTTACCCCCAGCAATATCATTGCCCAACAACAATGTCACTCCTTTAATGGGTAACGCTGGACATACAGCAACCGAATAAAAACCAGTAACCAACTCAGATTGTATGTGAATGCGGTGTACAGCCCGCGATACATAACCCATTTCAATACCACACAACACCGTTTCATTTCCGCACGCAGACTGATCAGAGAATGGCAGGACACTACATAGAATTACAGACTGTGACCCCCCGGTGTCTCGTAAAATACGTACTGGACACTGATCTTTTTGTTCACCCGTCAATGACCAGTGGCGGCTGGTGCTAAAATGTTTGGGTGGGGCACAGGTTATGGGGGCATGCTCCACGGGGAAGAATATCAACTTTAAAATCTGGATTTACAGTCAATTTTAGCATGAGAATAGCTCTACCCCCTGTACAGACCTCGCCATCCCCTCTACCCCCCTGTACAGACCTCTTCATCCCCTCTACCCCCCTGTACAGACCTCTTCATCCCCTCTACCCACCTCTACAGACCTCTTCATCCCCTCTACCCACCTCTACAGACCTCTCCATCCCCTCTACCCACCTCTACAGACCTCGCCATCCCCTCTACCCCCCTGTACAGACCTCTCCATCCCCTCTACGCCCTGTACAGACCTCTCCATCCCCTCTACCCCCCTGTACAGACCTCTCCATCCCCTCTACCCCCTGTACAGACCTCTTCATCCCCTCTACCCTCCTCTACAGACCTCTTCATCCCCTCTACCCTCCTCTACAGACCTCTTCATCCCCTCTACCCCCCTGTACAGACCTCTTCATCCCCTCTACCCCCCCTGTACAGACCTCTCCATCCCCTCTACCCTCCTCTACAGACCTCTCCATCCCCTCTACCCTCCTCTACAGACCTCTCCATCCCCTCTACCCCCCTGTACAGACCTCTTCATCCCCTCTACCCCCCTGTACAGACCTCTTCATACCCTCTACCCCCCTGTACAGACCTCTTCATCCCCTCTACCCCCCTGTACAGACCTCTTCATCCCCTCTACCCCTCTGTACAGACCTCTTCATCCCCTCTACCCCCCCTGTACAGACCTCTTCATCACCTCTACCCCCCTGTACAGACCTCTTCATCACCTCTACCCCCCCTGTACAGACCTCTTCATCACCTCTACCCCCCTGTACAGACCTCTTCATCCCCTCTACCCTCCTCTACAGACCTCTTCATCACCTCTACCCCCCTGTACAGACCTCTTCATCACCTCTACCCCCCCCTGTACAGACCTCTTCATCACCTCTACCCCCCCAGTTTTCTCTACAATTTCTACAATTTTCTCTCTACAGTTTCTACACGTCAACGTGTACCGAAACACTTGTTTCCAACGTGGTCCTACGTTTCTCCTACACCAAGACACATACAAAGAGCATAGAAACATACAAAGAGCATAGAAACATACAAAGAGCATAGAAGATACAATCAGAATACAGTCTGCCATTCCTTCTCCCAGCATCGATTTGGTTTTCCTATCATGACTGAAGGACAGATGATTCACTTACTTACACAAGTTTGACTTCGGTAATAGGTCCAGTTGCAATATCAAGTTGGGAACAAAAGATGCCTCCTTCTAATCCATTTGTTCAATTTGTTTACAAAGTCCGGTAGTGGAAAGCAGAACAACGCATTTGTTACTTCACATCCCGCTAGCCATGTTTTCTTCTCATACCAACCCCTCGTAAATCCTCGGTTTTACCGTCACGAACGTGACGCCGGACATGACGTAAGCACGTACGATTCTTTGTGCATGTCCCAAAACCCCATAGACAATCGACCGAATGGCCTGAAGTTACCAAAATAGATTTTACATGCAAGTCTACGAGAACAGCCTAGTGCAACTTCGAGTAGACTGAAAGTTGCCCCGAAAGGGGCGGGACTTGAAGCTGATTGGAACATACTCCACAGAACACTAGCTGATTGGACTATGATATACTCCACAGAACACTAGCTGATTGGACTATGATATTCAGAAGCAACACTCAGTGGCGAAGCTACCAGGGTGGCAAGGGGTGGCAGCTGCCACCCTTGAAAAAAGTCCTGCCACCCCAGTTACACAGACCAACTGATATAATTTGTTGTATTATTATTATTTTATCTTTATCTTTATTTTTAATCAGAATTCAGTGTAAAATTCCCAAATTTGAAAAATAAACTCACTGTCTGTTCCACCCCTCCGTCTCAAATGGTTGCACCCTATTTCACACGGGGAGATTTGAATAGGCTAGGTGTGTTCCAATAGTTCACCGCACAGCTGATGCTGATTAAGCAATTAAACCTGAGCTGTCTTTCTGGTGCTGTGCCGTGTGGAGCCTGTTGTTCAGGTAATGTTAAATGTGGTTTTAACTAATTATGTTATTACGTTTACAATTCATTACCTATTGGATATGTTAGGTAAATTAAATGATTTTTTGTTCGTCAATGTAACGTTATTTGCTGAGTTATGAAGCGAAGACTTAAGTCTCAGCTGTTAGCTAGCTATTTAGCTTTTACTTACTGTTTAGCTAACGTCGGCGTTATTATAGTTATGTCATTGTAACACGATGTTAATGTATGTTGAAAATATGGTGCAGGAAGAAGGGTAGTAACAATGTGTGTTCCAACAGTTTACCGCACAGCTGATGCTGATTAATCAATTAAACCTGAGCTGTCTTTCTGGTGCTGTGCCGTGTGGAGCCTGTTGTTCAGGTAATGTTAAATGTGGTTTTAACTAATTATGTTATTACGTTTACAATTCATTACCTATTGGATATGTTAGGTAAATTAAATGATTTTTTGTTCGTCAATGTAACGTTATTTGCTGAGTTATGAAGCGAAGACTTAAGTCTCAGCTGTTAGCTAGCTATTTAGCTTTTACTTACTGTTTAGCTAACGTCGGCGTTATTATAGTTATGTCATTGTAACACGATGTTAATGTATGTTGAAAATATGGTGCAGGAAGAAGGGTAGTAACAATGTGTGTTCCAACAGTTTACCGCACAGCTGATGCTGATTAATCAATTAAACCTGAGCTGTCTTTCTGGTGCTGTGCCGTGTGGAGCCTGTTGTTCAGGTAATGTTAAATGTGGTTTTAACTAATTTTGTTATTACGTTTACAATTCATTACCTATTGGATATGTTTAGTAAATTAATAGATTTTTTGTTCGTCAATGTAACGTTATTTGCTGAGTTATGAAGCGAAGACGTCAGTCTCAGCTGTTAGCTAGCTATTTAGCTTTTACTTACTGTTTAGCTAACGTTGGCGTTATTATAGTTATGTCATTGTAACACGATGTTAATGTATGTTGAAAATATGGTGCAGGAAGAAGGGTAGTAACAAAATGAAGAGGAACGGCAACGGTGATATTAGGATTTTCTTTGGCAAGCGACATCAGCCAGATCATGGCAGTACAGAGGCTGAGGAAGCGAGTCATGGCAGTACAGAGGCTGAGGAAGCGAGTCATGGCAGTACAGAGGCTGAGGAAGCGAGTCATGGCAGTACAGAGGCTGAGGAAGAGACACCAGTTGTCCCTAGTTCAGCTGCAGCTGGTCCTCATGGTATGAATGTTTATGATTTCCACTTTTTGTTCCAGTCCATTATTACATTTGAATCAAACCTCATATAATACAAGTAGTGACATGTTATCAAAGCTACAGTACAGTATCATGTGTTAGCTTTAATCAAAAGTATATTTACTTGGTGAATATAAGTTGTGACATTGACCATCAGGGAGTAATCCGATCAGACCTATATCTGATTTTTTTTCCCTCCTTTATTTTTATTTTCCTAGATATTTCCAAACACAGAGGAGATGGCCCGACACAACCATCCTTGGAGACGTTTCCCAAGACATTGCAGGGTGGAGCCAGAAGGAGTTTCCGTGCCGACTGGTACAAGATACATCCCTGGCTGGAATACTCCCAGTCGAAAGACGCAAGTTATTGTTTCTCTTGTAGACACTTTTCTCTGCCTAATGCCCCTAAGAGTGTGTTTATGGATGGATATTCAAATTGGAAGAAAGCCACATTTAAGGACAGTGGATTTTGTTCCCATGCTAAATCTGAGAGCCATGTTAATGCAATGTTTGCGTGGACAGAGAATAAGAAAATGATAGATAAAAACACATCAATGTTAGTAATGATGGATGAAGAGTCCAGAAAAAAAGTAATCGAAAATCAGAAATATATCAAAACACTAGGTGAAGTTCTGCTGTTAACAGCAACTCAAAATATTTCCCAGCGGGGTCACAGGGAATCTCCTGAGTCTGATAATAGAGGCAATTTCTTAGAGATTTTAGATGTCCTATGCAAGCATGACCCATTTTTAAAGAAAAGAATGGAAGAGCAAGCCAAAAATGCTAAATACACATGCAGCAGTATCCAAAATGAAATACTCCAGTGTTTGGCAGGGATGGTTCAAGAGGAGATCATAAAGGAGGTCAAAGAGAGTGCACAGTTTTCTGTTCTAGTGGATGAAACGAAAGATGTCAAGAAAAAAGAGCAGATGTCTTTTGTTCTTCGTTACTACTATAACGGTGTAGTACATGAGAGTTTTCTGGAGTTTCAAGAGGCAGAGAAACTGGATGCTGCCAGTTTAACAGAAAAAATTATAGGCTGTTTAGAGAAGCATGGGCTAGAATATAAGAAAAACCTAGTTGGTCAAGGCTACGATGGAGCATCAACTATGAGTGGGAAGCATTCTGGTGTCCAAGCCAGAATAAAAGAAGTAGCCAAGCATGCATTTTACGTTCATTGCAGTGCACACTGCTTAAACTTAGTGATAGTGGACAGTGTGAAATCTGTACCCGACGCTGCAAATTTCTTTTCATTGTTAGAGCGACTGTATGTATTTATATCAGGGTCTTATGTCCATCCCAAATGGTTGGCGGTGCAGAGGGAGATGTTTGATGGTGAACCAAGGGAACTCCAGCGGCTCAGCGATACACGATGGGCCTGCAGATATTTAGCTTGTCGCAATGTTATGGATAGGTTGCCTGCTTTAATGCAAGTACTTGAAGACATTTCAGATGAGGACAATCCGGACAGAGCTGTTGAAGCAAGAGGGCTACTGGTTCAAATTGATCTGAATTTTATTGGATGCCTTACAGTTTTGAGAAAAGTACTAGGTGACACCCGATTTTTGTCAGATATGCTCCAGTCAACACAGCTTGACCTTACTAAAGCTGTTGAGCTAATTGAAACACTACAACAGACTCTAAAAAACTATCGTACTGAGACATATTTTGATGAGCTTTGGATTGAAATACTCAACACCTGTGAAAGTTGTAACATTTCTACAACTCACACTCATAAGAGGGCAAGACGGATAACAAAGAAACTTAAAGGTAGTGTTATCACGTCTACACTAGGACAGCACACAATACCAGACAGCAAAAAGTCTTTTCTAACTAAAATATTTTATCCTGTCATAGTAGCTTGACTCGGCATATCACCAAATATACACAGAAAACGCTCGATCAACTTCATCACCTCAACTTGCTGTTCATCTGACAAATTAGTTAACTGAGTGGGCAACACTTTCAACATTTTCGAGTTGCCCATTCGAGTATTCTGATTAGAGGAATGACGTGTCCTCAACTCCTCATCAGTCACGCACAGCGTCTCTGTCACAATGAATGCACCGCGGCCAGTGACTACCGGCTTAGGGACAGTTTTACAAGTCTCCTGACTAATTTTAGATTCCTCACTGGAGCAATAGCGTTTTAACATGTTCACATGACACACTCTAGTACTTCTCCGTCTCTCGGGAGTACTGATCACATAATCAGTGTCACTAAGACACTCACGAATATCATACGGACCACAGAATTTCGCCGACCGCGCAGCGCCTGAAATAGGCAATAGAGCTAAAACTTTATCACCTACATGAAACTTTCTAAAAACAGCAGTGCGATCATAATGACGCTTCATCACTGTTTGCGAACTAACAAGAGACTCTTTTGCAATGGTATTAGCCTGATGCAAACGCTCACGAAAATGACTAATGTAATCTAACACATTCCGCTCCGGACTACTCTTCCCACTCTCTAGACAGTATTTACGAAGCATCGCCTTTAACGTCTGATGCCATCGTTCTAATGCACCCTGACTCTCAGGATGATAGGCACTGGAAACAACATGTCGTACCCCTAACGTTCTTAGGGCTTGTTTGAAACGCTTAGACTGAAAGTTAGTGCCCTGGTCAGATTGTATAACAAGAGGAAGACCGAATGTGGAAAAGAACTTTGTTAAAGCTTCCACCACTGAGCTGGCTGATATGTTACGCAACGGAACAGCTTCGGTAAAATGAGTAGCAGCGCACATAATAGTGAGCAAATACTGACTTCCACTTTTAGTCCTAGGCAAAGGTCCAACACAATCAATTATTACACGTTCAAATGGCAACCCTATTTCAGATTTTTCACTTGCTGCATTTACAAAACATGTGTTTAATGACTGATCATCTACCTGAGCGACACGCAATCTATCACCGGTTACAGGGAGAGATAGGCTGTCAGCGGATGATATGGTAGGACTCGGGGAGGATGGTAACTCTACCACTTTCTCCCTGGGAGAAACTGAAACAATCGGGTTTTCATTCCTTTCAGACAAGGCTTGCATAATCACACTATCGCAGAGAGAAACATCGCTATTCTCCTCTCTGCCTCGACTCGATTGTGCACGAGTTACGGCGCACACCGGAAACAAATCAACATTTGTTGAATCTTTTGTCTCAGATTCCCTGCATTGAGGCGAATCCAGTACCTCCAACGTAGGAGTCACCTTACCCCCAGCAATATCATTGCCCAACAACAATGTCACTCCTTTAATGGGTAACGCTGGACATACAGCAACCGAATAAAAACCAGTAACCAACTCAGATTGTATGTGAATGCGGTGTACAGCCCGCGATACATAACCCATTTCAATACCACACAACACCGTTTCATTTCCGCACGCAGACTGATCAGAGAATGGCAGGACACTACATAGAATTACAGACTGTGACCCCCCGGTGTCTCGTAAAATACGTACTGGACACTGATCTTTTTGTTCACCCGTCAATGACCAGTGGCGGCTGGTGCTAAAATGTTTGGGTGGGGCACAGGTTATGGGGGCATGCTCCACGGGGAAGAATATCAACTTTAAAATCTGGATTTACAGTCAATTTTAGCATGAGAATAGCTCTACCCCCTGTACAGACCTCGCCATCCCCTCTACCCCCCTGTACAGACCTCTTCATCCCCTCTACCCCCCTGTACAGACCTCTTCATCCCCTCTACCCACCTCTACAGACCTCTTCATCCCCTCTACCCACCTCTACAGACCTCTCCATCCCCTCTACCCACCTCTACAGACCTCGCCATCCCCTCTACCCCCCTGTACAGACCTCTCCATCCCCTCTACGCCCTGTACAGACCTCTCCATCCCCTCTACCCCCCTGTACAGACCTCTCCATCCCCTCTACCCCCTGTACAGACCTCTTCATCCCCTCTACCCTCCTCTACAGACCTCTTCATCCCCTCTACCCTCCTCTACAGACCTCTTCATCCCCTCTACCCCCCTGTACAGACCTCTTCATCCCCTCTACCCCCCCTGTACAGACCTCTCCATCCCCTCTACCCTCCTCTACAGACCTCTCCATCCCCTCTACCCTCCTCTACAGACCTCTCCATCCCCTCTACCCCCCTGTACAGACCTCTTCATCCCCTCTACCCCCCTGTACAGACCTCTTCATACCCTCTACCCCCCTGTACAGACCTCTTCATCCCCTCTACCCCCCTGTACAGACCTCTTCATCCCCTCTACCCCTCTGTACAGACCTCTTCATCCCCTCTACCCCCCCTGTACAGACCTCTTCATCACCTCTACCCCCCTGTACAGACCTCTTCATCACCTCTACCCCCCCTGTACAGACCTCTTCATCACCTCTACCCCCCTGTACAGACCTCTTCATCCCCTCTACCCTCCTCTACAGACCTCTTCATCACCTCTACCCCCCTGTACAGACCTCTTCATCACCTCTACCCCCCCCTGTACAGACCTCTTCATCACCTCTACCCCCCCAGTTTTCTCTACAATTTCTACAATTTTCTCTCTACAGTTTCTACACGTCAACGTGTACCGAAACACTTGTTTCCAACGTGGTCCTACGTTTCTCCTACACCAAGACACATACAAAGAGCATAGAAACATACAAAGAGCATAGAAACATACAAAGAGCATAGAAGATACAATCAGAATACAGTCTGCCATTCCTTCTCCCAGCATCGATTTGGTTTTCCTATCATGACTGAAGGACAGATGATTCACTTACTTACACAAGTTTGACTTCGGTAATAGGTCCAGTTGCAATATCAAGTTGGGAACAAAAGATGCCTCCTTCTAATCCATTTGTTCAATTTGTTTACAAAGTCCGGTAGTGGAAAGCAGAACAACGCATTTGTTACTTCACATCCCGCTAGCCATGTTTTCTTCTCATACCAACCCCTCGTAAATCCTCGGTTTTACCGTCACGAACGTGACGCCGGACATGACGTAAGCACGTACGATTCTTTGTGCATGTCCCAAAACCCCATAGACAATCGACCGAATGGCCTGAAGTTACCAAAATAGATTTTACATGCAAGTCTACGAGAACAGCCTAGTGCAACTTCGAGTAGACTGAAAGTTGCCCCGAAAGGGGCGGGACTTGAAGCTGATTGGAACATACTCCACAGAACACTAGCTGATTGGACTATGATATACTCCACAGAACACTAGCTGATTGGACTATGATATTCAGAAGCAACACTCAGTGGCGAAGCTACCAGGGTGGCAAGGGGTGGCAGCTGCCACCCTTGAAAAAAGTCCTGCCACCCCAGTTACACAGACCAACTGATATAATTTGTTGTATTATTATTATTTTATCTTTATCTTTATTTTTAATCAGAATTCAGTGTAAAATTCCCAAATTTGAAAAATAAACTCACTGTCTGTTCCACCCCTCCGTCTCAAATGGTTGCACCCTATTTCACACGGGGAGATTTGAATAGGCTAGGTGTGTTCCAATAGTTCACCGCACAGCTGATGCTGATTAAGCAATTAAACCTGAGCTGTCTTTCTGGTGCTGTGCCGTGTGGAGCCTGTTGTTCAGGTAATGTTAAATGTGGTTTTAACTAATTATGTTATTACGTTTACAATTCATTACCTATTGGATATGTTAGGTAAATTAAATGTTTTTTTGTTCGTCAATGTAACGTTATTTGCTGAGTTATGAAGCGAAGACTTAAGTCTCAGCTGTTAGCTAGCTATTTAGCTTTTACTTACTGTTTAGCTAACGTCGGCGTTATTATAGTTATGTCATTGTAACACGATGTTAATGTATGTTGAAAATATGGTGCAGGAAGAAGGGTAGTAACAATGTGTGTTCCAACAGTTTACCGCACAGCTGATGCTGATTAATCAATTAAACCTGAGCTGTCTTTCTGGTGCTGTGCCGTGTGGAGCCTGTTGTTCAGGTAATGTTAAATGTGGTTTTAACTAATTATGTTATTACGTTTACAATTCATTACCTATTGGATATGTTAGGTAAATTAAATGATTTTTTGTTCGTCAATGTAACGTTATTTGCTGAGTTATGAAGCGAAGACTTAAGTCTCAGCTGTTAGCTAGCTATTTAGCTTTTACTTACTGTTTAGCTAACGTCGGCGTTATTATAGTTATGTCATTGTAACACGATGTTAATGTATGTTGAAAATATGGTGCAGGAAGAAGGGTAGTAACAATGTGTGTTCCAACAGTTTACCGCACAGCTGATGCTGATTAATCAATTAAACCTGAGCTGTCTTTCTGGTGCTATGCCGTGTGGAGCCTGTTGTTCAGGTAATGTTAAATGTGGTTTTAACTAATTTTGTTATTACGTTTACAATTCATTACCTATTGGATATGTTTAGTAAATTAATAGATTTTTTGTTCGTCAATGTAACGTTATTTGCTGAGTTATGAAGCGAAGACGTCAGTCTCAGCTGTTAGCTAGCTATTTAGCTTTTACTTACTGTTTAGCTAACGTCGGCGTTATTATAGTTATGTCATTGTAACACGATGTTAATGTATGTTGAAAATATGGTGCAGGAAGAAGGGTAGTAACAAAATGAAGAGGAACGGCAACGGTGATATTAGGATTTTCTTTGGCAAGCGACATCAGCCAGATCATGGCAGTACAGAGGCTGAGGAAGCGAGTCATGGCAGTACAGAGGCTGAGGAAGCGAGTCATGGCAGTACAGAGGCTGAGGAAGCGAGTCATGGCAGTACAGAGGCTGAGGAAGAGACACCAGTTGTCCCTAGTTCAGCTGCAGCTGGTCCTCATGGTATGAATGTTTATGATTTCCACTTTTTGTTCCAGTCCATTATTACATTTGAATCAAACCTCATATAATACAAGTAGTGACATGTTATCAAAGCTACAGTACAGTATCATGTGTTAGCTTTAATCAAAAGTATATTTACTTGGTGAATATAAGTTGTGACATTGACCATCAGGGAGTAATCCGATCAGACCTATATCTGATTTTTTTTCCCTCCTTTATTTTTATTTTCCTAGATATTTCCAAACACAGAGGAGATGGCCCGACACAACCATCCTTGGAGACGTTTCCCAAGACATTGCAGGGTGGAGCCAGAAGGAGTTTCCGTGCCGACTGGTACAAGATACATCCCTGGCTGGAATACTCCCAGTCGAAAGACGCAAGTTATTGTTTCTCTTGTAGACACTTTTCTCTGCCTAATGCCCCTAAGAGTGTGTTTATGGATGGATATTCAAATTGGAAGAAAGCCACATTTAAGGACAGTGGATTTTGTTCCCATGCTAAATCTGAGAGCCATGTTAATGCAATGTTTGCGTGGACAGAGAATAAGAAAATGATAGATAAAAACACATCAATGTTAGTAATGATGGATGAAGAGTCCAGAAAAAAAGTAATCGAAAATCAGAAATATATCAAAACACTAGGTGAAGTTCTGCTGTTAACAGCAACTCAAAATATTTCCCAGCGGGGTCACAGGGAATCTCCTGAGTCTGATAATAGAGGCAATTTCTTAGAGATTTTAGATGTCCTATGCAAGCATGACCCATTTTTAAAGAAAAGAATGGAAGAGCAAGCCAAAAATGCTAAATACACATGCAGCAGTATCCAAAATGAAATACTCCAGTGTTTGGCAGGGATGGTTCAAGAGGAGATCATAAAGGAGGTCAAAGAGAGTGCACAGTTTTCTGTTCTAGTGGATGAAACGAAAGATGTCAAGAAAAAAGAGCAGATGTCTTTTGTTCTTCGTTACTACTATAACGGTGTAGTACATGAGAGTTTTCTGGAGTTTCAAGAGGCAGAGAAACTGGATGCTGCCAGTTTAACAGAAAAAATTATAGGCTGTTTAGAGAAGCATGGGCTAGAATATAAGAAAAACCTAGTTGGTCAAGGCTACGATGGAGCATCAACTATGAGTGGGAAGCATTCTGGTGTCCAAGCCAGAATAAAAGAAGTAGCCAAGCATGCATTTTACGTTCATTGCAGTGCACACTGCTTAAACTTAGTGATAGTGGACAGTGTGAAATCTGTACCCGACGCTGCAAATTTCTTTTCATTGTTAGAGCGACTGTATGTATTTATATCAGGGTCTTATGTCCATCCCAAATGGTTGGCGGTGCAGAGGGAGATGTTTGATGGTGAACCAAGGGAACTCCAGCGGCTCAGCGATACACGATGGGCCTGCAGATATTTAGCTTGTCGCAATGTTATGGATAGGTTGCCTGCTTTAATGCAAGTACTTGAAGACATTTCAGATGAGGACAATCCGGACAGAGCTGTTGAAGCAAGAGGGCTACTGGTTCAAATTGATCTGAATTTTATTGGATGCCTTACAGTTTTGAGAAAAGTACTAGGTGACACCCGATTTTTGTCAGATATGCTCCAGTCAACACAGCTTGACCTTACTAAAGCTGTTGAGCTAATTGAAACACTACAACAGACTCTAAAAAACTATCGTACTGAGACATATTTTGATGAGCTTTGGATTGAAATACTCAACACCTGTGAAAGTTGTAACATTTCTACAACTCACACTCATAAGAGGGCAAGACGGATAACAAAGAAACTTAATGATAGGGCTGAATAAGGTTTTCATTAATGTTAAATAAGGTTAAAACAGGATACTCTATATATGTTAAATGATATAGTTGAATGTTCTGTATGATTCTGTGTAACACTGTGTACATTTTGTACAGCCTATCTCTTAGCTCTGTTAATGATTCACCCATTTTGTCCCTGAGCCCCTTCTCTCCCCTGCTTATCAGATTTAAAACAGGTTTTGGTCGCCTCACGGCCACGTCTGTTACTCTGATAGGATAACCAACTGCCTCCTGTTTTCCATTCTGAGAGAATAAATAAACTGGCTTACAGGAGAGAAATTAGTACCAATATGGCGTCTCTTCCTACAGGAGAGGCCTCATATTCGTCCTCCTTGCAAGTAAATACTAATCATGATTGATTCCGTGTCTCTTTGTTGTTTAAAGTCTAACTACGGTCTGTTTGAACTAGCGACGGGTTAAGCATGGCTTGCATTACAACCAAGCTGAATAGAATATGGCATTTAAGCCCAGAACCACAACCCGACATTTTGGTCCTTCTGAAGCCGGATCTCAAGGTCGTCTGATGGGGGAAGAAGATTCGACACACCGAAGTCTGTTGCAACAGCCCGGGATCGAGCGAACCCGGAGAAAGTCCTGGAACGTCAAATTCGCTCCAGGCCGGTGCGTTAGATGTCGAACCTTTCTCCTCCAAAAGGACGGCTGACGAGATCCAGACCAAGACATAAGCAACAAAGACCGGTAAATATAGAAAATATGAATGAAAGTGAATTATAATAGAAAAAGAAAGATTGCAATCGAAATGAATAGTCTATCTATCCTTGTACAAAATAGGAGTTGTTTGACATGAAAAAGAATCCACTTTAAAAGACAGATGAATATCTTTTTATATGTAAACAGTAGACTAATGGAAATTAGACTGTGGAGTAGTTTGACATACGAAAGGAATCCACTTTGAAAGATAAATGGATATCCTTTTCGTGTTAGGTAAACAGCAGACTAAGAATGGAACTGAAACTATGAACTGTGTGAGAGAGTGTGAGAGTGAGGAACAGAGAGAGAAATGAGAGGACTCAACTAATCACAGACGTGTGTATGGTTGTGTTTAAACTACAGGGAAGTGGTTTCAGCTATAAAAGAAAAGACAGGGCAAGAAGTGAAGAGAGAGAGAAATGTTAAAGTTGTTTAAGGACGAGGGTGAGGAGAGAGAGAGAAGGAGAGAAAGCAGGAGAAAGCAGGAGAGAGAGAGGGAATGTGTGTTTGAGTAAGAGATAAGAAAGTGTGTGTGTGACAGAGAGAGCGAGTGAATGTGTGTTTGAGTAAGAGATAAGAAAGTGTGTGTGTGACAGAGAGAAAGAGAGAAAGCAGTAGGAGACTAGGAGATGAGAAGAGGAGACTAGGAGACTAGGAGAGGAGACGAGGAGACTAGGAGACTAGGAGACGAGAAGAGGAGACGAGGAGAGGAGACTAGGAGACGAGGAGAGGAGACTAGGAGACGAGTAGAGGAGACTAGGAGACGAGTAGAGGAGACGAGGAGACTAGGAGACTAAGAGAGGAATAGACAGACAGACAGGAGACAGACAGACAGAAAGAGAGGAATAGACAGACAGACAGGAGACAGACAGACAGAAAGAGAGGAATAGACAGACAGACAGGAGACAGACAGAAAGAGAGGAATAGACAGACAGACAGGAGACAGACAGACAGAAAGAGAGGAATAGACAGACAGACAGGAGACAGACAGACAGAAAGAAAGGAATAGACAGACAGACAGGAGACAGACAGACAGACAGAGAGACACAGACAGAGAGAGAGACAGACAGACACGGACAGAGAGAGAGAGAGAGAGAGAGAGAGAGAGAGAGAGAGAGAGAGAGAGAGAGAGAGAGGACTATGAACTGTGTGCGTTTGAGGCAGAAGAGGAGCGCAAGGGTGGGGGCTATGTGTCAGAGTGGACACAGAACAGCAAACAGAGAGAGAGAGAGAGAGAGAGGGAGGGAGACAGAGGATTTTTAGTGTGACCCCCTCAGAGACCAGGGGAGTAATACGAATTTGGAATAGATGGGAAAATTGTATTACCACAAAGCCTCTACAAACAGCAGCTAATTTGATACATGGTCTTTTTGATGACATGTATCAAAAAGCAGGGAAATGATGATTGACAGGAGTTAACGCACATTTTCACGTATATAATTACACAATTTAAAAACAAAAAAATATATAGTGATAATGGCGCACATTTCGTGAACGAATTGATCAAACACAGTGTCCAAACACCTGGACATTGAAGAGTGTGTTTCTCTAATGGAAACACACATGACAATAAAATTGAGACCTATGGGTTTGATTGAATGAATGAATGAATGAATGAATGAAATAAATGAAATTAATGAATTTGAAATAGTAAATGGGAGAAGGGTTTAGACTACCCATAGTAGACGACAATAGGGAAGTATTGATTGATTGATTGAAAACTTTATTAGAAGATTTGCAGAAGCAAGTGACATGAAAGTACATATTTCAATTGGGGTCCTAGATACTCAATTCATCGTTATATGTAAAGACAGCAGATTTGGCAGAAACAGAAAACACACTGGCCACGTGGATGGCTATTTGGGAAATAGCCAGAACAAATGATCTGCCAGTCCCTTTCTGTTTCCTACAGGATCGAGAATACAACCTGACCAGATCCTCATCGACGAGATGGAAGGAGAACACTGGCAGCCCGCGGTGGGTTGAGCCATTTGGGGTGCTGCTGAGCATCTCAACCGCTGTCAAGATCGCAGAACGAGATACGTGGATGCACAGAGCCATTGAGGGAGGGTGACATTGTTTCCCTCGAACGACGGGTAGTGGTGGAAGCCCGGGCTACAAAGGGGTTATTCAGTTAGTGAATTACGTCTCAAACCCGGTGAAGAATTCTTCAGATCCACTATCTCTTAGAATGAGGGGACGAAATCCTCCCGACGACCCAAACGAGACGCCCGTCCAGGCACACGACCCAGTCTGGGGCAGTAATGTCCCAAGATGACATAGAAACCCTGAACTATCAATCAGAGACATTTGTAAACGCATCCCTTACGAACTGAATGACTCTTGACCTATCGACTGCAGTAGCAGGAGGAACATGTGTGATGCTTGACACCAAATGATTGTTTGTTGTGTCTTCCCCTGCTTCAAAGCTATGACTAACAAACTGATTTCAGGACCTAACCCAATTTGAGAAACTCTAATCCAAGTTGAGGTTCATGTGTGATCTGTACGGCGATGTTGAATGACAGTTAAACTAGAAAATATGAAAGAAAGTTAAAACGACCTGAATAAAGAAGAGAATGTTTGTATCGTGATAAATTATGAAAAACAGCAGGGAATGATAGGGCTGAATAAGGTTTTCATTAATGTTAAATAAGGTTAAAACAGGATACTCTATATATGTTAAATGATATAGTTGAATGTTCTGTATGATTCTGTGTAACACTGTGTAAATTTTGTACAGCCTATCTCTTAGCTCTGTTAATGATTCACCCATTTTGTCCCTGAGCCCCTTCTCTCCCCTGCTTATCAGATTTAAAACAGGTTTTCGTCGCCTCACGGCCACGTCTGTTACTCTGATAGGATAACCAACTGCCTCCTGTTTTCCATTCTGAGAGAATAAATAAACTGGCTTACAGGAGAGAAATTAGTACCAATATGGCGTCTCTTCCTACAGGAGAGGCCTCATATTCGTCCTCCTTGCAAGTAAATACTAATCATGATTGATTCCGTGTCTCTTTGTTGTTTAAAGTCTAACTACGGTCTGTTTGAACTAGCGACGGGTTAAGCATGGCTTGCATTACAACCAAGCTGAATAGAATATGGCATTTAAGCCCAGAACCACAACCCGACACTTAAAGGTAGTGTTATCACGTCTACACTAGGACAGCACACAATACCAGACAGCAAAAAGTCTTTTCTAACTAAAATATTTTATCCTGTCATAGTAGCTTGACTCGGCATATCACCAAATATACACAGAAAACGCTCGATCAACTTCATCACCTCAACTTGCTGTTCATCTGACAAATTAGTTAACTGAGTGGGCAACACTTTCAACATTTTCGAGTTGCCCATTCGAGTATTCTGATTAGAGGAATGACGTGTCCTCAACTCCTCATCAGTCACGCACAGCGTCTCTGTCACAATGAATGCACCGCGGCCAGTGACTACCGGCTTAGGGACAGTTTTACAAGTCTCCTGACTAATTTTAGATTCCTCACTGGAGCAATAGCGTTTTAACATGTTCACATGACACACTCTAGTACTTCTCCGTCTCTCGGGAGTACTGATCACATAATCAGTGTCACTAAGACACTCACGAATATCATACGGACCACAGAATTTCGCCGACCGCGCAGCGCCTGAAATAGGCAATAGAGCTAAAACTTTATCACCTACATGAAACTTTCTAAAAACAGCAGTGCGATCATAATGACGCTTCATCACTGTTTGCGAACTAACAAGAGACTCTTTTGCAATGGTATTAGCCTGATGCAAACGCTCACGAAAATGACTAATGTAATCTAACACATTCCGCTCCGGACTACTCTTCCCACTCTCTAGACAGTATTTACGAAGCATCGCCTTTAACGTCTGATGCCATCGTTCTAATGCACCCTGACTCTCAGGATGATAGGCACTGGAAACAACATGTCGTACCCCTAACGTTCTTAGGGCTTGTTTGAAACGCTTAGACTGAAAGTTAGTGCCCTGGTCAGATTGTATAACAAGAGGAAGACCGAATGTGGAAAATAACTTTGTTAAAGCTTCCACCACTGAGCTGGCTGATATGTTACGCAACGGAACAGCTTCGGTAAAACGAGTAGCAGCGCACATAATAGTGAGCAAATACTGACTTCCACTTTTAGTCCTAGGCAAAGGTCCAACACAATCAATTATTACACGTTCAAATGGCAACCCTATTTCAGATTTTTCACTTGCTGCATTTACAAAACATGTGTTTAATGACTGATCATCTACCTGAGCGACACGCAATCTATCACCGGTTACAGGGAGAGATAGGCTGTCAGCGGATGATATGGTAGGACTCGGGGAGGATGGTAACTCTACCACTTTCTCCCTGGGAGAAACTAAAACAATCGGGTTTTCATTCCTTTCAGACAAGGCTTGCATAATCACACTATCGCAGAGAGAAACATCGCTATTCTCCTCTCTGCCTCGACTCGATTGTGCACGAGTTACGGCGCACACCGGAAACAAATCAACATTTGTTGAATCTTTTGTCTCAGATTCCCTGCATTGAGGCGAATCCAGTACCTCCAACGTAGGAGTCACCTTACCCCCAGCAATATCATTGCCCAACAACAATGTCACTCCTTTAATGGGTAACGCTGGACATACAGCAACCGAATAAAAACCAGTAACCAACTCAGATTGTATGTGAATGCGGTGTACAGCCCGCGATACATAACCCATTTCAATACCACACAACACCGTTTCATTTCCGCACGCAGACTGATCAGAGAATGGCAGGACACTACATAGAATTACAGACTGTGACCCCCCGGTGTCTCGTAAAATACGTACTGGACACTGATCTTTTTGTTCACCCGTCAATGACCAGTGGCGGCTGGTGCTAAAATGTTTGGGTGGGGCACAGGTTATGGGGGCATGCTCCACGGGGAAGAATATCAACTTTAAAATCTGGATTTACAGTCAATTTTAGCATGAGAATAGCTCTACCCCCTGTACAGACCTCGCCATCCCCTCTACCCCCCTGTACAGACCTCTTCATCCCCTCTACCCCCCTGTACAGACCTCTTCATCCCCTCTACCCACCTCTACAGACCTCTTCATCCCCTCTACCCACCTCTACAGACCTCTCCATCCCCTCTACCCACCTCTACAGACCTCGCCATCCCCTCTACCCCCCTGTACAGACCTCTCCATCCCCTCTACGCCCTGTACAGACCTCTCCATCCCCTCTACCCCCCTGTACAGACCTCTCCATCCCCTCTACCCCCTGTACAGACCTCTTCATCCCCTCTACCCTCCTCTACAGACCTCTTCATCCCCTCTACCCTCCTCTACAGACCTCTTCATCCCCTCTACCCCCCTGTACAGACCTCTTCATCCCCTCTACCCCCCCTGTACAGACCTCTCCATCCCCTCTACCCTCCTCTACAGACCTCTCCATCCCCTCTACCCTCCTCTACAGACCTCTCCATCCCCTCTACCCCCCTGTACAGACCTCTTCATCCCCTCTACCCCCCTGTACAGACCTCTTCATACCCTCTACCCCCCTGTACAGACCTCTTCATCCCCTCTACCCCCCTGTACAGACCTCTTCATCCCCTCTACCCCTCTGTACAGACCTCTTCATCCCCTCTACCCCCCCTGTACAGACCTCTTCATCACCTCTACCCCCCTGTACAGACCTCTTCATCACCTCTACCCCCCCTGTACAGACCTCTTCATCACCTCTACCCCCCTGTACAGACCTCTTCATCCCCTCTACCCTCCTCTACAGACCTCTTCATCACCTCTACCCCCCTGTACAGACCTCTTCATCACCTCTACCCCCCCCTGTACAGACCTCTTCATCACCTCTACCCCCCCAGTTTTCTCTACAATTTCTACAATTTTCTCTCTACAGTTTCTACACGTCAACGTGTACCGAAACACTTGTTTCCAACGTGGTCCTACGTTTCTCCTACACCAAGACACATACAAAGAGCATAGAAACATACAAAGAGCATAGAAACATACAAAGAGCATAGAAGATACAATCAGAATACAGTCTGCCATTCCTTCTCCCAGCATCGATTTGGTTTTCCTATCATGACTGAAGGACAGATGATTCACTTACTTACACAAGTTTGACTTCGGTAATAGGTCCAGTTGCAATATCAAGTTGGGAACAAAAGATGCCTCCTTCTAATCCATTTGTTCAATTTGTTTACAAAGTCCGGTAGTGGAAAGCAGAACAACGCATTTGTTACTTCACATCCCGCTAGCCATGTTTTCTTCTCATACCAACCCCTCGTAAATCCTCGGTTTTACCGTCACGAACGTGACGCCGGACATGACGTAAGCACGTACGATTCTTTGTGCATGTCCCAAAACCCCATAGACAATCGACCGAATGGCCTGAAGTTACCAAAATAGATTTTACATGCAAGTCTACGAGAACAGCCTAGTGCAACTTCGAGTAGACTGAAAGTTGCCCCGAAAGGGGCGGGACTTGAAGCTGATTGGAACATACTCCACAGAACACTAGCTGATTGGACTATGATATACTCCACAGAACACTAGCTGATTGGACTATGATATTCAGAAGCAACACTCAGTGGCGAAGCTACCAGGGTGGCAAGGGGTGGCAGCTGCCACCCTTGAAAAAAGTCCTGCCACCCCAGTTACACAGACCAACTGATATAATTTGTTGTATTATTATTATTTTATCTTTATCTTTATTTTTAATCAGAATTCAGTGTAAAATTCCCAAATTTGAAAAATAAACTCACTGTCTGTTCCACCCCTCCGTCTCAAATGGTTGCACCCTATTTCACACGGGGAGATTTGAATAGGCTAGGTGTGTTCCAATAGTTCACCGCACAGCTGATGCTGATTAAGCAATTAAACCTGAGCTGTCTTTCTGGTGCTGTGCCGTGTGGAGCCTGTTGTTCAGGTAATGTTAAATGTGGTTTTAACTAATTATGTTATTACGTTTACAATTCATTACCTATTGGATATGTTAGGTAAATTAAATGATTTTTTGTTCGTCAATGTAACGTTATTTGCTGAGTTATGAAGCGAAGACTTAAGTCTCAGCTGTTAGCTAGCTATTTAGCTTTTACTTACTGTTTAGCTAACGTCGGCGTTATTATAGTTATGTCATTGTAACACGATGTTAATGTATGTTGAAAATATGGTGCAGGAAGAAGGGTAGTAACAATGTGTGTTCCAACAGTTTACCGCACAGCTGATGCTGATTAATCAATTAAACCTGAGCTGTCTTTCTGGTGCTGTGCCGTGTGGAGCCTGTTGTTCAGGTAATGTTAAATGTGGTTTTAACTAATTATGTTATTACGTTTACAATTCATTACCTATTGGATATGTTAGGTAAATTAAATGATTTTTTGTTCGTCAATGTAACGTTATTTGCTGAGTTATGAAGCGAAGACTTAAGTCTCAGCTGTTAGCTAGCTATTTAGCTTTTACTTACTGTTTAGCTAACGTCGGCGTTATTATAGTTATGTCATTGTAACACGATGTTAATGTATGTTGAAAATATGGTGCAGGAAGAAGGGTAGTAACAAAATGAAGAGGAACGGCAACGGTGATATTAGGATTTTCTTTGGCAAGCGACATCAGCCAGATCATGGCAGTACAGAGGCTGAGGAAGCGAGTCATGGCAGTACAGAGGCTGAGGAAGCGAGTCATGGCAGTACAGAGGCTGAGGAAGCGAGTCATGGCAGTACAGAGGCTGAGGAAGAGACACCAGTTGTCCCTAGTTCAGCTGCAGCTGGTCCTCATGGTATGAATGTTTATGATTTCCACTTTTTGTTCCAGTCCATTATTACATTTGAATCAAACCTCATATAATACAAGTAGTGACATGTTATCAAAGCTACAGTACAGTATCATGTGTTAGCTTTAATCAAAAGTATATTTACTTGGTGAATATAAGTTGTGACATTGACCATCAGGGAGTAATCCGATCAGACCTATATCTGATTTTTTTTCCCTCCTTTATTTTTATTTTCCTAGATATTTCCAAACACAGAGGAGATGGCCCGACACAACCATCCTTGGAGACGTTTCCCAAGACATTGCAGGGTGGAGCCAGAAGGAGTTTCCGTGCCGACTGGTACAAGATACATCCCTGGCTGGAATACTCCCAGTCGAAAGACGCAAGTTATTGTTTCTCTTGTAGACACTTTTCTCTGCCTAATGCCCCTAAGAGTGTGTTTATGGATGGATATTCAAATTGGAAGAAAGCCACATTTAAGGACAGTGGATTTTGTTCCCATGCTAAATCTGAGAGCCATGTTAATGCAATGTTTGCGTGGACAGAGAATAAGAAAATGATAGATAAAAACACATCAATGTTAGTAATGATGGATGAAGAGTCCAGAAAAAAAGTAATCGAAAATCAGAAATATATCAAAACACTAGGTGAAGTTCTGCTGTTAACAGCAACTCAAAATATTTCCCAGCGGGGTCACAGGGAATCTCCTGAGTCTGATAATAGAGGCAATTTCTTAGAGATTTTAGATGTCCTATGCAAGCATGACCCATTTTTAAAGAAAAGAATGGAAGAGCAAGCCAAAAATGCTAAATACACATGCAGCAGTATCCAAAATGAAATACTCCAGTGTTTGGCAGGGATGGTTCAAGAGGAGATCATAAAGGAGGTCAAAGAGAGTGCACAGTTTTCTGTTCTAGTGGATGAAACGAAAGATGTCAAGAAAAAAGAGCAGATGTCTTTTGTTCTTCGTTACTACTATAACGGTGTAGTACATGAGAGTTTTCTGGAGTTTCAAGAGGCAGAGAAACTGGATGCTGCCAGTTTAACAGAAAAAATTATAGGCTGTTTAGAGAAGCATGGGCTAGAATATAAGAAAAACCTAGTTGGTCAAGGCTACGATGGAGCATCAACTATGAGTGGGAAGCATTCTGGTGTCCAAGCCAGAATAAAAGAAGTAGCCAAGCATGCATTTTACGTTCATTGCAGTGCACACTGCTTAAACTTAGTGATAGTGGACAGTGTGAAATCTGTACCCGACGCTGCAAATTTCTTTTCATTGTTAGAGCGACTGTATGTATTTATATCAGGGTCTTATGTCCATCCCAAATGGTTGGCGGTGCAGAGGGAGATGTTTGATGGTGAACCAAGGGAACTCCAGCGGCTCAGCGATACACGATGGGCCTGCAGATATTTAGCTTGTCGCAATGTTATGGATAGGTTGCCTGCTTTAATGCAAGTACTTGAAGACATTTCAGATGAGGACAATCCGGACAGAGCTGTTGAAGCAAGAGGGCTACTGGTTCAAATTGATCTGAATTTTATTGGATGCCTTACAGTTTTGAGAAAAGTACTAGGTGACACCCGATTTTTGTCAGATATGCTCCAGTCAACACAGCTTGACCTTACTAAAGCTGTTGAGCTAATTGAAACACTACAACAGACTCTAAAAAACTATCGTACTGAGACATATTTTGATGAGCTTTGGATTGAAATACTCAACACCTGTGAAAGTTGTAACATTTCTACAACTCACACTCATAAGAGGGCAAGACGGATAACAAAGAAACTTAAAGGTAGTGTTATCACGTCTACACTAGGACAGCACACAATACCAGACAGCAAAAAGTATTTTCTAACTAAAATATTTTATCCTGTCATAGTAGCTTGACTCGGCATATCACCAAATATACACAGAAAACGCTCGATCAACTTCATCACCTCAACTTGCTGTTCATCTGACAAATTAGTTAACTGAGTGGGCAACACTTTCAACATTTTCGAGTTGCCCATTCGAGTATTCTGATTAGAGGAATGACGTGTCCTCAACTCCTCATCAGTCACGCACAGCGTCTCTGTCACAATGAATGCACCGCGGCCAGTGACTACCGGCTTAGGGACAGTTTTACAAGTCTCCTGACTAATTTTAGATTCCTCACTGGAGCAATAGCGTTTTAACATGTTCACATGACACACTCTAGTACTTCTCCGTCTCTCGGGAGTACTGATCACATAATCAGTGTCACTAAGACACTCACGAATATCATACGGACCACAGAATTTCGCCGACCGCGCAGCGCCTGAAATAGGCAATAGAGCTAAAACTTTATCACCTACATGAAACTTTCTAAAAACAGCAGTGCGATCATAATGACGCTTCATCACTGTTTGCGAACTAACAAGAGACTCTTTTGCAATGGTATTAGCCTGATGCAAACGCTCACGAAAATGACTAATGTAATCTAACACATTCCGCTCCGGACTACTCTTCCCACTCTCTAGACAGTATTTACGAAGCATCGCCTTTAACGTCTGATGCCATCGTTCTAATGCACCCTGACTCTCAGGATGATAGGCACTGGAAACAACATGTCGTACCCCTAACGTTCTTAGGGCTTGTTTGAAACGCTTAGACTGAAAGTTAGTGCCCTGGTCAGATTGTATAACAAGAGGAAGACCGAATGTGGAAAAGAACTTTGTTAAAGCTTCCACCACTGAGCTGGCTGATATGTTACGCAACGGAACAGCTTCGGTAAAACGAGTAGCAGCGCACATAATAGTGAGCAAATACTGACTTCCACTTTTAGTCCTAGGCAAAGGTCCAACACAATCAATTATTACACGTTCAAATGGCAACCCTATTTCAGATTTTTCACTTGCTGCATTTACAAAACATGTGTTTAATGACTGATCATCTACCTGAGCGACACGCAATCTATCACCGGTTACAGGGAGAGATAGGCTGTCAGCGGATGATATGGTAGGACTCGGGGAGGATGGTAACTCTACCACTTTCTCCCTGGGAGAAACTAAAACAATCGGGTTTTCATTCCTTTCAGACAAGGCTTGCATAATCACACTATCGCAGAGAGAAACATCGCTATTCTCCTCTCTGCCTCGACTCGATTGTGCACGAGTTACGGCGCACACCGGAAACAAATCAACATTTGTTGAATCTTTTGTCTCAGATTCCCTGCATTGAGGCGAATCCAGTACCTCCAACGTAGGAGTCACCTTACCCCCAGCAATATCATTGCCCAACAACAATGTCACTCCTTTAATGGGTAACGCTGGACATACAGCAACCGAATAAAAACCAGTAACCAACTCAGATTGTATGTGAATGCGGTGTACAGCCCGCGATACATAACCCATTTCAATACCACACAACACCGTTTCATTTCCGCACGCAGACTGATCAGAGAATGGCAGGACACTACATAGAATTACAGACTGTGACCCCCCGGTGTCTCGTAAAATACGTACTGGACACTGATCTTTTTGTTCACCCGTCAATGACCAGTGGCGGCTGGTGCTAAAATGTTTGGGTGGGGCACAGGTTATGGGGGCATGCTCCACGGGGAAGAATATCAACTTTAAAATCTGGATTTACAGTCAATTTTAGCATGAGAATAGCTCTACCCCCTGTACAGACCTCGCCATCCCCTCTACCCCCCTGTACAGACCTCTTCATCCCCTCTACCCCCCTGTACAGACCTCTTCATCCCCTCTACCCACCTCTACAGACCTCTTCATCCCCTCTACCCACCTCTACAGACCTCTCCATCCCCTCTACCCACCTCTACAGACCTCGCCATCCCCTCTACCCCCCTGTACAGACCTCTCCATCCCCTCTACGCCCTGTACAGACCTCTCCATCCCCTCTACCCCCCTGTACAGACCTCTCCATCCCCTCTACCCCCTGTACAGACCTCTTCATCCCCTCTACCCTCCTCTACAGACCTCTTCATCCCCTCTACCCTCCTCTACAGACCTCTTCATCCCCTCTACCCCCCTGTACAGACCTCTTCATCCCCTCTACCCCCCCTGTACAGACCTCTCCATCCCCTCTACCCTCCTCTACAGACCTCTCCATCCCCTCTACCCTCCTCTACAGACCTCTCCATCCCCTCTACCCCCCTGTACAGACCTCTTCATCCCCTCTACCCCCCTGTACAGACCTCTTCATACCCTCTACCCCCCTGTACAGACCTCTTCATCCCCTCTACCCCCCTGTACAGACCTCTTCATCCCCTCTACCCCTCTGTACAGACCTCTTCATCCCCTCTACCCCCCCTGTACAGACCTCTTCATCACCTCTACCCCCCTGTACAGACCTCTTCATCACCTCTACCCCCCCTGTACAGACCTCTTCATCACCTCTACCCCCCTGTACAGACCTCTTCATCCCCTCTACCCTCCTCTACAGACCTCTTCATCACCTCTACCCCCCTGTACAGACCTCTTCATCACCTCTACCCCCCCCTGTACAGACCTCTTCATCACCTCTACCCCCCCAGTTTTCTCTACAATTTCTACAATTTTCTCTCTACAGTTTCTACACGTCAACGTGTACCGAAACACTTGTTTCCAACGTGGTCCTACGTTTCTCCTACACCAAGACACATACAAAGAGCATAGAAACATACAAAGAGCATAGAAACATACAAAGAGCATAGAAGATACAATCAGAATACAGTCTGCCATTCCTTCTCCCAGCATCGATTTGGTTTTCCTATCATGACTGAAGGACAGATGATTCACTTACTTACACAAGTTTGACTTCGGTAATAGGTCCAGTTGCAATATCAAGTTGGGAACAAAAGATGCCTCCTTCTAATCCATTTGTTCAATTTGTTTACAAAGTCCGGTAGTGGAAAGCAGAACAACGCATTTGTTACTTCACATCCCGCTAGCCATGTTTTCTTCTCATACCAACCCCTCGTAAATCCTCGGTTTTACCGTCACGAACGTGACGCCGGACATGACGTAAGCACGTACGATTCTTTGTGCATGTCCCAAAACCCCATAGACAATCGACCGAATGGCCTGAAGTTACCAAAATAGATTTTACATGCAAGTCTACGAGAACAGCCTAGTGCAACTTCGAGTAGACTGAAAGTTGCCCCGAAAGGGGCGGGACTTGAAGCTGATTGGAACATACTCCACAGAACACTAGCTGATTGGACTATGATATACTCCACAGAACACTAGCTGATTGGACTATGATATTCAGAAGCAACACTCAGTGGCGAAGCTACCAGGGTGGCAAGGGGTGGCAGCTGCCACCCTTGAAAAAAGTCCTGCCACCCCAGTTACACAGACCAACTGATATAATTTGTTGTATTATTATTATTTTATCTTTATCTTTATTTTTAATCAGAATTCAGTGTAAAATTCCCAAATTTGAAAAATAAACTCACTGTCTGTTCCACCCCTCCGTCTCAAATGGTTGCACCCTATTTCACACGGGGAGATTTGAATAGGCTAGGTGTGTTCCAATAGTTCACCGCACAGCTGATGCTGATTAAGCAATTAAACCTGAGCTGTCTTTCTGGTGCTGTGCCGTGTGGAGCCTGTTGTTCAGGTAATGTTAAATGTGGTTTTAACTAATTATGTTATTACGTTTACAATTCATTACCTATTGGATATGTTAGGTAAATTAAATGATTTTTTGTTCGTCAATGTAACGTTATTTGCTGAGTTATGAAGCGAAGACTTAAGTCTCAGCTGTTAGCTAGCTATTTAGCTTTTACTTACTGTTTAGCTAACGTCGGCGTTATTATAGTTATGTCATTGTAACACGATGTTAATGTATGTTGAAAATATGGTGCAGGAAGAAGGGTAGTAACAATGTGTGTTCCAACAGTTTACCGCACAGCTGATGCTGATTAATCAATTAAACCTGAGCTGTCTTTCTGGTGCTGTGCCGTGTGGAGCCTGTTGTTCAGGTAATGTTAAATGTGGTTTTAACTAATTATGTTATTACGTTTACAATTCATTACCTATTGGATATGTTAGGTAAATTAAATGATTTTTTGTTCGTCAATGTAACGTTATTTGCTGAGTTATGAAGCGAAGACTTAAGTCTCAGCTGTTAGCTAGCTATTTAGCTTTTACTTACTGTTTAGCTAACGTCGGCGTTATTATAGTTATGTCATTGTAACACGATGTTAATGTATGTTGAAAATATGGTGCAGGAAGAAGGGTAGTAACAATGTGTGTTCCAACAGTTTACCGCACAGCTGATGCTGATTAATCAATTAAACCTGAGCTGTCTTTCTGGTGCTGTGCCGTGTGGAGCCTGTTGTTCAGGTAATGTTAAATGTGGTTTTAACTAATTTTGTTATTACGTTTACAATTCATTACCTATTGGATATGTTTAGTAAATTAATAGATTTTTTGTTCGTCAATGTAACGTTATTTGCTGAGTTATGAAGCGAAGACGTCAGTCTCAGCTGTTAGCTAGCTATTTAGCTTTTACTTACTGTTTAGCTAACGTTGGCGTTATTATAGTTATGTCATTGTAACACGATGTTAATGTATGTTGAAAATATGGTGCAGGAAGAAGGGTAGTAACAAAATGAAGAGGAACGGCAACGGTGATATTAGGATTTTCTTTGGCAAGCGACATCAGCCAGATCATGGCAGTACAGAGGCTGAGGAAGCGAGTCATGGCAGTACAGAGGCTGAGGAAGCGAGTCATGGCAGTACAGAGGCTGAGGAAGCGAGTCATGGCAGTACAGAGGCTGAGGAAGAGACACCAGTTGTCCCTAGTTCAGCTGCAGCTGGTCCTCATGGTATGAATGTTTATGATTTCCACTTTTTGTTCCAGTCCATTATTACATTTGAATCAAACCTCATATAATACAAGTAGTGACATGTTATCAAAGCTACAGTACAGTATCATGTGTTAGCTTTAATCAAAAGTATATTTACTTGGTGAATATAAGTTGTGACATTGACCATCAGGGAGTAATCCGATCAGACCTATATCTGATTTTTTTTCCCTCCTTTATTTTTATTTTCCTAGATATTTCCAAACACAGAGGAGATGGCCCGACACAACCATCCTTGGAGACGTTTCCCAAGACATTGCAGGGTGGAGCCAGAAGGAGTTTCCGTGCCGACTGGTACAAGATACATCCCTGGCTGGAATACTCCCAGTCGAAAGACGCAAGTTATTGTTTCTCTTGTAGACACTTTTCTCTGCCTAATGCCCCTAAGAGTGTGTTTATGGATGGATATTCAAATTGGAAGAAAGCCACATTTAAGGACAGTGGATTTTGTTCCCATGCTAAATCTGAGAGCCATGTTAATGCAATGTTTGCGTGGACAGAGAATAAGAAAATGATAGATAAAAACACATCAATGTTAGTAATGATGGATGAAGAGTCCAGAAAAAAAGTAATCGAAAATCAGAAATATATCAAAACACTAGGTGAAGTTCTGCTGTTAACAGCAACTCAAAATATTTCCCAGCGGGGTCACAGGGAATCTCCTGAGTCTGATAATAGAGGCAATTTCTTAGAGATTTTAGATGTCCTATGCAAGCATGACCCATTTTTAAAGAAAAGAATGGAAGAGCAAGCCAAAAATGCTAAATACACATGCAGCAGTATCCAAAATGAAATACTCCAGTGTTTGGCAGGGATGGTTCAAGAGGAGATCATAAAGGAGGTCAAAGAGAGTGCACAGTTTTCTGTTCTAGTGGATGAAACGAAAGATGTCAAGAAAAAAGAGCAGATGTCTTTTGTTCTTCGTTACTACTATAACGGTGTAGTACATGAGAGTTTTCTGGAGTTTCAAGAGGCAGAGAAACTGGATGCTGCCAGTTTAACAGAAAAAATTATAGGCTGTTTAGAGAAGCATGGGCTAGAATATAAGAAAAACCTAGTTGGTCAAGGCTACGATGGAGCATCAACTATGAGTGGGAAGCATTCTGGTGTCCAAGCCAGAATAAAAGAAGTAGCCAAGCATGCATTTTACGTTCATTGCAGTGCACACTGCTTAAACTTAGTGATAGTGGACAGTGTGAAATCTGTACCCGACGCTGCAAATTTCTTTTCATTGTTAGAGCGACTGTATGTATTTATATCAGGGTCTTATGTCCATCCCAAATGGTTGGCGGTGCAGATATTTAGCTTGTCGCAATGTTATGGATAGGTTGCCTGCTTTAATGCAAGTACTTGAAGACATTTCAGATGAGGACAATCCGGACAGAGCTGTTGAAGCAAGAGGGCTACTGGTTCAAATTGATCTGAATTTTATTGGATGCCTTACAGTTTTGAGAAAAGTACTAGGTGACACCCGATTTTTGTCAGATATGCTCCAGTCAACACAGCTTGACCTTACTAAAGCTGTTGAGCTAATTGAAACACTACAACAGACTCTAAAAAACTATCGTACTGAGACATATTTTGATGAGCTTTGGATTGAAATACTCAACACCTGTGAAAGTTGTAACATTTCTACAACTCACACTCATAAGAGGGCAAGACGGATAACAAAGAAACTTAAAGGTAGTGTTATCACGTCTACACTAGGACAGCACACAATACCAGACAGCAAAAAGTCTTTTCTAACTAAAATATTTTATCCTGTCATAGTAGCTTGACTCGGCATATCACCAAATATACACAGAAAACGCTCGATCAACTTCATCACCTCAACTTGCTGTTCATCTGACAAATTAGTTAACTGAGTGGGCAACACTTTCAACATTTTCGAGTTGCCCATTCGAGTATTCTGATTAGAGGAATGACGTGTCCTCAACTCCTCATCAGTCACGCACAGCGTCTCTGTCACAATGAATGCACCGCGGCCAGTGACTACCGGCTTAGGGACAGTTTTACAAGTCTCCTGACTAATTTTAGATTCCTCACTGGAGCAATAGCGTTTTAACATGTTCACATGACACACTCTAGTACTTCTCCGTCTCTCGGGAGTACTGATCACATAATCAGTGTCACTAAGACACTCACGAATATCATACGGACCACAGAATTTCGCCGACCGCGCAGCGCCTGAAATAGGCAATAGAGCTAAAACTTTATCACCTACATGAAACTTTCTAAAAACCGCAGTGCGATCATAATGACGCTTCATCACTGTTTGCGAACTAACAAGAGACTCTTTTGCAATGGTATTAGCCTGATGCAAACGCTCATGAAAATGACTAATGTAATCTAACACATTCCGCTCCGGACTACTCTTCCCACTCTCTAGACAGTATTTACGAAGCATCGCCTTTAACGTCTGATGCCATCGTTCTAATGCACCCTGACTCTCAGAATGATAGGCACTGGAAACAACATGTCGTACCCCTAACGTTCTTAGGGCTTGTTTGAAACGCTTAGACTGAAAGTTAGTGCCCTGGTCAGATTGTATAACAAGAGGAAGACCGAATGTGGAAAAGAACTTTGTTAAAGCTTCCACCACTGAGCTGGCTGATATGTTACGCAACGGAACAGCTTCGGTAAAACGAGTAGCAGCGCACATAATAGTGAGCAAATACTGACTTCCACTTTTAGTCCTAGGCAAAGGTCCAACACAATCAATTATTACACGTTCAAATGGCAACCCTATTTCAGATTTTTCACTTGCTGCATTTACAAAACATGTGTTTAATGACTGATCATCTACCTGAGCGACACGCAATCTATCACCGGTTACAGGGAGAGATAGGCTGTCAGCGGATGATATGGTAGGACTCGGGGAGGATGGTAACTCTACCACTTTCTCCCTGGGAGAAACTAAAACAATCGGGTTTTCATTCCTTTCAGACAAGGCTTGCATAATCACACTATCGCAGAGAGAAACATCGCTATTCTCCTCTCTGCCTCGACTCGATTGTGCACGAGTTACGGCGCACACCGGAAACAAATCAACATTTGTTGAATCTTTTGTCTCAGATTCCCTGCATTGAGGCGAATCCAGTACCTCCAACGTAGGAGTCACCTTACCCCCAGCAATATCATTGCCCAACAACAATGTCACTCCTTTAATGGGTAACGCTGGACATACAGCAACCGAATAAAAACCAGTAACCAACTCAGATTGTATGTGAATGCGGTGTACAGCCCGCGATACATAACCCATTTCAATACCACACAACACCGTTTCATTTCCGCACGCAGACTGATCAGAGAATGGCAGGACACTACATAGAATTACAGACTGTGACCCCCCGGTGTCTCGTAAAATACGTACTGGACACTGATCTTTTTGTTCACCCGTCAATGACCAGTGGCGGCTGGTGCTAAAATGTTTGGGTGGGGCACAGGTTATGGGGGCATGCTCCACGGGGAAGAATATCAACTTTAAAATCTGGATTTACAGTCAATTTTAGCATGAGAATAGCTCTACCCCCTGTACAGACCTCGCCATCCCCTCTACCCCCCTGTACAGACCTCTTCATCCCCTCTACCCCCCTGTACAGACCTCTTCATCCCCTCTACCCACCTCTACAGACCTCTTCATCCCCTCTACCCACCTCTACAGACCTCTCCATCCCCTCTACCCACCTCTACAGACCTCGCCATCCCCTCTACCCCCCTGTACAGACCTCTCCATCCCCTCTACGCCCTGTACAGACCTCTCCATCCCCTCTACCCCCCTGTACAGACCTCTCCATCCCCTCTACCCCCTGTACAGACCTCTTCATCCCCTCTACCCTCCTCTACAGACCTCTTCATCCCCTCTACCCTCCTCTACAGACCTCTTCATCCCCTCTACCCCCCTGTACAGACCTCTTCATCCCCTCTACCCCCCCTGTACAGACCTCTCCATCCCCTCTACCCTCCTCTACAGACCTCTCCATCCCCTCTACCCTCCTCTACAGACCTCTCCATCCCCTCTACCCCCCTGTACAGACCTCTTCATCCCCTCTACCCCCCTGTACAGACCTCTTCATACCCTCTACCCCCCTGTACAGACCTCTTCATCCCCTCTACCCCCCTGTACAGACCTCTTCATCCCCTCTACCCCTCTGTACAGACCTCTTCATCCCCTCTACCCCCCCTGTACAGACCTCTTCATCACCTCTACCCCCCTGTACAGACCTCTTCATCACCTCTACCCCCCCTGTACAGACCTCTTCATCACCTCTACCCCCCTGTACAGACCTCTTCATCCCCTCTACCCTCCTCTACAGACCTCTTCATCACCTCTACCCCCCTGTACAGACCTCTTCATCACCTCTACCCCCCCCTGTACAGACCTCTTCATCACCTCTACCCCCCCAGTTTTCTCTACAATTTCTACAATTTTCTCTCTACAGTTTCTACACGTCAACGTGTACCGAAACACTTGTTTCCAACGTGGTCCTACGTTTCTCCTACACCAAGACACATACAAAGAGCATAGAAACATACAAAGAGCATAGAAACATACAAAGAGCATAGAAGATACAATCAGAATACAGTCTGCCATTCCTTCTCCCAGCATCGATTTGGTTTTCCTATCATGACTGAAGGACAGATGATTCACTTACTTACACAAGTTTGACTTCGGTAATAGGTCCAGTTGCAATATCAAGTTGGGAACAAAAGATGCCTCCTTCTAATCCATTTGTTCAATTTGTTTACAAAGTCCGGTAGTGGAAAGCAGAACAACGCATTTGTTACTTCACATCCCGCTAGCCATGTTTTCTTCTCATACCAACCCCTCGTAAATCCTCGGTTTTACCGTCACGAACGTGACGCCGGACATGACGTAAGCACGTACGATTCTTTGTGCATGTCCCAAAACCCCATAGACAATCGACCGAATGGCCTGAAGTTACCAAAATAGATTTTACATGCAAGTCTACGAGAACAGCCTAGTGCAACTTCGAGTAGACTGAAAGTTGCCCCGAAAGGGGCGGGACTTGAAGCTGATTGGAACATACTCCACAGAACACTAGCTGATTGGACTATGATATACTCCACAGAACACTAGCTGATTGGACTATGATATTCAGAAGCAACACTCAGTGGCGAAGCTACCAGGGTGGCAAGGGGTGGCAGCTGCCACCCTTGAAAAAAGTCCTGCCACCCCAGTTACACAGACCAACTGATATAATTTGTTGTATTATTATTATTTTATCTTTATCTTTATTTTTAATCAGAATTCAGTGTAAAATTCCCAAATTTGAAAAATAAACTCACTGTCTGTTCCACCCCTCCGTCTCAAATGGTTGCACCCTATTTCACACGGGGAGATTTGAATAGGCTAGGTGTGTTCCAATAGTTCACCGCACAGCTGATGCTGATTAAGCAATTAAACCTGAGCTGTCTTTCTGGTGCTGTGCCGTGTGGAGCCTGTTGTTCAGGTAATGTTAAATGTGGTTTTAACTAATTATGTTATTACGTTTACAATTCATTACCTATTGGATATGTTAGGTAAATTAAATGATTTTTTGTTCGTCAATGTAACGTTATTTGCTGAGTTATGAAGCGAAGACTTAAGTCTCAGCTGTTAGCTAGCTATTTAGCTTTTACTTACTGTTTAGCTAACGTCGGCGTTATTATAGTTATGTCATTGTAACACGATGTTAATGTATGTTGAAAATATGGTGCAGGAAGAAGGGTAGTAACAATGTGTGTTCCAACAGTTTACCGCACAGCTGATGCTGATTAATCAATTAAACCTGAGCTGTCTTTCTGGTGCTGTGCCGTGTGGAGCCTGTTGTTCAGGTAATGTTAAATGTGGTTTTAACTAATTATGTTATTACGTTTACAATTCATTACCTATTGGATATGTTAGGTAAATTAAATGATTTTTTGTTCGTCAATGTAACGTTATTTGCTGAGTTATGAAGCGAAGACTTAAGTCTCAGCTGTTAGCTAGCTATTTAGCTTTTACTTACTGTTTAGCTAACGTCGGCGTTATTATAGTTATGTCATTGTAACACGATGTTAATGTATGTTGAAAATATGGTGCAGGAAGAAGGGTAGTAACAATGTGTGTTCCAACAGTTTACCGCACAGCTGATGCTGATTAATCAATTAAACCTGAGCTGTCTTTCTGGTGCTGTGCCGTGTGGAGCCTGTTGTTCAGGTAATGTTAAATGTGGTTTTAACTAATTTTGTTATTACGTTTACAATTCATTACCTATTGGATATGTTTAGTAAATTAATAGATTTTTTGTTCGTCAATGTAACGTTATTTGCTGAGTTATGAAGCGAAGACGTCAGTCTCAGCTGTTAGCTAGCTATTTAGCTTTTACTTACTGTTTAGCTAACGTTGGCGTTATTATAGTTATGTCATTGTAACACGATGTTAATGTATGTTGAAAATATGGTGCAGGAAGAAGGGTAGTAACAAAATGAAGAGGAACGGCAACGGTGATATTAGGATTTTCTTTGGCAAGCGACATCAGCCAGATCATGGCAGTACAGAGGCTGAGGAAGCGAGTCATGGCAGTACAGAGGCTGAGGAAGCGAGTCATGGCAGTACAGAGGCTGAGGAAGCGAGTCATGGCAGTACAGAGGCTGAGGAAGAGACACCAGTTGTCCCTAGTTCAGCTGCAGCTGGTCCTCATGGTATGAATGTTTATGATTTCCACTTTTTGTTCCAGTCCATTATTACATTTGAATCAAACCTCATATAATACAAGTAGTGACATGTTATCAAAGCTACAGTACAGTATCATGTGTTAGCTTTAATCAAAAGTATATTTACTTGGTGAATATAAGTTGTGACATTGACCATCAGGGAGTAATCCGATCAGACCTATATCTGATTTTTTTTCCCTCCTTTATTTTTATTTTCCTAGATATTTCCAAACACAGAGGAGATGGCCCGACACAACCATCCTTGGAGACGTTTCCCAAGACATTGCAGGGTGGAGCCAGAAGGAGTTTCCGTGCCGACTGGTACAAGATACATCCCTGGCTGGAATACTCCCAGTCGAAAGACGCAAGTTATTGTTTCTCTTGTAGACACTTTTCTCTGCCTAATGCCCCTAAGAGTGTGTTTATGGATGGATATTCAAATTGGAAGAAAGCCACATTTAAGGACAGTGGATTTTGTTCCCATGCTAAATCTGAGAGCCATGTTAATGCAATGTTTGCGTGGACAGAGAATAAGAAAATGATAGATAAAAACACATCAATGTTAGTAATGATGGATGAAGAGTCCAGAAAAAAAGTAATCGAAAATCAGAAATATATCAAAACACTAGGTGAAGTTCTGCTGTTAACAGCAACTCAAAATATTTCCCAGCGGGGTCACAGGGAATCTCCTGAGTCTGATAATAGAGGCAATTTCTTAGAGATTTTAGATGTCCTATGCAAGCATGACCCATTTTTAAAGAAAAGAATGGAAGAGCAAGCCAAAAATGCTAAATACACATGCAGCAGTATCCAAAATGAAATACTCCAGTGTTTGGCAGGGATGGTTCAAGAGGAGATCATAAAGGAGGTCAAAGAGAGTGCACAGTTTTCTGTTCTAGTGGATGAAACGAAAGATGTCAAGAAAAAAGAGCAGATGTCTTTTGTTCTTCGTTACTACTATAACGGTGTAGTACATGAGAGTTTTCTGGAGTTTCAAGAGGCAGAGAAACTGGATGCTGCCAGTTTAACAGAAAAAATTATAGGCTGTTTAGAGAAGCATGGGCTAGAATATAAGAAAAACCTAGTTGGTCAAGGCTACGATGGAGCATCAACTATGAGTGGGAAGCATTCTGGTGTCCAAGCCAGAATAAAAGAAGTAGCCAAGCATGCATTTTACGTTCATTGCAGTGCACACTGCTTAAACTTAGTGATAGTGGACAGTGTGAAATCTGTACCCGACGCTGCAAATTTCTTTTCATTGTTAGAGCGACTGTATGTATTTATATCAGGGTCTTATGTCCATCCCAAATGGTTGGCGGTGCAGAGGGAGATGTTTGATGGTGAACCAAGGGAACTCCAGCGGCTCAGCGATACACGATGGGCCTGCAGATATTTAGCTTGTCGCAATGTTATGGATAGGTTGCCTGCTTTAATGCAAGTACTTGAAGACATTTCAGATGAGGACAATCCGGACAGAGCTGTTGAAGCAAGAGGGCTACTGGTTCAAATTGATCTGAATTTTATTGGATGCCTTACAGTTTTGAGAAAAGTACTAGGTGACACCCGATTTTTGTCAGATATGCTCCAGTCAACACAGCTTGACCTTACTAAAGCTGTTGAGCTAATTGAAACACTACAACAGACTCTAAAAAACTATCGTACTGAGACATATTTTGATGAGCTTTGGATTGAAATACTCAACACCTGTGAAAGTTGTAACATTTCTACAACTCACACTCATAAGAGGGCAAGACGGATAACAAAGAAACTTAAAGGTAGTGTTATCACGTCTACACTAGGACAGCACACAATACCAGACAGCAAAAAGTCTTTTCTAACTAAAATATTTTATCCTGTCATAGTAGCTTGACTCGGCATATCACCAAATATACACAGAAAACGCTCGATCAACTTCATCACCTCAACTTGCTGTTCATCTGACAAATTAGTTAACTGAGTGGGCAACACTTTCAACATTTTCGAGTTGCCCATTCGAGTATTCTGATTAGAGGAATGACGTGTCCTCAACTCCTCATCAGTCACGCACAGCGTCTCTGTCACAATGAATGCACCGCGGCCAGTGACTACCGGCTTAGGGACAGTTTTACAAGTCTCCTGACTAATTTTAGATTCCTCACTGGAGCAATAGCGTTTTAACATGTTCACATGACACACTCTAGTACTTCTCCGTCTCTCGGGAGTACTGATCACATAATCAGTGTCACTAAGACACTCACGAATATCATACGGACCACAGAATTTCGCCGACCGCGCAGCGCCTGAAATAGGCAATAGAGCTAAAACTTTATCACCTACATGAAACTTTCTAAAAACAGCAGTGCGATCATAATGACGCTTCATCACTGTTTGCGAACTAACAAGAGACTCTTTTGCAATGGTATTAGCCTGATGCAAACGCTCACGAAAATGACTAATGTAATCTAACACATTCCGCTCCGGACTACTCTTCCCACTCTCTAGACAGTATTTACGAAGCATCGCCTTTAACGTCTGATGCCATCCAGTGGCGTGCAGTCAGGTGAGGCAGGGTAGGCAGTGCCTCACCCAGGCATTTAAGAAAGAAAAAGAATATCAGTCTTTTTAAAAAATGTATCTCAAAAATATATATTTTATTTATTTTACTCATTATTCTTAACTTTAATGTGTTAAAATGTTGTTAAAATAAAAATAAATGATGTAAAATGTGTTGTTTTATAAATATAATGCATGCCCTGGCACCAGGAGAGTTTGCTCCCAAAGCGAGCTGATTGCTGGCGAGAGGCTGAAGCAGACTGTGCTTGTGCCTCTGTGCTATGCGAAGTGATAGACCAACAGTTTCGTAGGTTTGCGCATGCGTAGTCTGTTCTCACATTGTCTTCATTGACGGACGTTGAGGCACCGTGCCACGCTGCTTCTGACAGCATGATTGACAGTTTGCGTTTGGCTTGTTTGGCTTGCCGTAGCGGCATCCTCTGCTGTTCGCGCCGCGGTTCTACATTTCCATACAGGCTGTTGCGCTACGCTGTGAGATAACAATACATGACATTTTTGACCAGCTATTTGATAGTATAGTATATATGGGCTATGTGATTGACTTTATAGTATAGTATATTAGCCTACATTACATTACAGTCATTTAGTCGACGCTAAAGCGACTTCAATAATTGCATTTAACGTAGGAGTGTACTGCTTTTTTAAGGCATAATGAAGAATAGCAAACTAACAATACAATAGGTGCTTAAGAGGATTCTGGTAGTAGGCCTACTTCTTGAAGAAGTGAGTTTTGAGCCTGCGTTAAAAGATATAAGGGCTATTGATTGCCTTTATAGTATGCGCTATGCCATTTGAAGTCTGGCTGCTGCGTTAATCAAATGATTTTTTTTAATAGCTCACTGCCTACCCAGCCAATGACCTCACTGCACGTTACTGATGCCATCGTTCTAATGCACCCTGACTCTCAGGATGATAGGCACTGGAAACAACATGTCGTACCCCTAACGTTCTTAGGGCTTGTTTGAAACGCTTAGACTGAAAGTTAGTGCCCTGGTCAGATTGTATAACAAGAGGAAGACCGAATGTGGAAAAGAACTTTGTTAAAGCTTCCACCACTGAGCTGGCTGATATGTTACGCAACGGAACAGCTTCGGTAAAACGAGTAGCAGCGCACATAATAGTGAGCAAATACTGACTTCCACTTTTAGTCCTAGGCAAAGGTCCAACACAATCAATTATTACACGTTCAAATGGCAACCCTATTTCAGATTTTTCACTTGCTGCATTTACAAAACATGTGTTTAATGACTGATCATCTACCTGAGCGACACGCAATCTATCACCGGTTGCAGGGAGAGATAGGCTGTCAGCGGATGATATGGTAGGACTCGGGGAGGATGGTAACTCTACCACTTTCTCCCTGGGAGAAACTAAAACAATCGGGTTTTCATTCCTTTCAGACAAGGCTTGCATAATCACACTATCGCAGAGAGAAACATCGCTATTCTCCTCTCTGCCTCGACTCGATTGTGCACGAGTTACGGCGCACACCGGAAACAAATCAACATTTGTTGAATCTTTTGTCTCAGATTCCCTGCATTGAGGCGAATCCAGTACCTCCAACGTAGGAGTCACCTTACCCCCAGCAATATCATTGCCCAACAACAATGTCACTCCTTTAATGGGTAACGCTGGACATACAGCAACCGAATAAAAACCAGTAACCAACTCAGATTGTATGTGAATGCGGTGTACAGCCCGCGATACATAACCCATTTCAATACCACACAACACCGTTTCATTTCCGCACGCAGACTGATCAGAGAATGGCAGGACACTACATAGAATTACAGACTGTGACCCCCCGGTGTCTCGTAAAATACGTACTGGACACTGATCTTTTTGTTCACCCGTCAATGACCAGTGGCGGCTGGTGCTAAAATGTTTGGGTGGGGCACAGGTTATGGGGGCATGCTCCACGGGGAAGAATATCAACTTTAAAATCTGGATTTACAGTCAATTTTAGCATGAGAATAGCTCTACCCCCTGTACAGACCTCGCCATCCCCTCTACCCCCCTGTACAGACCTCTTCATCCCCTCTACCCCCCTGTACAGACCTCTTCATCCCCTCTACCCACCTCTACAGACCTCTTCATCCCCTCTACCCACCTCTACAGACCTCTCCATCCCCTCTACCCACCTCTACAGACCTCGCCATCCCCTCTACCCCCCTGTACAGACCTCTCCATCCCCTCTACGCCCTGTACAGACCTCTCCATCCCCTCTACCCCCCTGTACAGACCTCTCCATCCCCTCTACCCCCTGTACAGACCTCTTCATCCCCTCTACCCTCCTCTACAGACCTCTTCATCCCCTCTACCCTCCTCTACAGACCTCTTCATCCCCTCTACCCCCCTGTACAGACCTCTTCATCCCCTCTACCCCCCCTGTACAGACCTCTCCATCCCCTCTACCCTCCTCTACAGACCTCTCCATCCCCTCTACCCTCCTCTACAGACCTCTCCATCCCCTCTACCCCCCTGTACAGACCTCTTCATCCCCTCTACCCCCCTGTACAGACCTCTTCATACCCTCTACCCCCCTGTACAGACCTCTTCATCCCCTCTACCCCCCTGTACAGACCTCTTCATCCCCTCTACCCCTCTGTACAGACCTCTTCATCCCCTCTACCCCCCCTGTACAGACCTCTTCATCACCTCTACCCCCCTGTACAGACCTCTTCATCACCTCTACCCCCCCTGTACAGACCTCTTCATCACCTCTACCCCCCTGTACAGACCTCTTCATCCCCTCTACCCTCCTCTACAGACCTCTTCATCACCTCTACCCCCCTGTACAGACCTCTTCATCACCTCTACCCCCCCCTGTACAGACCTCTTCATCACCTCTACCCCCCCAGTTTTCTCTACAATTTCTACAATTTTCTCTCTACAGTTTCTACACGTCAACGTGTACCGAAACACTTGTTTCCAACGTGGTCCTACGTTTCTCCTACACCAAGACACATACAAAGAGCATAGAAACATACAAAGAGCATAGAAACATACAAAGAGCATAGAAGATACAATCAGAATACAGTCTGCCATTCCTTCTCCCAGCATCGATTTGGTTTTCCTATCATGACTGAAGGACAGATGATTCACTTACTTACACAAGTTTGACTTCGGTAATAGGTCCAGTTGCAATATCAAGTTGGGAACAAAAGATGCCTCCTTCTAATCCATTTGTTCAATTTGTTTACAAAGTCCGGTAGTGGAAAGCAGAACAACGCATTTGTTACTTCACATCCCGCTAGCCATGTTTTCTTCTCATACCAACCCCTCGTAAATCCTCGGTTTTACCGTCACGAACGTGACGCCGGACATGACGTAAGCACGTACGATTCTTTGTGCATGTCCCAAAACCCCATAGACAATCGACCGAATGGCCTGAAGTTACCAAAATAGATTTTACATGCAAGTCTACGAGAACAGCCTAGTGCAACTTCGAGTAGACTGAAAGTTGCCCCGAAAGGGGCGGGACTTGAAGCTGATTGGAACATACTCCACAGAACACTAGCTGATTGGACTATGATATACTCCACAGAACACTAGCTGATTGGACTATGATATTCAGAAGCAACACTCAGTGGCGAAGCTACCAGGGTGGCAAGGGGTGGCAGCTGCCACCCTTGAAAAAAGTCCTGCCACCCCAGTTACACAGACCAACTGATATAATTTGTTGTATTATTATTATTTTATCTTTATCTTTATTTTTAATCAGAATTCAGTGTAAAATTCCCAAATTTGAAAAATAAACTCACTGTCTGTTCCACCCCTCCGTCTCAAATGGTTGCACCCTATTTCACACGGGGAGATTTGAATAGGCTAGGTGTGTTCCAATAGTTCACCGCACAGCTGATGCTGATTAAGCAATTAAACCTGAGCTGTCTTTCTGGTGCTGTGCCGTGTGGAGCCTGTTGTTCAGGTAATGTTAAATGTGGTTTTAACTAATTATGTTATTACGTTTACAATTCATTACCTATTGGATATGTTAGGTAAATTAAATGATTTTTTGTTCGTCAATGTAACGTTATTTGCTGAGTTATGAAGCGAAGACTTAAGTCTCAGCTGTTAGCTAGCTATTTAGCTTTTACTTACTGTTTAGCTAACGTCGGCGTTATTATAGTTATGTCATTGTAACACGATGTTAATGTATGTTGAAAATATGGTGCAGGAAGAAGGGTAGTAACAATGTGTGTTCCAACAGTTTACCGAACAGCTGATGCTGATTAATCAATTAAACCTGAGCTGTCTTTCTGGTGCTGTGCCGTGTGGAGCCTGTTGTTCAGGTAATGTTAAATGTGGTTTTAACTAATTATGTTATTACGTTTACAATTCATTACCTATTGGATATGTTAGGTAAATTAAATGATTTTTTGTTCGTCAATGTAACGTTATTTGCTGAGTTATGAAGCGAAGACTTAAGTCTCAGCTGTTAGCTAGCTATTTAGCTTTTACTTACTGTTTAGCTAACGTCGGCGTTATTATAGTTATGTCATTGTAACACGATGTTAATGTATGTTGAAAATATGGTGCAGGAAGAAGGGTAGTAACAATGTGTGTTCCAACAGTTTACCGCACAGCTGATGCTGATTAATCAATTAAACCTGAGCTGTCTTTCTGGTGCTGTGCCGTGTGGAGCCTGTTGTTCAGGTAATGTTAAATGTGGTTTTAACTAATTATGTTATTACGTTTACAATTCATTACCTATTGGATATGTTTAGTAAATTAATAGATTTTTTGTTCGTCAATGTAACGTTATTTGCTGAGTTATGAAGCGAAGACGTCAGTCTCAGCTGTTAGGTAGCTATTTAGCTTTTACTTACTGTTTAGCTAACGTTGGCGTTATTATAGTTATGTCATTGTAACACGATGTTAATGTATGTTGAAAATATGGTGCAGGAAGAAGGGTAGTAACAAAATGAAGAGGAACGGCAACGGTGATATTAGGATTTTCTTTGGCAAGCGACATCAGCCAGATCATGGCAGTACAGAGGCTGAGGAAGCGAGTCATGGCAGTACAGAGGCTGAGGAAGCGAGTCATGGCAGTACAGAGGCTGAGGAAGCGAGTCATGGCAGTACAGAGGCTGAGGAAGAGACACCAGTTGTCCCTAGTTCAGCTGCAGCTGGTCCTCATGGTATGAATGTTTATGATTTCCACTTTTTGTTCCAGTCCATTATTACATTTGAATCAAACCTCATATAATACAAGTAGTGACATGTTATCAAAGCTACAGTACAGTATCATGTGTTAGCTTTAATCAAAAGTATATTTACTTGGTGAATATAAGTTGTGACATTGACCATCAGGGTGTAATCCGATCAGACCTATATCTGATTTTTTTTCCCTCCTTTATTTTTATTTTCCTAGATATTTCCAAACACAGAGGAGATGGCCCGACACAACCATCCTTGGAGACGTTTCCCAAGACATTGCAGGGTGGAGCCAGAAGGAGTTTCCGTGCCGACTGGTACAAGATACATCCCTGGCTGGAATACTCCCAGTCGAAAGACGCAAGTTATTGTTTCTCTTGTAGACACTTTTCTCTGCCTAATGCCCCTAAGAGTGTGTTTATGGATGGATATTCAAATTGGAAGAAAGCCACATTTAAGGACAGTGGATTTTGTTCCCATGCTAAATCTGAGAGCCATGTTAATGCAATGTTTGCGTGGACAGAGAATAAGAAAATGATAGATAAAAACACATCAATGTTAGTAATGATGGATGAAGAGTCCAGAAAAAAAGTAATCGAAAATCAGAAATATATCAAAACACTAGGTGAAGTTCTGCTGTTAACAGCAACTCAAAATATTTCCCAGCGGGGTCACAGGGAATCTCCTGAGTCTGATAATAGAGGCAATTTCTTAGAGATTTTAGATGTCCTATGCAAGCATGACCCATTTTTAAAGAAAAGAATGGAAGAGCAAGCCAAAAATGCTAAATACACATGCAGCAGTATCCAAAATGAAATACTCCAGTGTTTGGCAGGGATGGTTCAAGAGGAGATCATAAAGGAGGTCAAAGAGAGTGCACAGTTTTCTGTTCTAGTGGATGAAACGAAAGATGTCAAGAAAAAAGAGCAGATGTCTCTTGTTCTTCGTTACTACTATAACGGTGTAGTACATGAGAGTTTTCTGGAGTTTCAAGAGGCAGAGAAACTGGATGCTGCCAGTTTAACAGAAAAAATTATAGGCTGTTTAGAGAAGCATGGGCTAGAATATAAGAAAAACCTAGTTGGTCAAGGCTACGATGGAGCATCAACTATGAGTGGGAAGCATTCTGGTGTCCAAGCCAGAATAAAAGAAGTAGCCAAGCATGCATTTTACGTTCATTGCAGTGCACACTGCTTAAACTTAGTGATAGTGGACAGTGTGAAATCTGTACCCGACGCTGCAAATTTCTTTTCATTGTTAGAGCGACTGTATGTATTTATATCAGGGTCTTATGTCCATCCCAAATGGTTGGCGGTGCAGAGGGAGATGTTTGATGGTGAACCAAGGGAACTCCAGCGGCTCAGCGATACACGATGGGCCTGCAGATATTTAGCTTGTCGCAATGTTATGGATAGGTTGCCTGCTTTAATGCAAGTACTTGAAGACATTTCAGATGAGGACAATCCGGACAGAGCTGTTGAAGCAAGAGGGCTACTGGTTCAAATTGATCTGAATTTTATTGGATGTCTTACAGTTTTGAGAAAAGTACTAGGTGACACCCGATTTTTGTCAGATATGCTCCAGTCAACACAGCTTGACCTTACTAAAGCTGTTGAGCTAATTGAAACACTACAACAGACTCTAAAAAACTATCGTACTGAGACATATTTTGATGAGCTTTGGATTGAAATACTCAACACCTGTGAAAGTTGTAACATTTCTACAACTCACACTCATAAGAGGGCAAGACGGATAACAAAGAAACTTAAAGGTAGTGTTATCACGTCTACACTAGGACAGCACACAATACCAGACAGCAAAAAGTCTTTTCTAACTAAAATATTTTATCCTGTCATAGTAGCTTGACTCGGCATATCACCAAATATACACAGAAAACGCTCGATCAACTTCATCACCTCAACTTGCTGTTCATCTGACAAATTAGTTAACTGAGTGGGCAACACTTTCAACATTTTCGAGTTGCCCATTCGAGTATTCTGATTAGAGGAATGACGTGTCCTCAACTCCTCATCAGTCACGCACAGCGTCTCTGTCACAATGAATGCACCGCGGCCAGTGACTACCGGCTTAGGGACAGTTTTACAAGTCTCCTGACTAATTTTAGATTCCTCACTGGAGCAATAGCGTTTTAACATGTTCACATGACACACTCTAGTACTTCTCCGTCTCTCGGGAGTACTGATCACATAATCAGTGTCACTAAGACACTCACGAATATCATACGGACCACAGAATTTCGCCGACCGCGCAGCGCCTGAAATAGGCAATAGAGCTAAAACTTTATCACCTACATGAAACTTTCTAAAAACAGCAGTGCGATCATAATGACGCTTCATCACTGTTTGCGAACTAACAAGAGACTCTTTTGCAATGGTATTAGCCTGATGCAAACGCTCACGAAAATGACTAATGTAATCTAACACATTCCGCTCCGGACTACTCTTCCCACTCTCTAGACAGTATTTACGAAGCATCGCCTTTAACGTCTGATGCCATCGTTCTAATGCACCCTGACTCTCAGGATGATAGGCACTGGAAACAACATGTCGTACCCCTAACGTTCTTAGGGCTTGTTTGAAACGCTTAGACTGAAAGTTAGTGCCCTGGTCAGATTGTATAACAAGAGGAAGACCGAATGTGGAAAAGAACTTTGTTAAAGCTTCCACCACTGAGCTGGCTGATATGTTACGCAACGGAACAGCTTCGGTAAAACGAGTAGCAGCGCACATAATAGTGAGCAAATACTGACTTCCACTTTTAGTCCTAGGCAAAGGTCCAACACAATCAATTATTACACGTTCAAATGGCAACCCTATTTCAGATTTTTCACTTGCTGCATTTACAAAACATGTGTTTAATGACTGATCATCTACCTGAGCGACACGCAATCTATCACCGGTTACAGGGAGAGATAGGCTGTCAGCGGATGATATGGTAGGACTCGGGGAGGATGGTAACTCTACCACTTTCTCCCTGGGAGAAACTAAAACAATCGGGTTTTCATTCCTTTCAGACAAGGCTTGCATAATCACACTATCGCAGAGAGAAACATCGCTATTCTCCTCTCTGCCTCGACTCGATTGTGCACGAGTTACGGCGCACACCGGAAACAAATCAACATTTGTTGAATCTTTTGTCTCAGATTCCCTGCATTGAGGCGAATCCAGTACCTCCAACGTAGGAGTCACCTTACCCCCAGCAATATCATTGCCCAACAACAATGTCACTCCTTTAATGGGTAACGCTGGACATACAGCAACCGAATAAAAACCAGTAACCAACTCAGATTGTATGTGAATGCGGTGTACAGCCCGCGATACATAACCCATTTCAATACCACACAACACCGTTTCATTTCCGCACGCAGACTGATCAGAGAATGGCAGGACACTACATAGAATTACAGACTGTGACCCCCCGGTGTCTCGTAAAATACGTACTGGACACTGATCTTTTTGTTCACCCGTCAATGACCAGTGGCGGCTGGTGCTAAAATGTTTGGGTGGGGCACAGGTTATGGGGGCATGCTCCACGGGGAAGAATATCAACTTTAAAATCTGGATTTACAGTCAATTTTAGCATGAGAATAGCTCTACCCCCTGTACAGACCTCGCCATCCCCTCTACCCCCCTGTACAGACCTCTTCATCCCCTCTACCCACCTCTACAGACCTCTCCATCCCCTCTACCCACCTCTACAGACCTCGCCATCCCCTCTACCCCCCTGTACAGACCTCTCCATCCCCTCTACGCCCTGTACAGACCTCTCCATCCCCTCTACCCCCCTGTACAGACCTCTCCATCCCCTCTACCCCCTGTACAGACCTCTTCATCCCCTCTACCCTCCTCTACAGACCTCTTCATCCCCTCTACCCTCCTCTACAGACCTCTTCATCCCCTCTACCCCCCTGTACAGACCTCTTCATCCCCTCTACCCCCCCTGTACAGACCTCTCCATCCCCTCTACCCTCCTCTACAGACCTCTCCATCCCCTCTACCCTCCTCTACAGACCTCTCCATCCCCTCTACCCCCCTGTACAGACCTCTTCATCCCCTCTACCCCCCTGTACAGACCTCTTCATACCCTCTACCCCCCTGTACAGACCTCTTCATCCCCTCTACCCCCCTGTACAGACCTCTTCATCCCCTCTACCCCTCTGTACAGACCTCTTCATCCCCTCTACCCCCCCTGTACAGACCTCTTCATCACCTCTACCCCCCTGTACAGACCTCTTCATCACCTCTACCCCCCCTGTACAGACCTCTTCATCACCTCTACCCCCCTGTACAGACCTCTTCATCCCCTCTACCCTCCTCTACAGACCTCTTCATCACCTCTACCCCCCTGTACAGACCTCTTCATCACCTCTACCCCCCCCTGTACAGACCTCTTCATCACCTCTACCCCCCCAGTTTTCTCTACAATTTCTACAATTTTCTCTCTACAGTTTCTACACGTCAACGTGTACCGAAACACTTGTTTCCAACGTGGTCCTACGTTTCTCCTACACCAAGACACATACAAAGAGCATAGAAACATACAAAGAGCATAGAAACATACAAAGAGCATAGAAGATACAATCAGAATACAGTCTGCCATTCCTTCTCCCAGCATCGATTTGGTTTTCCTATCATGACTGAAGGACAGATGATTCACTTACTTACACAAGTTTGACTTCGGTAATAGGTCCAGTTGCAATATCAAGTTGGGAACAAAAGATGCCTCCTTCTAATCCATTTGTTCAATTTGTTTACAAAGTCCGGTAGTGGAAAGCAGAACAACGCATTTGTTACTTCACATCCCGCTAGCCATGTTTTCTTCTCATACCAACCCCTCGTAAATCCTCGGTTTTACCGTCACGAACGTGACGCCGGACATGACGTAAGCACGTACGATTCTTTGTGCATGTCCCAAAACCCCATAGACAATCGACCGAATGGCCTGAAGTTACCAAAATAGATTTTACATGCAAGTCTACGAGAACAGCCTAGTGCAACTTCGAGTAGACTGAAAGTTGCCCCGAAAGGGGCGGGACTTGAAGCTGATTGGAACATACTCCACAGAACACTAGCTGATTGGACTATGATATACTCCACAGAACACTAGCTGATTGGACTATGATATTCAGAAGCAACACTCAGTGGCGAAGCTACCAGGGTGGCAAGGGGTGGCAGCTGCCACCCTTGAAAAAAGTCCTGCCACCCCAGTTACACAGACCAACTGATATAATTTGTTGTATTATTATTATTTTATCTTTATCTTTATTTTTAATCAGAATTCAGTGTAAAATTCCCAAATTTGAAAAATAAACTCACTGTCTGTTCCACCCCTCCGTCTCAAATGGTTGCACCCTATTTCACACGGGGAGATTTGAATAGGCTAGGTGTGTTCCAATAGTTCACCGCACAGCTGATGCTGATTAAGCAATTAAACCTGAGCTGTCTTTCTGGTGCTGTGCCGTGTGGAGCCTGTTGTTCAGGTAATGTTAAATGTGGTTTTAACTAATTATGTTATTACGTTTACAATTCATTACCTATTGGATATGTTAGGTAAATTAAATGATTTTTTGTTCGTCAATGTAACGTTATTTGCTGAGTTATGAAGCGAAGACTTAAGTCTCAGCTGTTAGCTAGCTATTTAGCTTTTACTTACTGTTATGAAGGCCCACAATTTAGAGCCAGTTTAGTTTCCCCGAATCAGCCCTATTTTGCCCCTGTTATTTCCTTTATTATTTTCCATATTATTCATGTACGTTTTCATGAAGGTGTACGTATTGTTATTGTAATGTTTATGTATATGTTTAATGACGTGGTATATCCGGGGTGTGTCCGTGACCCGGATGCTGTGTCCGGTTGATATATATAGGGACGGAAGTGCTCTGTGCGTCAGTGTGACGAGAATCAGAGTGATGAGAGTAACGAGAGTGAGAAGAAGCAGAGAGAACGAGAAGTCGATCTAAGATGGCGGAGTCAGTAACACGCACACCGTGCTGAAGCTGAAGACCTGAAGAGTGATTATTGAGTTCACCACTGTGATAGCCCGTTTAGCTGTGTCCCCGTTAGCCAGCCTTGCCAGCAGCCGGCTGCTAACGTTGGACCAAGCGAGACCCAAGCTGGACAGAGCCGTCGCCTCCACGAGTGGATTGCGACCGACCGCTGACTCCACCGGAGCTTACCGTGGACCCCCGGACCTGAGCCCTTCACACCTCGTCGTGGACTACGAAGAAGCCCCTTTCCCTTCGAGTTGCTACGTCACCCCCCCCCCTTTGTCTGCTACCTTCCTCGAAGCACATGCGAGCTCCAACCAGGCCTCAACGCGCTCCTTTCAGTCCGGGACTCTAAGCCTGTTCAGGCCAGATACTGTGAGTGAGTGAGTGTGTGTGTGGCCGGCGGGGAGGGAGTATATTTGGGATGTGTATAATTTGTATAAATAAATGTGTTTGTTCATATGAGATACCGTTACTGTGTGTTTAGTCGTCTGTTAGCTAATGTTAATGCTAATGCTAATGCTAATGCTAATGCTAATGCTAACGATAGTACTGCTAGTCTAAAGGGTTGCTGGCGCCCCCTGCCTGTATCCTCCTACACTGCCTATTTAGCTCAGAGTTAGTTAGATAACCAGCCCTTCCTAAATTCTACAGTCCTTTTAGCTACTCCCTGGTTACAATTGGTCCTTCGAGCCGGATAGGTTGTGTAGTGATAGCATGGCTGAGCGCAGCCAACCAGACAAGACAGTTACCCCCCCTTCTCCGCCCCCTGAGCCAGAGCCACGACCACAGAGAGTCCCGCGGTTGCCTCCGAGGTTACAGGAGTATGAGCTTGAGCTCGAAAGCTCACTGAGTGGTAGTGAGGAGCGCACTCCACGGGATACAGTGGTCGGAGAGGCCGAGGTGTCCGCCGGCGCGCGGGTGGCTAGCACCGAGACAGCCATCAAAGAGCACCAGCCTGAGGATGAGATGGCAGAACAGCAGGGTTTTGCCGTAGAAACGGAAGAGCAGGAAGGAGAGGCCCGGTCCGACAGCGCCTGCGGGCGGAAGAGGGAGGGCCTCAGCCTTCACGATCTGCCTCCCAGTACGGCGCGCTCGAGACCTAGCTCCTGCCGTTCAGTGGCTTCCTCCCGGTCCAGGGTTTCCGTGGGCAGTTCTGCCTCTGGGGCGGATAGCATGCACTCCAGAGGGAGTAGTGCCGCGCTGTCAGAATGTATGCGCCAACAGGCCGAGATGGCGTTAGAGCGGGAACGCCTCCAGTTCGAGCGTGAACGCCTCCAGATGGAGGGGGCGGAACGCGCGATGGAGAGGCGCGAGCGCCTCCAGATGGAGGGAGCGGAACGTGCGGCGGAGAGACAGCGCCAGGAGGCGTTAGAGAGGGAACGCATCCAGTTCGAGTGCGAGCGCCTCCAGATGGGGAGAGAGCAACTGCACGCGGAGACGATGGCGGAAGTGATGCAGACCATGCGCGACGTGTGCATCAGCAGAGCTCCGTCGGCCCGTAGCTCCAGAGCATCATCCGCACGGCCCTCTCGAGTGCCATCTCCTGAACCCCCCGCCGATGGCTCCATGACCCCCGCCATGACTGTCCAACTACAGGCCCAGCTGACCACCTGGAAAGAAGAGGACCAGGGACCCGACCGCTACGCGGCCCAGAGGGAGCCAGCGTCGCTGCCCGGGAGGGGAGCCATTCCCCAAGAGCGTAGCACACCCCTAGGTCCTCCAGTGAACCAAGAGGCATGCAGGCCGGACACCCAGACCGTCACTCCAGCCCCGATCATCCACTACAGGATGTTTCCCCAGGTGGAGGGACCCAAGTTCCCCTTCTTCAAGGACGAGGACAGGAGCCAGTATGTGGAACTACGCATCTGCCTAGACACGCTCTTGGACGACTCCTGCTCAGAGTCCTACAAATATGCGATTCTCCTTCAGCATGTGAGGAACCCCAGAGCCCACAACATGGTTCTGGCCCATGCCTCCGCACCGACACCTTACACCAGAGCGCTCGCCGACTTGGATGCCCGCTACGGTCGTCCCTGGAACCACGCCCTTGCTGAACTGCAAGCCCTCGAACAGCAGGCCCCCATCAAGGATGAACGGGCGCTAGATGACTTCGCGCTCCGCGTGCACACCTTGGTTGGAATGCTGAAGACGCAGGGCCCAGCTGGCGCCAGCGAGATCAACAGCACCTCCAACGTAGAGCGGCTGCTCCGCAAGATCCCACGCTTCCGGCAGGAGAGGTTCCGGCGACAGCAGCGCGTTCGTAACCCCGGGAAGTTGGGTCTGAGCATGGCTGCCTTCGCGGAGTTCCTACTGGAGGAAGTGCATGACACCAACGTAGACGCCATGGGTTACGCTGAGCCGAAGAAGGAGAGGGAGAAGGGAGACCGCTGGGACAGGCCGAGCTCGAACAGAGGACGCCCAGTAGGAGTGCTGCACACGGAGGAGGAGCCTCGGAGAGAGAGGAAAGCCCGACCTGAGGGAAAGGATTCCTCTCAACCCCCTCAAAAGGGACGGAGAGGTCCACCGCCATGCCCGTACTGCACCAGCGAGCACTGGTTCAATGAGTGCAGTGACTTCAACAACCTGAGTACCGAGGCCAAGCAGAGATGGCTCGAGGAGAACAAGAGGTGCTGGAACTGTGGGCGCGACCATCTGGCTAAGAACTGCACCTTGAGGAGAAAGTGCAACCGCTGTGAGGAGGTCCACCTCAACATCCTACACGAGGTCTCCCTCGCCAGGTCCACGGAGGGCACCAGAAGCCCTAGGTCCGGTAGCGCACCGGAAGAGGAAACACCTGTCTACTACCTAGACCCAACCCAGAGCAGCGGCTCCAAGGTCCTACTGAAGGTGGTGAAGGTCCGACTTCACCACAACAACGCTGTGTACGACACGTACGCCGTTCTAGACGACGGGTCGGAACGGACCATCCTTCTCCCGGAGGCAGTGCGCCAGTTGGGGCTCCAAGGGACTGAGGAGAAGCTGACTCTGCGCACGATACGTCGCGACCGTAAAGAGGTCACCGGGGCGAGAATCAACTTCTCTATCTCCCCGGCGGGGCGGCCGTCGGACAGATATCGGCTTAAGAATGTCTTCACCGCAGACCAGCTAGCGCTCTCCCGCTACGACTACCCCCTGGAGAGATTACGCGCAAGATATTCCCACCTACGGCGAGTAGACCTACATCCGATAGAAGGAGCGGAGCCAACCCTTCTCATCGGCTCGGACAACGCTGCACTGATCGTGTCGCTCCGTCCTCCGCTGAGAGGACCACGAGGCTGCCCGATGGCTGTTAAGACTGCGCTTGGGTGGGCCCTCCAAGGCGCTACCGAGTGGAGAGATAGAGACGGGAGAGCTACGTCATCCCTCCATGTCCGAACCGAAGAAGTGCAGACCATCAACTGCCTTCACACCAGGGTGGACTCCATGAATGCGGCGCTACGGGATAACGTCCAGAAACCCGAGGGAGAGGGGAACAGCTTTGATTCCCTGCAGAAGGAATTCCAGGAGGTCCTCGATGAGCTGGTCGGAGAGAAGAGCCTGGATAAGTTCAGGGTTGAATATGAGAAGCTGACTAGTGCCCTGTTGAAGTCCCACGTGAGTGAGAAGCGGCTGATGACAAAATGCAGAGAGCTGAATGCGGAGACAGTGACCAACTCAGTGAAGGTTGCCACTGCACTAAAGCTATCCCAGGAAGACCAGACTACTATCACGTCTCTGGAGAAGGAAGTGAAGCAGCTGCACACGGAGCTGGACGCCAAGCAGTCGGACATCAAAGTGCTGAACCAGCCGGGCCAGCGAAGCAGAGAGGAGCAGCAGAGGCTGGAGCAGCAGCTGCGGGAGCAGAAGATCAACAATGAGAGAACCACAAAGGAGCTGGAGCAGCTGCAAGTCAGAAACACCAAACTCCAGCAGGAGAACGAGCACAACGCCTTGAGTATGGAGCAACAGTCCCTGGACAATCAGCAAAGGGCATCTGACCTCAGGATTAAAGAGGAGGAGGTGAATCAGATGCGTCAGGAGATTGCCAAGCAAACGAAGTTGAGAGAGGCCACCCAGAGGAAGTTCCGACATAGGGAGGATCAGAAGTTGGATGTGGAGCAGCAAAGGGACATGCTGAAAACCCAGATAGCTGGGCTGGAGAGAGAATTGGAGTCTTCCAGAAAGCAGATGGAGATTGACAAAAAAGTCAGGCAGAAGTGGACGAGGGAGAGAGACAACTTGTCCGAAGGTGCCGTGGTACTGGTGATCGACCAGTCCCTTCCACGCGCCGCCTGGCAGACAGGCAGAGTGACCAAGGTCCTGCCGGGTCCGGATGGAAGGGTGCGGACGGCCATCGTGGACGTTGGTGGTCGCACTTACACCCGACCTGTGGCACGCCTGATTGAGCTCCCTCAAATTACGAAGGACACTATCACCTCCTACCTCACGCTGCTAGAGCAGCCTAGCCAGTGTGCCTTCCCTAGTTAAATGAAACCGAGGGTTTCATGGGGCGGCTGTTATGAAGGCCCACAATTTAGAGCCAGTTTAGTTTCCCCGAATCAGCCCTATTTTGCCCCTGTTATTTCCTTTATTATTTTCCATATTATTCATGTACGTTTTCATGAAGGTGTACGTATTGTTATTGTAATGTTTATGTATATGTTTAATGACGTGGTATATCCGGGGTGTGTCCGTGACCCGGATGCTGTGTCCGGTTGATATATATAGGGACGGAAGTGCTCTGTGCGTCAGTGTGACGAGAATCAGAGTGATGAGAGTAACGAGAGTGAGAAGAAGCAGAGAGAACGAGAAGTCGATCTAAGATGGCGGAGTCAGTAACACGCACACCGTGCTGAAGCTGAAGACCTGAAGAGTGATTATTGAGTTCACCACTGTGATAGCCCGTTTAGCTGTGTCCCCGTTAGCCAGCCTTGCCAGCAGCCGGCTGCTAACGTTGGACCAAGCGAGACCCAAGCTGGACAGAGCCGTCGCCTCCACGAGTGGATTGCGACCGACCGCTGACTCCACCGGAGCTTACCGTGGACCCCCGGACCTGAGCCCTTCACACCTCGTCGTGGACTACGAAGAAGCCCCTTTCCCTTCGAGTTGCTACGTCACCCCCCCCCCTTTGTCTGCTACCTTCCTCGAAGCACATGCGAGCTCCAACCAGGCCTCAACGCGCTCCTTTCAGTCCGGGACTCTAAGCCTGTTCAGGCCAGATACTGTGAGTGAGTGAGTGTGTGTGTGGCCGGCGGGGAGGGAGTATATTTGGGATGTGTATAATTTGTATAAATAAATGTGTTTGTTCATATGAGATACCGTTACTGTGTGTTTAGTCGTCTGTTAGCTAATGTTAATGCTAATGCTAATGCTAATGCTAATGCTAATGCTAACGATAGTACTGCTAGTCTAAAGGGTTGCTGGCGCCCCCTGCCTGTATCCTCCTACACTGCCTATTTAGCTCAGAGTTAGTTAGATAACCAGCCCTTCCTAAATTCTACAGTCCTTTTAGCTACTCCCTGGTTACACTTACTGTTTAGCTAACGTCGGCGTTATTATAGTTATGTCATTGTAACACGATGTTAATGTATGTTGAAAATATGGTGCAGGAAGAAGGGTAGTAACAATGTGTGTTCCAACAGTTTACCGCACAGCTGATGCTGATTAATCAATTAAACCTGAGCTGTCTTTCTGGTGCTGTGCCGTGTGGAGCCTGTTGTTCAGGTAATGTTAAATGTGGTTTTAACTAATTATGTTATTACGTTTACAATTCATTACCTATTGGATATGTTAGGTAAATTAAATGATTTTTTGTTCGTCAATGTAACGTTATTTGCTGAGTTATGAAGCGAAGACTTAAGTCTCAGCTGTTAGCTAGCTATTTAGCTTTTACTTACTGTTTAGCTAACGTCGGCGTTATTATAGTTATGTCATTGTAACACGATGTTAATGTATGTTGAAAATATGGTGCAGGAAGAAGGGTAGTAACAATGTGTGTTCCAACAGTTTACCGCACAGCTGATGCTGATTAATCAATTAAACCTGAGCTGTCTTTCTGGTGCTGTGCCGTGTGGAGCCTGTTGTTCAGGTAATGTTAAATGTGGTTTTAACTAATTTTGTTATTACGTTTACAATTCATTACCTATTGGATATGTTTAGTAAATTAATAGATTTTTTGTTCGTCAATGTAACGTTATTTGCTGAGTTATGAAGCGAAGACGTCAGTCTCAGCTGTTAGCTAGCTATTTAGCTTTTACTTACTGTTTAGCTAACGTTGGCGTTATTATAGTTATGTCATTGTAACACGATGTTAATGTATGTTGAAAATATGGTGCAGGAAGAAGGGTAGTAACAAAATGAAGAGGAACGGCAACGGTGATATTAGGATTTTCTTTGGCAAGCGACATCAGCCAGATCATGGCAGTACAGAGGCTGAGGAAGCGAGTCATGGCAGTACAGAGGCTGAGGAAGCGAGTCATGGCAGTACAGAGGCTGAGGAAGCGAGTCATGGCAGTACAGAGGCTGAGGAAGAGACACCAGTTGTCCCTAGTTCAGCTGCAGCTGGTCCTCATGGTATGAATGTTTATGATTTCCACTTTTTGTTCCAGTCCATTATTACATTTGAATCAAACCTCATATAATACAAGTAGTGACATGTTATCAAAGCTACAGTACAGTATCATGTGTTAGCTTTAATCAAAAGTATATTTACTTGGTGAATATAAGTTGTGACATTGACCATCAGGGAGTAATCCGATCAGACCTATATCTGATTTTTTTTCCCTCCTTTATTTTTATTTTCCTAGATATTTCCAAACACAGAGGAGATGGCCCGACACAACCATCCTTGGAGACGTTTCCCAAGACATTGCAGGGTGGAGCCAGAAGGAGTTTCCGTGCCGACTGGTACAAGATACATCCCTGGCTGGAATACTCCCAGTCGAAAGACGCAAGTTATTGTTTCTCTTGTAGACACTTTTCTCTGCCTAATGCCCCTAAGAGTGTGTTTATGGATGGATATTCAAATTGGAAGAAAGCCACATTTAAGGACAGTGGATTTTGTTCCCATGCTAAATCTGAGAGCCATGTTAATGCAATGTTTGCGTGGACAGAGAATAAGAAAATGATAGATAAAAACACATCAATGTTAGTAATGATGGATGAAGAGTCCAGAAAAAAAGTAATCGAAAATCAGAAATATATCAAAACACTAGGTGAAGTTCTGCTGTTAACAGCAACTCAAAATATTTCCCAGCGGGGTCACAGGGAATCTCCTGAGTCTGATAATAGAGGCAATTTCTTAGAGATTTTAGATGTCCTATGCAAGCATGACCCATTTTTAAAGAAAAGAATGGAAGAGCAAGCCAAAAATGCTAAATACACATGCAGCAGTATCCAAAATGAAATACTCCAGTGTTTGGCAGGGATGGTTCAAGAGGAGATCATAAAGGAGGTCAAAGAGAGTGCACAGTTTTCTGTTCTAGTGGATGAAACGAAAGATGTCAAGAAAAAAGAGCAGATGTCTTTTGTTCTTCGTTACTACTATAACGGTGTAGTACATGAGAGTTTTCTGGAGTTTCAAGAGGCAGAGAAACTGGATGCTGCCAGTTTAACAGAAAAAATTATAGGCTGTTTAGAGAAGCATGGGCTAGAATATAAGAAAAACCTAGTTGGTCAAGGCTACGATGGAGCATCAACTATGAGTGGGAAGCATTCTGGTGTCCAAGCCAGAATAAAAGAAGTAGCCAAGCATGCATTTTACGTTCATTGCAGTGCACACTGCTTAAACTTAGTGATAGTGGACAGTGTGAAATCTGTACCCGACGCTGCAAATTTCTTTTCATTGTTAGAGCGACTGTATGTATTTATATCAGGGTCTTATGTCCATCCCAAATGGTTGGCGGTGCAGAGGGAGATGTTTGATGGTGAACCAAGGGAACTCCAGCGGCTCAGCGATACACGATGGGCCTGCAGATATTTAGCTTGTCGCAATGTTATGGATAGGTTGCCTGCTTTAATGCAAGTACTTGAAGACATTTCAGATGAGGACAATCCGGACAGAGCTGTTGAAGCAAGAGGGCTACTGGTTCAAATTGATCTGAATTTTATTGGATGCCTTACAGTTTTGAGAAAAGTACTAGGTGACACCCGATTTTTGTCAGATATGCTCCAGTCAACACAGCTTGACCTTACTAAAGCTGTTGAGCTAATTGAAACACTACAACAGACTCTAAAAAACTATCGTACTGAGACATATTTTGATGAGCTTTGGATTGAAATACTCAACACCTGTGAAAGTTGTAACATTTCTACAACTCACACTCATAAGAGGGCAAGACGGATAACAAAGAAACTTAAAGGTAGTGTTATCACGTCTACACTAGGACAGCACACAATACCAGACAGCAAAAAGTCTTTTCTAACTAAAATATTTTATCCTGTCATAGTAGCTTGACTCGGCATATCACCAAATATACACAGAAAACGCTCGATCAACTTCATCACCTCAACTTGCTGTTCATCTGACAAATTAGTTAACTGAGTGGGCAACACTTTCAACATTTTCGAGTTGCCCATTCGAGTATTCTGATTAGAGGAATGACGTGTCCTCAACTCCTCATCAGTCACGCACAGCGTCTCTGTCACAATGAATGCACCGCGGCCAGTGACTACCGGCTTAGGGACAGTTTTACAAGTCTCCTGACTAATTTTAGATTCCTCACTGGAGCAATAGCGTTTTAACATGTTCACATGACACACTCTAGTACTTCTCCGTCTCTCGGGAGTACTGATCACATAATCAGTGTCACTAAGACACTCACGAATATCATACGGACCACAGAATTTCGCCGACCGCGCAGCGCCTGAAATAGGCAATAGAGCTAAAACTTTATCACCTACATGAAACTTTCTAAAAACAGCAGTGCGATCATAATGACGCTTCATCACTGTTTGCGAACTAACAAGAGACTCTTTTGCAATGGTATTAGCCTGATGCAAACGCTCACGAAAATGACTAATGTAATCTAACACATTCCGCTCCGGACTACTCTTCCCACTCTCTAGACAGTATTTACGAAGCATCGCCTTTAACGTCTGATGCCATCGTTCTAATGCACCCTGACTCTCAGGATGATAGGCACTGGAAACAACATGTCGTACCCCTAACGTTCTTAGGGCTTGTTTGAAACGCTTAGACTGAAAGTTAGTGCCCTGGTCAGATTGTATAACAAGAGGAAGACCGAATGTGGAAAATAACTTTGTTAAAGCTTCCACCACTGAGCTGGCTGATATGTTACGCAACGGAACAGCTTCGGTAAAACGAGTAGCAGCGCACATAATAGTGAGCAAATACTGACTTCCACTTTTAGTCCTAGGCAAAGGTCCAACACAATCAATTATTACACGTTCAAATGGCAACCCTATTTCAGATTTTTCACTTGCTGCATTTACAAAACATGTGTTTAATGACTGATCATCTACCTGAGCGACACGCAATCTATCACCGGTTACAGGGAGAGATAGGCTGTCAGCGGATGATATGGTAGGACTCGGGGAGGATGGTAACTCTACCACTTTCTCCCTGGGAGAAACTAAAACAATCGGGTTTTCATTCCTTTCAGACAAGGCTTGCATAATCACACTATCGCAGAGAGAAACATCGCTATTCTCCTCTCTGCCTCGACTCGATTGTGCACGAGTTACGGCGCACACCGGAAACAAATCAACATTTGTTGAATCTTTTGTCTCAGATTCCCTGCATTGAGGCGAATCCAGTACCTCCAACGTAGGAGTCACCTTACCCCCAGCAATATCATTGCCCAACAACAATGTCACTCCTTTAATGGGTAACGCTGGACATACAGCAACCGAATAAAAACCAGTAACCAACTCAGATTGTATGTGAATGCGGTGTACAGCCCGCGATACATAACCCATTTCAATACCACACAACACCGTTTCATTTCCGCACGCAGACTGATCAGAGAATGGCAGGACACTACATAGAATTACAGACTGTGACCCCCCGGTGTCTCGTAAAATACGTACTGGACACTGATCTTTTTGTTCACCCGTCAATGACCAGTGGCGGCTGGTGCTAAAATGTTTGGGTGGGGCACAGGTTATGGGGGCATGCTCCACGGGGAAGAATATCAACTTTAAAATCTGGATTTACAGTCAATTTTAGCATGAGAATAGCTCTACCCCCTGTACAGACCTCGCCATCCCCTCTACCCCCCTGTACAGACCTCTTCATCCCCTCTACCCCCCTGTACAGACCTCTTCATCCCCTCTACCCACCTCTACAGACCTCTTCATCCCCTCTACCCACCTCTACAGACCTCTCCATCCCCTCTACCCACCTCTACAGACCTCGCCATCCCCTCTACCCCCCTGTACAGACCTCTCCATCCCCTCTACGCCCTGTACAGACCTCTCCATCCCCTCTACCCCCCTGTACAGACCTCTCCATCCCCTCTACCCCCTGTACAGACCTCTTCATCCCCTCTACCCTCCTCTACAGACCTCTTCATCCCCTCTACCCTCCTCTACAGACCTCTTCATCCCCTCTACCCCCCTGTACAGACCTCTTCATCCCCTCTACCCCCCCTGTACAGACCTCTCCATCCCCTCTACCCTCCTCTACAGACCTCTCCATCCCCTCTACCCTCCTCTACAGACCTCTCCATCCCCTCTACCCCCCTGTACAGACCTCTTCATCCCCTCTACCCCCCTGTACAGACCTCTTCATACCCTCTACCCCCCTGTACAGACCTCTTCATCCCCTCTACCCCCCTGTACAGACCTCTTCATCCCCTCTACCCCTCTGTACAGACCTCTTCATCCCCTCTACCCCCCCTGTACAGACCTCTTCATCACCTCTACCCCCCTGTACAGACCTCTTCATCACCTCTACCCCCCCTGTACAGACCTCTTCATCACCTCTACCCCCCTGTACAGACCTCTTCATCCCCTCTACCCTCCTCTACAGACCTCTTCATCACCTCTACCCCCCTGTACAGACCTCTTCATCACCTCTACCCCCCCCTGTACAGACCTCTTCATCACCTCTACCCCCCCAGTTTTCTCTACAATTTCTACAATTTTCTCTCTACAGTTTCTACACGTCAACGTGTACCGAAACACTTGTTTCCAACGTGGTCCTACGTTTCTCCTACACCAAGACACATACAAAGAGCATAGAAACATACAAAGAGCATAGAAACATACAAAGAGCATAGAAGATACAATCAGAATACAGTCTGCCATTCCTTCTCCCAGCATCGATTTGGTTTTCCTATCATGACTGAAGGACAGATGATTCACTTACTTACACAAGTTTGACTTCGGTAATAGGTCCAGTTGCAATATCAAGTTGGGAACAAAAGATGCCTCCTTCTAATCCATTTGTTCAATTTGTTTACAAAGTCCGGTAGTGGAAAGCAGAACAACGCATTTGTTACTTCACATCCCGCTAGCCATGTTTTCTTCTCATACCAACCCCTCGTAAATCCTCGGTTTTACCGTCACGAACGTGACGCCGGACATGACGTAAGCACGTACGATTCTTTGTGCATGTCCCAAAACCCCATAGACAATCGACCGAATGGCCTGAAGTTACCAAAATAGATTTTACATGCAAGTCTACGAGAACAGCCTAGTGCAACTTCGAGTAGACTGAAAGTTGCCCCGAAAGGGGCGGGACTTGAAGCTGATTGGAACATACTCCACAGAACACTAGCTGATTGGACTATGATATACTCCACAGAACACTAGCTGATTGGACTATGATATTCAGAAGCAACACTCAGTGGCGAAGCTACCAGGGTGGCAAGGGGTGGCAGCTGCCACCCTTGAAAAAAGTCCTGCCACCCCAGTTACACAGACCAACTGATATAATTTGTTGTATTATTATTATTTTATCTTTATCTTTATTTTTAATCAGAATTCAGTGTAAAATTCCCAAATTTGAAAAATAAACTCACTGTCTGTTCCACCCCTCCGTCTCAAATGGTTGCACCCTATTTCACACGGGGAGATTTGAATAGGCTAGGTGTGTTCCAATAGTTCACCGCACAGCTGATGCTGATTAAGCAATTAAACCTGAGCTGTCTTTCTGGTGCTGTGCCGTGTGGAGCCTGTTGTTCAGGTAATGTTAAATGTGGTTTTAACTAATTATGTTATTACGTTTACAATTCATTACCTATTGGATATGTTAGGTAAATTAAATGTTTTTTTGTTCGTCAATGTAACGTTATTTGCTGAGTTATGAAGCGAAGACTTAAGTCTCAGCTGTTAGCTAGCTATTTAGCTTTTACTTACTGTTTAGCTAACGTCGGCGTTATTATAGTTATGTCATTGTAACACGATGTTAATGTATGTTGAAAATATGGTGCAGGAAGAAGGGTAGTAACAATGTGTGTTCCAACAGTTTACCGCACAGCTGATGCTGATTAATCAATTAAACCTGAGCTGTCTTTCTGGTGCTGTGCCGTGTGGAGCCTGTTGTTCAGGTAATGTTAAATGTGGTTTTAACTAATTATGTTATTACGTTTACAATTCATTACCTATTGGATATGTTAGGTAAATTAAATGATTTTTTGTTCGTCAATGTAACGTTATTTGCTGAGTTATGAAGCGAAGACTTAAGTCTCAGCTGTTAGCTAGCTATTTAGCTTTTACTTACTGTTTAGCTAACGTCGGCGTTATTATAGTTATGTCATTGTAACACGATGTTAATGTATGTTGAAAATATGGTGCAGGAAGAAGGGTAGTAACAATGTGTGTTCCAACAGTTTACCGCACAGCTGATGCTGATTAATCAATTAAACCTGAGCTGTCTTTCTGGTGCTGTGCCGTGTGGAGCCTGTTGTTCAGGTAATGTTAAATGTGGTTTTAACTAATTTTGTTATTACGTTTACAATTCATTACCTATTGGATATGTTTAGTAAATTAATAGATTTTTTGTTCGTCAATGTAACGTTATTTGCTGAGTTATGAAGCGAAGACGTCAGTCTCAGCTGTTAGCTAGCTATTTAGCTTTTACTTACTGTTTAGCTAACGTCGGCGTTATTATAGTTATGTCATTGTAACACGATGTTAATGTATGTTGAAAATATGGTGCAGGAAGAAGGGTAGTAACAAAATGAAGAGGAACGGCAACGGTGATATTAGGATTTTCTTTGGCAAGCGACATCAGCCAGATCATGGCAGTACAGAGGCTGAGGAAGCGAGTCATGGCAGTACAGAGGCTGAGGAAGCGAGTCATGGCAGTACAGAGGCTGAGGAAGCGAGTCATGGCAGTACAGAGGCTGAGGAAGAGACACCAGTTGTCCCTAGTTCAGCTGCAGCTGGTCCTCATGGTATGAATGTTTATGATTTCCACTTTTTGTTCCAGTCCATTATTACATTTGAATCAAACCTCATATAATACAAGTAGTGACATGTTATCAAAGCTACAGTACAGTATCATGTGTTAGCTTTAATCAAAAGTATATTTACTTGGTGAATATAAGTTGTGACATTGACCATCAGGGAGTAATCCGATCAGACCTATATCTGATTTTTTTTCCCTCCTTTATTTTTATTTTCCTAGATATTTCCAAACACAGAGGAGATGGCCCGACACAACCATCCTTGGAGACGTTTCCCAAGACATTGCAGGGTGGAGCCAGAAGGAGTTTCCGTGCCGACTGGTACAAGATACATCCCTGGCTGGAATACTCCCAGTCGAAAGACGCAAGTTATTGTTTCTCTTGTAGACACTTTTCTCTGCCTAATGCCCCTAAGAGTGTGTTTATGGATGGATATTCAAATTGGAAGAAAGCCACATTTAAGGACAGTGGATTTTGTTCCCATGCTAAATCTGAGAGCCATGTTAATGCAATGTTTGCGTGGACAGAGAATAAGAAAATGATAGATAAAAACACATCAATGTTAGTAATGATGGATGAAGAGTCCAGAAAAAAAGTAATCGAAAATCAGAAATATATCAAAACACTAGGTGAAGTTCTGCTGTTAACAGCAACTCAAAATATTTCCCAGCGGGGTCACAGGGAATCTCCTGAGTCTGATAATAGAGGCAATTTCTTAGAGATTTTAGATGTCCTATGCAAGCATGACCCATTTTTAAAGAAAAGAATGGAAGAGCAAGCCAAAAATGCTAAATACACATGCAGCAGTATCCAAAATGAAATACTCCAGTGTTTGGCAGGGATGGTTCAAGAGGAGATCATAAAGGAGGTCAAAGAGAGTGCACAGTTTTCTGTTCTAGTGGATGAAACGAAAGATGTCAAGAAAAAAGAGCAGATGTCTTTTGTTCTTCGTTACTACTATAACGGTGTAGTACATGAGAGTTTTCTGGAGTTTCAAGAGGCAGAGAAACTGGATGCTGCCAGTTTAACAGAAAAAATTATAGGCTGTTTAGAGAAGCATGGGCTAGAATATAAGAAAAACCTAGTTGGTCAAGGCTACGATGGAGCATCAACTATGAGTGGGAAGCATTCTGGTGTCCAAGCCAGAATAAAAGAAGTAGCCAAGCATGCATTTTACGTTCATTGCAGTGCACACTGCTTAAACTTAGTGATAGTGGACAGTGTGAAATCTGTACCCGACGCTGCAAATTTCTTTTCATTGTTAGAGCGACTGTATGTATTTATATCAGGGTCTTATGTCCATCCCAAATGGTTGGCGGTGCAGAGGGAGATGTTTGATGGTGAACCAAGGGAACTCCAGCGGCTCAGCGATACACGATGGGCCTGCAGATATTTAGCTTGTCGCAATGTTATGGATAGGTTGCCTGCTTTAATGCAAGTACTTGAAGACATTTCAGATGAGGACAATCCGGACAGAGCTGTTGAAGCAAGAGGGCTACTGGTTCAAATTGATCTGAATTTTATTGGATGCCTTACAGTTTTGAGAAAAGTACTAGGTGACACCCGATTTTTGTCAGATATGCTCCAGTCAACACAGCTTGACCTTACTAAAGCTGTTGAGCTAATTGAAACACTACAACAGACTCTAAAAAACTATCGTACTGAGACATATTTTGATGAGCTTTGGATTGAAATACTCAACACCTGTGAAAGTTGTAACATTTCTACAACTCACACTCATAAGAGGGCAAGACGGATAACAAAGAAACTTAAAGGTAGTGTTATCACGTCTACACTAGGACAGCACACAATACCAGACAGCAAAAAGTCTTTTCTAACTAAAATATTTTATCCTGTCATAGTAGCTTGACTCGGCATATCACCAAATATACACAGAAAACGCTCGATCAACTTCATCACCTCAACTTGCTGTTCATCTGACAAATTAGTTAACTGAGTGGGCAACACTTTCAACATTTTCGAGTTGCCCATTCGAGTATTCTGATTAGAGGAATGACGTGTCCTCAACTCCTCATCAGTCACGCACAGCGTCTCTGTCACAATGAATGCACTGCGGCCAGTGACTACCGGCTTAGGGACAGTTTTACAAGTCTCCTGACTAATTTTAGATTCCTCACTGGAGCAATAGCGTTTTAACATGTTCACATGACACACTCTAGTACTTCTCCGTCTCTCGGGAGTACTGATCACATAATCAGTGTCACTAAGACACTCACGAATATCATACGGACCACAGAATTTCGCCGACCGCGCAGCGCCTGAAATAGGCAATAGAGCTAAAACTTTATCACCTACATGAAACTTTCTAAAAACAGCAGTGCGATCATAATGACGCTTCATCACTGTTTGCGAACTAACAAGAGACTCTTTTGCAATGGTATTAGCCTGATGCAAACGCTCACGAAAATGACTAATGTAATCTAACACATTCCGCTCCGGACTACTCTTCCCACTCTCTAGACAGTATTTACGAAGCATCGCCTTTAACGTCTGATGCCATCGTTCTAATGCACCCTGACTCTCAGGATGATAGGCACTGGAAACAACATGTCGTACCCCTAACGTTCTTAGGGCTTGTTTGAAACGCTTAGACTGAAAGTTAGTGCCCTGGTCAGATTGTATAACAAGAGGAAGACCGAATGTGGAAAATAACTTTGTTAAAGCTTCCACCACTGAGCTGGCTGATATGTTACGCAACGGAACAGCTTCGGTAAAACGAGTAGCAGCGCACATAATAGTGAGCAAATACTGACTTCCACTTTTAGTCCTAGGCAAAGGTCCAACACAATCAATTATTACACGTTCAAATGGCAACCCTATTTCAGATTTTTCACTTGCTGCATTTACAAAACATGTGTTTAATGACTGATCATCTACCTGAGCGACACGCAATCTATCACCGGTTACAGGGAGAGATAGGCTGTCAGCGGATGATATGGTAGGACTCGGGGAGGATGGTAACTCTACCACTTTCTCCCTGGGAGAAACTAAAACAATCGGGTTTTCATTCCTTTCAGACAAGGCTTGCATAATCACACTATCGCAGAGAGAAACATCGCTATTCTCCTCTCTGCCTCGACTCGATTGTGCACGAGTTACGGCGCACACCGGAAACAAATCAACATTTGTTGAATCTTTTGTCTCAGATTCCCTGCATTGAGGCGAATCCAGTACCTCCAACGTAGGAGTCACCTTACCCCCAGCAATATCATTGCCCAACAACAATGTCACTCCTTTAATGGGTAACGCTGGACATACAGCAACCGAATAAAAACCAGTAACCAACTCAGATTGTATGTGAATGCGGTGTACAGCCCGCGATACATAACCCATTTCAATACCACACAACACCGTTTCATTTCCGCACGCAGACTGATCAGAGAATGGCAGGACACTACATAGAATTACAGACTGTGACCCCCCGGTGTCTCGTAAAATACGTACTGGACACTGATCTTTTTGTTCACCCGTCAATGACCAGTGGCGGCTGGTGCTAAAATGTTTGGGTGGGGCACAGGTTATGGGGGCATGCTCCACGGGGAAGAATATCAACTTTAAAATCTGGATTTACAGTCAATTTTAGCATGAGAATAGCTCTACCCCCTGTACAGACCTCGCCATCCCCTCTACCCCCCTGTACAGACCTCTTCATCCCCTCTACCCCCCTGTACAGACCTCTTCATCCCCTCTACCCACCTCTACAGACCTCTTCATCCCCTCTACCCACCTCTACAGACCTCTCCATCCCCTCTACCCACCTCTACAGACCTCGCCATCCCCTCTACCCCCCTGTACAGACCTCTCCATCCCCTCTACGCCCTGTACAGACCTCTCCATCCCCTCTACCCCCCTGTACAGACCTCTCCATCCCCTCTACCCCCTGTACAGACCTCTTCATCCCCTCTACCCTCCTCTACAGACCTCTTCATCCCCTCTACCCTCCTCTACAGACCTCTTCATCCCCTCTACCCCCCTGTACAGACCTCTTCATCCCCTCTACCCCCCCTGTACAGACCTCTCCATCCCCTCTACCCTCCTCTACAGACCTCTCCATCCCCTCTACCCTCCTCTACAGACCTCTCCATCCCCTCTACCCCCCTGTACAGACCTCTTCATCCCCTCTACCCCCCTGTACAGACCTCTTCATACCCTCTACCCCCCTGTACAGACCTCTTCATCCCCTCTACCCCCCTGTACAGACCTCTTCATCCCCTCTACCCCTCTGTACAGACCTCTTCATCCCCTCTACCCCCCCTGTACAGACCTCTTCATCACCTCTACCCCCCTGTACAGACCTCTTCATCACCTCTACCCCCCCTGTACAGACCTCTTCATCACCTCTACCCCCCTGTACAGACCTCTTCATCCCCTCTACCCTCCTCTACAGACCTCTTCATCACCTCTACCCCCCTGTACAGACCTCTTCATCACCTCTACCCCCCCCTGTACAGACCTCTTCATCACCTCTACCCCCCCAGTTTTCTCTACAATTTCTACAATTTTCTCTCTACAGTTTCTACACGTCAACGTGTACCGAAACACTTGTTTCCAACGTGGTCCTACGTTTCTCCTACACCAAGACACATACAAAGAGCATAGAAACATACAAAGAGCATAGAAACATACAAAGAGCATAGAAGATACAATCAGAATACAGTCTGCCATTCCTTCTCCCAGCATCGATTTGGTTTTCCTATCATGACTGAAGGACAGATGATTCACTTACTTACACAAGTTTGACTTCGGTAATAGGTCCAGTTGCAATATCAAGTTGGGAACAAAAGATGCCTCCTTCTAATCCATTTGTTCAATTTGTTTACAAAGTCCGGTAGTGGAAAGCAGAACAACGCATTTGTTACTTCACATCCCGCTAGCCATGTTTTCTTCTCATACCAACCCCTCGTAAATCCTCGGTTTTACCGTCACGAACGTGACGCCGGACATGACGTAAGCACGTACGATTCTTTGTGCATGTCCCAAAACCCCATAGACAATCGACCGAATGGCCTGAAGTTACCAAAATAGATTTTACATGCAAGTCTACGAGAACAGCCTAGTGCAACTTCGAGTAGACTGAAAGTTGCCCCGAAAGGGGCGGGACTTGAAGCTGATTGGAACATACTCCACAGAACACTAGCTGATTGGACTATGATATACTCCACAGAACACTAGCTGATTGGACTATGATATTCAGAAGCAACACTCAGTGGCGAAGCTACCAGGGTGGCAAGGGGTGGCAGCTGCCACCCTTGAAAAAAGTCCTGCCACCCCAGTTACACAGACCAACTGATATAATTTGTTGTATTATTATTATTTTATCTTTATCTTTATTTTTAATCAGAATTCAGTGTAAAATTCCCAAATTTGAAAAATAAACTCACTGTCTGTTCCACCCCTCCGTCTCAAATGGTTGCACCCTATTTCACACGGGGAGATTTGAATAGGCTAGGTGTGTTCCAATAGTTCACCGCACAGCTGATGCTGATTAAGCAATTAAACCTGAGCTGTCTTTCTGGTGCTGTGCCGTGTGGAGCCTGTTGTTCAGGTAATGTTAAATGTGGTTTTAACTAATTATGTTATTACGTTTACAATTCATTACCTATTGGATATGTTAGGTAAATTAAATGTTTTTTTGTTCGTCAATGTAACGTTATTTGCTGAGTTATGAAGCGAAGACTTAAGTCTCAGCTGTTAGCTAGCTATTTAGCTTTTACTTACTGTTTAGCTAACGTCGGCGTTATTATAGTTATGTCATTGTAACACGATGTTAATGTATGTTGAAAATATGGTGCAGGAAGAAGGGTAGTAACAATGTGTGTTCCAACAGTTTACCGCACAGCTGATGCTGATTAATCAATTAAACCTGAGCTGTCTTTCTGGTGCTGTGCCGTGTGGAGCCTGTTGTTCAGGTAATGTTAAATGTGGTTTTAACTAATTATGTTATTACGTTTACAATTCATTACCTATTGGATATGTTAGGTAAATTAAATGATTTTTTGTTCGTCAATGTAACGTTATTTGCTGAGTTATGAAGCGAAGACTTAAGTCTCAGCTGTTAGCTAGCTATTTAGCTTTTACTTACTGTTTAGCTAACGTCGGCGTTATTATAGTTATGTCATTGTAACACGATGTTAATGTATGTTGAAAATATGGTGCAGGAAGAAGGGTAGTAACAATGTGTGTTCCAACAGTTTACCGCACAGCTGATGCTGATTAATCAATTAAACCTGAGCTGTCTTTCTGGTGCTATGCCGTGTGGAGCCTGTTGTTCAGGTAATGTTAAATGTGGTTTTAACTAATTTTGTTATTACGTTTACAATTCATTACCTATTGGATATGTTTAGTAAATTAATAGATTTTTTGTTCGTCAATGTAACGTTATTTGCTGAGTTATGAAGCGAAGACGTCAGTCTCAGCTGTTAGCTAGCTATTTAGCTTTTACTTACTGTTTAGCTAACGTCGGCGTTATTATAGTTATGTCATTGTAACACGATGTTAATGTATGTTGAAAATATGGTGCAGGAAGAAGGGTAGTAACAAAATGAAGAGGAACGGCAACGGTGATATTAGGATTTTCTTTGGCAAGCGACATCAGCCAGATCATGGCAGTACAGAGGCTGAGGAAGCGAGTCATGGCAGTACAGAGGCTGAGGAAGCGAGTCATGGCAGTACAGAGGCTGAGGAAGCGAGTCATGGCAGTACAGAGGCTGAGGAAGAGACACCAGTTGTCCCTAGTTCAGCTGCAGCTGGTCCTCATGGTATGAATGTTTATGATTTCCACTTTTTGTTCCAGTCCATTATTACATTTGAATCAAACCTCATATAATACAAGTAGTGACATGTTATCAAAGCTACAGTACAGTATCATGTGTTAGCTTTAATCAAAAGTATATTTACTTGGTGAATATAAGTTGTGACATTGACCATCAGGGAGTAATCCGATCAGACCTATATCTGATTTTTTTTCCCTCCTTTATTTTTATTTTCCTAGATATTTCCAAACACAGAGGAGATGGCCCGACACAACCATCCTTGGAGACGTTTCCCAAGACATTGCAGGGTGGAGCCAGAAGGAGTTTCCGTGCCGACTGGTACAAGATACATCCCTGGCTGGAATACTCCCAGTCGAAAGACGCAAGTTATTGTTTCTCTTGTAGACACTTTTCTCTGCCTAATGCCCCTAAGAGTGTGTTTATGGATGGATATTCAAATTGGAAGAAAGCCACATTTAAGGACAGTGGATTTTGTTCCCATGCTAAATCTGAGAGCCATGTTAATGCAATGTTTGCGTGGACAGAGAATAAGAAAATGATAGATAAAAACACATCAATGTTAGTAATGATGGATGAAGAGTCCAGAAAAAAAGTAATCGAAAATCAGAAATATATCAAAACACTAGGTGAAGTTCTGCTGTTAACAGCAACTCAAAATATTTCCCAGCGGGGTCACAGGGAATCTCCTGAGTCTGATAATAGAGGCAATTTCTTAGAGATTTTAGATGTCCTATGCAAGCATGACCCATTTTTAAAGAAAAGAATGGAAGAGCAAGCCAAAAATGCTAAATACACATGCAGCAGTATCCAAAATGAAATACTCCAGTGTTTGGCAGGGATGGTTCAAGAGGAGATCATAAAGGAGGTCAAAGAGAGTGCACAGTTTTCTGTTCTAGTGGATGAAACGAAAGATGTCAAGAAAAAAGAGCAGATGTCTTTTGTTCTTCGTTACTACTATAACGGTGTAGTACATGAGAGTTTTCTGGAGTTTCAAGAGGCAGAGAAACTGGATGCTGCCAGTTTAACAGAAAAAATTATAGGCTGTTTAGAGAAGCATGGGCTAGAATATAAGAAAAACCTAGTTGGTCAAGGCTACGATGGAGCATCAACTATGAGTGGGAAGCATTCTGGTGTCCAAGCCAGAATAAAAGAAGTAGCCAAGCATGCATTTTACGTTCATTGCAGTGCACACTGCTTAAACTTAGTGATAGTGGACAGTGTGAAATCTGTACCCGACGCTGCAAATTTCTTTTCATTGTTAGAGCGACTGTATGTATTTATATCAGGGTCTTATGTCCATCCCAAATGGTTGGCGGTGCAGAGGGAGATGTTTGATGGTGAACCAAGGGAACTCCAGCGGCTCAGCGATACACGATGGGCCTGCAGATATTTAGCTTGTCGCAATGTTATGGATAGGTTGCCTGCTTTAATGCAAGTACTTGAAGACATTTCAGATGAGGACAATCCGGACAGAGCTGTTGAAGCAAGAGGGCTACTGGTTCAAATTGATCTGAATTTTATTGGATGCCTTACAGTTTTGAGAAAAGTACTAGGTGACACCCGATTTTTGTCAGATATGCTCCAGTCAACACAGCTTGACCTTACTAAAGCTGTTGAGCTAATTGAAACACTACAACAGACTCTAAAAAACTATCGTACTGAGACATATTTTGATGAGCTTTGGATTGAAATACTCAACACCTGTGAAAGTTGTAACATTTCTACAACTCACACTCATAAGAGGGCAAGACGGATAACAAAGAAACTTAAAGGTAGTGTTATCACGTCTACACTAGGACAGCACACAATACCAGACAGCAAAAAGTCTTTTCTAACTAAAATATTTTATCCTGTCATAGTAGCTTGACTCGGCATATCACCAAATATACACAGAAAACGCTCGATCAACTTCATCACCTCAACTTGCTGTTCATCTGACAAATTAGTTAACTGAGTGGGCAACACTTTCAACATTTTCGAGTTGCCCATTCGAGTATTCTGATTAGAGGAATGACGTGTCCTCAACTCCTCATCAGTCACGCACAGCGTCTCTGTCACAATGAATGCACCGCGGCCAGTGACTACCGGCTTAGGGACAGTTTTACAAGTCTCCTGACTAATTTTAGATTCCTCACTGGAGCAATAGCGTTTTAACATGTTCACATGACACACTCTAGTACTTCTCCGTCTCTCGGGAGTACTGATCACATAATCAGTGTCACTAAGACACTCACGAATATCATACGGACCACAGAATTTCGCCGACCGCGCAGCGCCTGAAATAGGCAATAGAGCTAAAACTTTATCACCTACATGAAACTTTCTAAAAACAGCAGTGCGATCATAATGACGCTTCATCACTGTTTGCGAACTAACAAGAGACTCTTTTGCAATGGTATTAGCCTGATGCAAACGCTCACGAAAATGACTAATGTAATCTAACACATTCCGCTCCGGACTACTCTTCCCACTCTCTAGACAGTATTTACGAAGCATCGCCTTTAACGTCTGATGCCATCGTTCTAATGCACCCTGACTCTCAGGATGATAGGCACTGGAAACAACATGTCGTACCCCTAACGTTCTTAGGGCTTGTTTGAAACGCTTAGACTGAAAGTTAGTGCCCTGGTCAGATTGTATAACAAGAGGAAGACCGAATGTGGAAAAGAACTTTGTTAAAGCTTCCACCACTGAGCTGGCTGATATGTTACGCAACGGAACAGCTTCGGTAAAACGAGTAGCAGCGCACATAATAGTGAGCAAATACTGACTTCCACTTTTAGTCCTAGGCAAAGGTCCAACACAATCAATTATTACACGTTCAAATGGCAACCCTATTTCAGATTTTTCACTTGCTGCATTTACAAAACATGTGTTTAATGACTGATCATCTACCTGAGCGACACGCAATCTATCACCGGTTACAGGGAGAGATAGGCTGTCAGCGGATGATATGGTAGGACTCGGGGAGGATGGTAACTCTACCACTTTCTCCCTGGGAGAAACTAAAACAATCGGGTTTTCATTCCTTTCAGACAAGGCTTGCATAATCACACTATCGCAGAGAGAAACATCGCTATTCTCCTCTCTGCCTCGACTCGATTGTGCACGAGTTACGGCGCACACCGGAAACAAATCAACATTTGTTGAATCTTTTGTCTCAGATTCCCTGCATTGAGGCGAATCCAGTACCTCCAACGTAGGAGTCACCTTACCCCCAGCAATATCATTGCCCAACAACAATGTCACTCCTTTAATGGGTAACGCTGGACATACAGCAACCGAATAAAAACCAGTAACCAACTCAGATTGTATGTGAATGCGGTGTACAGCCCGCGATACATAACCCATTTCAATACCACACAACACCGTTTCATTTCCGCACGCAGACTGATCAGAGAATGGCAGGACACTACATAGAATTACAGACTGTGACCCCCCGGTGTCTCGTAAAATACGTACTGGACACTGATCTTTTTGTTCACCCGTCAATGACCAGTGGCGGCTGGTGCTAAAATGTTTGGGTGGGGCACAGGTTATGGGGGCATGCTCCACGGGGAAGAATATCAACTTTAAAATCTGGATTTACAGTCAATTTTAGCATGAGAATAGCTCTACCCCCTGTACAGACCTCGCCATCCCCTCTACCCCCCTGTACAGACCTCTTCATCCCCTCTACCCCCCTGTACAGACCTCTTCATCCCCTCTACCCACCTCTACAGACCTCTTCATCCCCTCTACCCACCTCTACAGACCTCTCCATCCCCTCTACCCACCTCTACAGACCTCGCCATCCCCTCTACCCCCCTGTACAGACCTCTCCATCCCCTCTACGCCCTGTACAGACCTCTCCATCCCCTCTACCCCCCTGTACAGACCTCTCCATCCCCTCTACCCCCTGTACAGACCTCTTCATCCCCTCTACCCTCCTCTACAGACCTCTTCATCCCCTCTACCCTCCTCTACAGACCTCTTCATCCCCTCTACCCCCCTGTACAGACCTCTTCATCCCCTCTACCCCCCCTGTACAGACCTCTCCATCCCCTCTACCCTCCTCTACAGACCTCTCCATCCCCTCTACCCTCCTCTACAGACCTCTCCATCCCCTCTACCCCCCTGTACAGACCTCTTCATCCCCTCTACCCCCCTGTACAGACCTCTTCATACCCTCTACCCCCCTGTACAGACCTCTTCATCCCCTCTACCCCCCTGTACAGACCTCTTCATCCCCTCTACCCCTCTGTACAGACCTCTTCATCCCCTCTACCCCCCCTGTACAGACCTCTTCATCACCTCTACCCCCCTGTACAGACCTCTTCATCACCTCTACCCCCCCTGTACAGACCTCTTCATCACCTCTACCCCCCTGTACAGACCTCTTCATCCCCTCTACCCTCCTCTACAGACCTCTTCATCACCTCTACCCCCCTGTACAGACCTCTTCATCACCTCTACCCCCCCCCTGTACAGACCTCTTCATCACCTCTACCCCCCCAGTTTTCTCTACAATTTCTACAATTTTCTCTCTACAGTTTCTACACGTCAACGTGTACCGAAACACTTGTTTCCAACGTGGTCCTACGTTTCTCCTACACCAAGACACATACAAAGAGCATAGAAACATACAAAGAGCATAGAAACATACAAAGAGCATAGAAGATACAATCAGAATACAGTCTGCCATTCCTTCTCCCAGCATCGATTTGGTTTTCCTATCATGACTGAAGGACAGATGATTCACTTACTTACACAAGTTTGACTTCGGTAATAGGTCCAGTTGCAATATCAAGTTGGGAACAAAAGATGCCTCCTTCTAATCCATTTGTTCAATTTGTTTACAAAGTCCGGTAGTGGAAAGCAGAACAACGCATTTGTTACTTCACATCCCGCTAGCCATGTTTTCTTCTCATACCAACCCCTCGTAAATCCTCGGTTTTACCGTCACGAACGTGACGCCGGACATGACGTAAGCACGTACGATTCTTTGTGCATGTCCCAAAACCCCATAGACAATCGACCGAATGGCCTGAAGTTACCAAAATAGATTTTACATGCAAGTCTACGAGAACAGCCTAGTGCAACTTCGAGTAGACTGAAAGTTGCCCCGAAAGGGGCGGGACTTGAAGCTGATTGGAACATACTCCACAGAACACTAGCTGATTGGACTATGATATACTCCACAGAACACTAGCTGATTGGACTATGATATTCAGAAGCAACACTCAGTGGCGAAGCTACCAGGGTGGCAAGGGGTGGCAGCTGCCACCCTTGAAAAAAGTCCTGCCACCCCAGTTACACAGACCAACTGATATAATTTGTTGTATTATTATTATTTTATCTTTATCTTTATTTTTAATCAGAATTCAGTGTAAAATTCCCAAATTTGAAAAATAAACTCACTGTCTGTTCCACCCCTCCGTCTCAAATGGTTGCACCCTATTTCACACGGGGAGATTTGAATAGGCTAGGTGTGTTCCAATAGTTCACCGCACAGCTGATGCTGATTAAGCAATTAAACCTGAGCTGTCTTTCTGGTGCTGTGCCGTGTGGAGCCTGTTGTTCAGGTAATGTTAAATGTGGTTTTAACTAATTATGTTATTACGTTTACAATTCATTACCTATTGGATATGTTAGGTAAATTAAATGTTTTTTTGTTCGTCAATGTAACGTTATTTGCTGAGTTATGAAGCGAAGACTTAAGTCTCAGCTGTTAGCTAGCTATTTAGCTTTTACTTACTGTTTAGCTAACGTCGGCGTTATTATAGTTATGTCATTGTAACACGATGTTAATGTATGTTGAAAATATGGTGCAGGAAGAAGGGTAGTAACAATGTGTGTTCCAACAGTTTACCGCACAGCTGATGCTGATTAATCAATTAAACCTGAGCTGTCTTTCTGGTGCTGTGCCGTGTGGAGCCTGTTGTTCAGGTAATGTTAAATGTGGTTTTAACTAATTATGTTATTACGTTTACAATTCATTACCTATTGGATATGTTAGGTAAATTAAATGATTTTTTGTTCGTCAATGTAACGTTATTTGCTGAGTTATGAAGCGAAGACTTAAGTCTCAGCTGTTAGCTAGCTATTTAGCTTTTACTTACTGTTTAGCTAACGTCGGCGTTATTATAGTTATGTCATTGTAACACGATGTTAATGTATGTTGAAAATATGGTGCAGGAAGAAGGGTAGTAACAATGTGTGTTCCAACAGTTTACCGCACAGCTGATGCTGATTAATCAATTAAACCTGAGCTGTCTTTCTGGTGCTATGCCGTGTGGAGCCTGTTGTTCAGGTAATGTTAAATGTGGTTTTAACTAATTTTGTTATTACGTTTACAATTCATTACCTATTGGATATGTTTAGTAAATTAATAGATTTTTTGTTCGTCAATGTAACGTTATTTGCTGAGTTATGAAGCGAAGACGTCAGTCTCAGCTGTTAGCTAGCTATTTAGCTTTTACTTACTGTTTAGCTAACGTCGGCGTTATTATAGTTATGTCATTGTAACACGATGTTAATGTATGTTGAAAATATGGTGCAGGAAGAAGGGTAGTAACAAAATGAAGAGGAACGGCAACGGTGATATTAGGATTTTCTTTGGCAAGCGACATCAGCCAGATCATGGCAGTACAGAGGCTGAGGAAGCGAGTCATGGCAGTACAGAGGCTGAGGAAGCGAGTCATGGCAGTACAGAGGCTGAGGAAGCGAGTCATGGCAGTACAGAGGCTGAGGAAGAGACACCAGTTGTCCCTAGTTCAGCTGCAGCTGGTCCTCATGGTATGAATGTTTATGATTTCCACTTTTTGTTCCAGTCCATTATTACATTTGAATCAAACCTCATATAATACAAGTAGTGACATGTTATCAAAGCTACAGTACAGTATCATGTGTTAGCTTTAATCAAAAGTATATTTACTTGGTGAATATAAGTTGTGACATTGACCATCAGGGAGTAATCCGATCAGACCTATATCTGATTTTTTTTCCCTCCTTTATTTTTATTTTCCTAGATATTTCCAAACACAGAGGAGATGGCCCGACACAACCATCCTTGGAGACGTTTCCCAAGACATTGCAGGGTGGAGCCAGAAGGAGTTTCCGTGCCGACTGGTACAAGATACATCCCTGGCTGGAATACTCCCAGTCGAAAGACGCAAGTTATTGTTTCTCTTGTAGACACTTTTCTCTGCCTAATGCCCCTAAGAGTGTGTTTATGGATGGATATTCAAATTGGAAGAAAGCCACATTTAAGGACAGTGGATTTTGTTCCCATCTGAGAGCCATGTTAATGCAATGTTTGCGTGGACAGAGAATAAGAAAATGATAGATAAAAACACATCAATGTTAGTAATGATGGATGAAGAGTCCAGAAAAAAAGTAATCGAAAATCAGAAATATATCAAAACACTAGGTGAAGTTCTGCTGTTAACAGCAACTCAAAATATTTCCCAGCGGGGTCACAGGGAATCTCCTGAGTCTGATAATAGAGGCAATTTCTTAGAGATTTTAGATGTCCTATGCAAGCATGACCCATTTTTAAAGAAAAGAATGGAAGAGCAAGCCAAAAATGCTAAATACACATGCAGCAGTATCCAAAATGAAATACTCCAGTGTTTGGCAGGGATGGTTCAAGAGGAGATCATAAAGGAGGTCAAAGAGAGTGCACAGTTTTCTGTTCTAGTGGATGAAACGAAAGATGTCAAGAAAAAAGAGCAGATGTCTTTTGTTCTTCGTTACTACTATAACGGTGTAGTACATGAGAGTTTTCTGGAGTTTCAAGAGGCAGAGAAACTGGATGCTGCCAGTTTAACAGAAAAAATTATAGGCTGTTTAGAGAAGCATGGGCTAGAATATAAGAAAAACCTAGTTGGTCAAGGCTACGATGGAGGCTACGATGGAGCATCAACTATGAGTGGGAAGCATTCTGGTGTCCAAGCCAGAATAAAAGAAGTAGCCAAGCATGCATTTTACGTTCATTGCAGTGCACACTTGAATTACGTGTGTGCAGCCTTTTGCTCAAAAGTTATCAATGTTTCGTTTTCAGAGTCTCTTTTGACAATCTCTTAAAGAGCTGATTTCAGTCATTAACAGAGCTGTTCTGAGAGTGGACTGTTTTTTGCATTCGTTCTCAAGTTATATCAAAGTGTTGTTTTCTGCCTTTCTCGAGCACATTTTGACTTGTTGTTGAATGCTCCTATAATGTAACTCTAAATGACAATCAGAGCAACTTGAATTGCGTGTGTGCAGCCTTTTGCTCAAAAGTGATCAACGTTTCGTTTTCGGAGTCTCTTTTGACAATCTCTTCGAGAGCTGTTTTCAGTCATTAACAGAGCTGTTCTGAAAGTGTCCAAGCGGCCTGTTCTTAGAGTGGACTGTTTTTTGCATTCGTTCTCAAGTTATATCAAACTATCAAAGTGTTGTTTTCTGCCTTTCTCGAGCACATTTTGACTTGTTGTTGAATGCTCCTATAATGTAACTCTAAATGACAATCAGAGCAACTTGAATTGCGTGTGTGCAGCCTTTTGCTCAAAAGTGATCAACGTTTCGTTTTCAGAGTCTCTTTTGACAATCTCTTCGAGAGCTGTTTTCAGTCATTAACAGAGCTGTTCTGAAAGTGTCTAAGCGGCCTGTTCTGAGAGTGGACTGTTTTTTGCATTCGTTCTCAAGTTCTATCAGTGTTGTTTTCTGCTTTTCTGGAGCACATTTTGACTTGTTGCTGAATGCTCCTATAATGTAACTCTAAATGACAATCAGAGCAACTTGAATTGCGTGTGTGCAGCCTTTTGCTCAAAAGTGATCAACGTTTCGTTTTCGGAGTCTCTTTTGACAATCTCTTCGAGAGCTGTTTTCAGTCATTAACAGAGCTGTTCTGAAAGTGTCCAAGCGGCCTGTTCTTAGAGTGGACTGTTTTTTGCATTCGTTCTTAAGTTATATCAAACTATCAAAGTGTTGTTTTCTGCTTTTCTGGAGCACATTTTGACTTGTTGCTGAATGCTCCTATAATGTAACTCTAAATGACAATCAGAGTATGTTGAATTACGTGTGTGCAGCCTTTTGCTCAAAAGTTATCAATGTTTCGTTTTCAGAGTCTCTTTTGACAATCTCTTAAAGAGCTGATTTCAGTCATTAACAGAGCTGTTCTGAAAGTGACCAAGCAGCCTGTTCTGAGAGTGGACTGTTTTTTGCATTCGTTCTCAAGTTATATCAAAGTGTTGTTTTCTGCCTTTCTCGAGCACATTTTGACTTGTTGTTGAATGCTCCTATAATGTAACTCTAAATGACAATCAGAGCAACTTGAATTGCGTGTGTGCAGCCTTTTGCTCAAAAGTGATCAACGTTTCGTTTTCGGAGTCTCTTTTGACAATCTCTTCGAGAGCTGTTTTCAGTCATTAACAGAGCTGTTCTGAAAGTGTCCAAGCGGCCTGTTCTTAGAGTGGACTGTTTTTTGCATTCGTTCTCAAGTTATATCAAACTATCAAAGTGTTGTTTTCTGCCTTTCTCGAGCACATTTTGACTTGTTGTTGAATGCTCCTATAATGTAACTCTAAATGACAATCAGAGCAACTCGAATTGCGTGTGTGCAGCCTTTTGCTCAAAAGTGATCAACGTTTCGTTTTCAGAGTCTCTTTTGACAATCTCTTCGAGAGCTGTTTTCAGTCATTAACAGAGCTGTTCTGAAAGTGTCCAAGCGGCCTGTTCTGAGAGTGGACTGTTTTTTGCATTCGTTCTCAAGTTCTATCAGTGTTGTTTTCTGCTTTTCTGGAGCACATTTTGACTTGTTGCTGAATGCTCCTATAATGTAACTCTAAATGACAATCAGAGCAACTTGAATTGCGTGTGTGCAGCCTTTTGCTCAAAAGTGATCAACGTTTCGTTTTCAGAGTCTCTTTTGACAATCTCTTCGAGAGCTGTTTTCAGTCACTAACAGAGCTGTTCTGAAAGTGTCCAAGCGGCCTGTTCTGAGAGTGGACTGTTTTTTGCTTTCGTTCTCAAGTTCTATCAGTGTTGTTTTCTGCTTTTCTGGAGCACATTTTGACTTGTTGCTGAATGCTCCTATAATGTAACTCTAAATGACAATCAGAGCAACTTGAATTGCGTGTGTGCAGCCTTTTGCTCAAAAGTGATCAACGTTTCGTTTTCGGAGTCTCTTTTGACAATCTCTTCGAGAGCTGTTTTCAGTCATTAACAGAGCTGTTCTGAAAGTGTCCAAGCGGCCTGTTCTTAGAGTGGACTGTTTTTTGCATTCGTTCTTAAGTTATATCAAACTATCAACGTGTTGTTTTCTGCTTTTCTGGAGCACATTTTGACTTGTTGCTGAATGCTCCTATAATGTAACTCTAAATGACAATCAGAGTATGTTGAATTACGTGTGTGCAGCCTTTTGCTCAAAAGTTATCAATGTTTCGTTTTCAGAGTCTCTTTTGACAATCTCTTAAAGAGCTGATTTCAGTCATTAACAGAGCTGTTCTGAAAGTGTCCAAGCAGCCTGTTCTGAGAGTGGACTGTTTTTTGCATTCGTTCTCAAGTTATATCAAAGTGTTGTTTTCTGCCTTTCTCGAGCACATTTTGACTTGTTGTTGAATGCTCCTATAATGTAACTCTAAATGACAATCAGAGCAACTTGAATTGCGTGTGTGCAGCCTTTTGCTCAAAAGTGATCAACGTTTCGTTTTCAGAGTCTCTTTTGACAATCTCTTCGAGAGCTGTTTTCAGTCACTAACAGAGCTGTTCTGAAAGTGTCCAAGCGGCCTGTTCTGAGAGTGGACTGTTTTTTGCATTCGTTCTCAAGTTCTATCAGTGTTGTTTTCTGCTTTTCTGGAGCACATTTTGACTTGTTGCTGAATTCTCCTATAATGTAACTCTAAATGACAATCAGAGCAACTTGAATTGCGTGTGTGCAGCCTTTTGCTCAAAAGTGATCAACGTTTCGTTTTCAGAGTCTCTTTTGACAATCTCTTCGAGAGCTGTTTTCAGTCACTAACAGAGCTGTTCTGAAAGTGTCCAAGCGGCCTGTTCTGAGAGTGGACTGTTTTTTGCATTCGTTCTCAAGTTCTATCAGTGTTGTTTTCTGCTTTTCTGGAGCACATTTTGACTTGTTGCTGAATGCTCCTATAATGTAACTCTAAATGACAATCAGGGCAACTTGAATTGCGTGTGTGCAGCCTTTTGCTCAAAAGTGATCAACGTTTCGTTTTCGGAGTCTCTTTTGACAATCTCTTCGAGAGCTGTTTTCAGTCATTAACAGAGCTGTTCTGAAAGTGTCCAAGCGGCCTGTTCTGAGAGTGGACTGTTGTTTTTTGCATTCGTTCTCAAGTTCTATCAGTGTTGTTTTCTGCTTTTCTGGAGCACATTTTGACTTGTTGCTGAATGCTCCTATAATGTAACTCTAAATGACAATCAGAGCAACTTGAATTGCGTGTGTGCAGCCTTTTGCTCAAAAGTGATCAACGTTTCGTTTTCGGAGTCTCTTTTGACAATCTCTTCGAGAGCTGTTTTCAGTCATTAACAGAGCTGTTCTGAAAGTGTCCAAGCGGCCTGTTCTTAGAGTGGACTGTTTTTTGCATTCGTTCTCAAGTTATATCAAACTATCAAAGTGTTGTTTTCTGCCTTTCTGGAGCACATTTTGACTTGTTGTTGAATGCTCCTATAATGTAACTCTAAATGACAATCAGAGTATGTTGAATTACGTGTGTGCAGCCTTTTGCTCAAAAGTTATCAATGTTTCGTTTTCAGAGTCTCTTTTGACAATCTCTTAAAGAGCTGATTTCAGTCATTAACAGAGCTGTTCTGAAAGTGTCCAAGCAGCCTGTTCTGAGAGTGGACTGTTTTTTGCATTCGTTCTCAAGTTATATCAAAGTGTTGTTTTCTGCCTTTCTCGAGCACATTTTGACTTGTTGTTGAATGCTCCTATAATGTAACTCTAAATGACAATCAGAGCAACTTGAATTGCGTGTGTGCAGCCTTTTGCTCAAAAGTGATCAACGTTTCGTTTTCAGAGTCTCTTTTGACAATCTCTTCGAGAGCTGTTTTCAGTCATTAACAGAGCTGTTCTGAAAGTGTCCAAGCGGCCTGTTCTGAGAGTGGACTGTTTTTTGCATTCGTTCTCAAGTTCTATCAGTGTTGTTTTCTGCTTTTCTGGAGCACATTTTGACTTGTTGCTGAATGCTCCTATAATGTAACTCTAAATGACAATCAGAGCAACTTGAATTGCGTGTGTGCAGCCTTTTGCTCAAAAGTGAACAACGTTTCGTTTTCGGAGTCTCTTTTGACAATCTCTTCGAGAGCTGTTTTCAGTCATTAACAGAGCTGTTCTGAAAGTGTCCAAGCGGCCTGTTCTTAGAGTGGACTGTTTTTTGCATTCGTTCTCAAGTTATATCAAACTATCAAAGTGTTGTTTTCTGCCTTTCTGGAGCACATTTTGACTTGTTGTTGAATGCTCCTGTGACGGCTATGAGTAGCCTGGTTGTCTGTGTCTGTGTATTTGTGTGTATGTCTTTTTAACAGCCATAAGTCCAGTCCAGGGGATCCACCCCCCCCCCCGTGATAATTACCAATCACCTCCAGCAGTGGTCAATCAACTCCAGCCAATCATCACCAGCCAATAATCAAACCCCAACCAATCATCAGATGCCACACCCTACAAAAGACCTTGAGGGAGAACCAGCAGCAGCTGTGTGATCCCATCACACAGTTCCCACCATTTTTGTTGTGTACCATGCGGGTGGTTTACTTTGTTTAGAGAGCAATGTGTTATAGTTTGGTGGATACTTTGGTAGAGATCCTTTTGGTTTAGTTTATTAGTAGTGTTCTGTGTTAGTGATTTTGTTTAGGATACGTTGTGATTGAAATCTGTGTTAGTGATCCTGTTAAGTAATACCATGTTTGAAACCTTTTTATTCTTATTGTTTATTTAACCATCCACGGGATGAGTTTATTGTTTATTTGAGAAGGAGGCATTTGTTAGTTCTAATTCTGTGTTTATCTGACCCATAATGACTTTAATTTACCCTTGTAGTAATAAATATATTTTCTTTACTCATAACACCTGTATTTTGTTACTTCTTATTCTCCCTAGCGAAAGTAGAACGTAACAGCTCCTATAATGTAACTCTAAATGACAATCAGAGTATGTTGAATTACGTGTGTGCAGCCTTTTGCTCAAAAGTTATCAATGTTTCGTTTTCAGAGTCTCTTTTGACAATCTCTTAAAGAGCTGATTTCAGTCATTAACAGAGCTGTTCTGAAAGTGTCCAAGCAGCCTGTTCTGAGAGTGGACTGTTTTTTGCATTCGTTCTCAAGTTATATCAAAGTGTTGTTTTCTGCCTTTCTCGAGCACATTTTGACTTGTTGTTGAATGCTCCTATAATGTAACTCTAAATGACAATCAGAGCAACTTGAATTGCGTGTGTGCAGCCTTTTGCTCAAAAGTGATCAACGTTTCGTTTTCAGAGTCTCTTTTGACAATCTCTTCGAGAGCTGTTTTCAGTCATTAACAGAGCTGTTCTGAAAGTGTCCAAGCGGCCTGTTCTGAGAGTGGACTGTTTTTTGCATTCGTTCTCAAGTTCTATCAAACTATCAAAGTGTTGTTTTCTGCCTTTCTCGAGCACATTTTGACTTGTTGTTGAATGCTCCTATAATGTAACTCTAAATGACAATCAGAGCAACTTGAATTGCGTGTGTGCAGCCTTTTGCTCAGAAGTGATCAACGTTTCGTTTTCGGAGTCTCTTTTGACAATCTCTTCGAGAGCTGTTTTCAGTCATTAACAGAGCTGTTCTGAAAGTGTCCAAGCGGCCTGTTCGTAGAGTGGACTGTTTTTTGCATTCGTTCTCAAGTTATATCAGTGTTGTTTTCTGCTTTTCTGGAGCACATTTTGACTTGTTGCTGAATGCTCCTATAATGTAACTCTAAATGACAATCAGAGCAACTTGAATTGCGTGTGTGCAGCCTTTTGCTCAAAAGAGATCAACGTTTCGTTTTCGGAGTCTCTTTTGACAATCTCTTCGAGAGCTGTTTTCAGTCATTAACAGAGCTGTTCTGAAAGTGTCCAAGCGGCCTGTTCTTAGAGTGGACTGTTTTTTGCATTCGTTCTCAAGTTATATCAAACTATCAAAGTGTTGTTTTCTGCCTTTCTGGAGCACATTTTGACTTGTTGTTGAATGCTCCTATAATGTAACTCTAAATGACAATCAGAGTATGTTGAATTACGTGTGTGCAGCCTTTTGCTCAAAAGTTATCAATGTTTCGTTTTCAGAGTCTCTTTTGACAATCTCTTAAAGAGCTGATTTCAGTCATTAACAGAGCTGTTCTGAAAGTGTCCAAGCAGCCTGTTCTGAGAGTGGACTGTTTTTTGCATTCGTTCTCAAGTTATATCAAAGTGTTGTTTTCTGCCTTTCTCGAGCACATTTTGACTTGTTGTTGAATGCTCCTATAATGTAACTCTAAATGACAATCAGAGCAACTTGAATTGCGTGTGTGCAGCCTTTTGCTCAAAAGTGATCAACGTTTCGTTTTCGGAGTCTCTTTTGACAATCTCTTCGAGAGCTGTTTTCAGTCATTAACAGAGCTGTTCTGAAAGTGTCCAAGCGGCCTGTTCTTAGAGTGGACTGTTTTTTGCATTCGTTCTCAAGTTATATCAAACTATCAAAGTGTTGTTTTCTGCCTTTCTGGAGCACATTTTGACTTGTTGTTGAATGCTCCTATAATGTAACTCTAAATGACAATCAGAGTATGTTGAATTACGTGTGTGCAGCCTTTTGCTCAAAAGTTATCAATGTTTCGTTTTCAGAGTCTCTTTTGACAATCTCTTAAAGAGCTGATTTCAGTCATTAACAGAGCTGTTCTGAGAGTGGACTGTTTTTTGCATTCGTTCTCAAGTTATATCAAAGTGTTGTTTTCTGCCTTTCTCGAGCACATTTTGACTTGTTGTTGAATGCTCCTATAATGTAACTCTAAATGACAATCAGAGCAACTTGAATTGCGTGTGTGCAGCCTTTTGCTCAAAAGTGATCAACGTTTCGTTTTCGGAGTCTCTTTTGACAATCTCTTCGAGAGCTGTTTTCAGTCATTAACAGAGCTGTTCTGAAAGTGTCCAAGCGGCCTGTTCTTAGAGTGGACTGTTTTTTGCATTCGTTCTCAAGTTATATCAAACTATCAAAGTGTTGTTTTCTGCCTTTCTGGAGCACATTTTGACTTGTTGTTGAATGCTCCTATAATGTAACTCTAAATGACAATCAGAGTATGTTGAATTACGTGTGTGCAGCCTTTTGCTCAAAAGTTATCAATGTTTCGTTTTCAGAGTCTCTTTTGACAATCTCTTAAAGAGCTGATTTCAGTCATTAACAGAGCTGTTCTGAGAGTGGACTGTTTTTTGCATTCGTTCTCAAGTTATATCAAAGTGTTGTTTTCTGCCTTTCTCGAGCACATTTTGACTTGTTGTTGAATGCTCCTATAATGTAACTCTAAATGACAATCAGAGCAACTTGAATTGCGTGTGTGCAGCCTTTTGCTCAAAAGTGATCAACGTTTCGTTTTCAGAGTCTCTTTTGACAATCTCTTCGAGAGCTGTTTTCAGTCATTAACAGAGCTGTTCTGAAAGTGTCCAAGCGGCCTGTTCTGAGAGTGGACTGTTTTTTGCATTCGTTCTCAAGTTCTATCAGTGTTGTTTTCTGCTTTTCTGGAGCACATTTTGACTTGTTGCTGAATGCTCCTATAATGTAACTCTAAATGACAATCAGAGCAACTTGAATTGCGTGTGTGCAGCCTTTTGCTCAAAAGTGATCAACGTTTCGTTTTCGGAGTCTCTTTTGACAATCTCTTCGAGAGCTGTTTTCAGTCATTAACAGAGCTGTTCTGAAAGTGTCCAAGCGGCCTGTTCTTAGAGTGGACTGTTTTTTGCATTCGTTCTTAAGTTATATCAAACTATCAAAGTGTTGTTTTCTGCTTTTCTGGAGCACATTTTGACTTGTTGCTGAATGCTCCTATAATGTAACTCTAAATGACAATCAGAGTATGTTGAATTACGTGTGTGCAGCCTTTTGCTCAAAAGTTATCAATGTTTCGTTTTCAGAGTCTCTTTTGACAATCTCTTAAAGAGCTGATTTCAGTCATTAACAGAGCTGTTCTGAAAGTGACCAAGCAGCCTGTTCTGAGAGTGGACTGTTTTTTGCATTCGTTCTCAAGTTATATCAAAGTGTTGTTTTCTGCCTTTCTCGAGCACATTTTGACTTGTTGTTGAATGCTCCTATAATGTAACTCTAAATGACAATCAGAGCAACTTGAATTGCGTGTGTGCAGCCTTTTGCTCAAAAGTGATCAACGTTTCGTTTTCGGAGTCTCTTTTGACAATCTCTTCGAGAGCTGTTTTCAGTCATTAACAGAGCTGTTCTGAAAGTGTCCAAGCGGCCTGTTCTTAGAGTGGACTGTTTTTTGCATTCGTTCTCAAGTTATATCAAACTATCAAAGTGTTGTTTTCTGCCTTTCTCGAGCACATTTTGACTTGTTGTTGAATGCTCCTATAATGTAACTCTAAATGACAATCAGAGCAACTCGAATTGCGTGTGTGCAGCCTTTTGCTCAAAAGTGATCAACGTTTCGTTTTCAGAGTCTCTTTTGACAATCTCTTCGAGAGCTGTTTTCAGTCATTAACAGAGCTGTTCTGAAAGTGTCCAAGCGGCCTGTTCTGAGAGTGGACTGTTTTTTGCATTCGTTCTCAAGTTCTATCAGTGTTGTTTTCTGCTTTTCTGGAGCACATTTTGACTTGTTGCTGAATGCTCCTATAATGTAACTCTAAATGACAATCAGAGCAACTTGAATTGCGTGTGTGCAGCCTTTTGCTCAAAAGTGATCAACGTTTCGTTTTCAGAGTCTCTTTTGACAATCTCTTCGAGAGCTGTTTTCAGTCACTAACAGAGCTGTTCTGAAAGTGTTCAAGCGGCCTGTTCTGAGAGTGGACTGTTTTTTGCTTTCGTTCTCAAGTTCTATCAGTGTTGTTTTCTGCTTTTCTGGAGCACATTTTGACTTGTTGCTGAATGCTCCTATAATGTAACTCTAAATGACAATCAGAGCAACTTGAATTGCGTGTGTGCAGCCTTTTGCTCAAAAGTGATCAACGTTTCGTTTTCGGAGTCTCTTTTGACAATCTCTTCGAGAGCTGTTTTCAGTCATTAACAGAGCTGTTCTGAAAGTGTCCAAGCGGCCTGTTCTTAGAGTGGACTGTTTTTTGCATTCGTTCTTAAGTTATATCAAACTATCAACGTGTTGTTTTCTGCTTTTCTGGAGCACATTTTGACTTGTTGCTGAATGCTCCTATAATGTAACTCTAAATGACAATCAGAGTATGTTGAATTACGTGTGTGCAGCCTTTTGCTCAAAAGTTATCAATGTTTCGTTTTCAGAGTCTCTTTTGACAATCTCTTAAAGAGCTGATTTCAGTCATTAACAGAGCTGTTCTGAAAGTGTCCAAGCAGCCTGTTCTGAGAGTGGACTGTTTTTTGCATTCGTTCTCAAGTTATATCAAAGTGTTGTTTTCTGCCTTTCTCGAGCACATTTTGACTTGTTGTTGAATGCTCCTATAATGTAACTCTAAATGACAATCAGAGCAACTTGAATTGCGTGTGTGCAGCCTTTTGCTCAAAAGTGATCAACGTTTCGTTTTCAGAGTCTCTTTTGACAATCTCTTCGAGAGCTGTTTTCAGTCACTAACAGAGCTGTTCTGAAAGTGTCCAAGCGGCCTGTTCTGAGAGTGGACTGTTTTTTGCATTCGTTCTCAAGTTCTATCAGTGTTGTTTTCTGCTTTTCTGGAGCACATTTTGACTTGTTGCTGAATTCTCCTATAATGTAACTCTAAATGACAATCAGAGCAACTTGAATTGCGTGTGTGCAGCCTTTTGCTCAAAAGTGATCAACGTTTCGTTTTCAGAGTCTCTTTTGACAATCTCTTCGAGAGCTGTTTTCAGTCACTAACAGAGCTGTTCTGAAAGTGTCCAAGCGGCCTGTTCTGAGAGTGGACTGTTTTTTGCATTCGTTCTCAAGTTCTATCAGTGTTGTTTTCTGCTTTTCTGGAGCACATTTTGACTTGTTGCTGAATGCTCCTATAATGTAACTCTAAATGACAATCAGGGCAACTTGAATTGCGTGTGTGCAGCCTTTTGCTCAAAAGTGATCAACGTTTCGTTTTCGGAGTCTCTTTTGACAATCTCTTCGAGAGCTGTTTTCAGTCATTAACAGAGCTGTTCTGAAAGTGTCCAAGCGGCCTGTTCTGAGAGTGGACTGTTGTTTTTTGCATTCGTTCTCAAGTTCTATCAGTGTTGTTTTCTGCTTTTCTGGAGCACATTTTGACTTGTTGCTGAATGCTCCTATAATGTAACTCTAATTGACAATCAGAGCAACTTGAATTGCGTGTGTGCAGCCTTTTGCTCAAAAGTGATCAACGTTTCGTTTTCGGAGTCTCTTTTGACAATCTCTTCGAGAGCTGTTTTCAGTCATTAACAGAGCTGTTCTGAAAGTGTCCAAGCGGCCTGTTCTTAGAGTGGACTGTTTTTTGCATTCGTTCTCAAGTTATATCAAACTATCAAAGTGTTGTTTTCTGCCTTTCTGGAGCACATTTTGACTTGTTGTTGAATGCTCCTATAATGTAACTCTAAATGACAATCAGAGTATGTTGAATTACGTGTGTGCAGCCTTTTGCTCAAAAGTTATCAATGTTTCGTTTTCAGAGTCTCTTTTGACAATCTCTTAAAGAGCTGATTTCAGTCATTAACAGAGCTGTTCTGAAAGTGTCCAAGCAGCCTGTTCTGAGAGTGGACTGTTTTTTGCATTCGTTCTCAAGTTATATCAAAGTGTTGTTTTCTGCCTTTCTCGAGCACATTTTGACTTGTTGTTGAATGCTCCTATAATGTAACTCTAAATGACAATCAGAGCAACTTGAATTGCGTGTGTGCAGCCTTTTGCTCAAAAGTGATCAACGTTTCGTTTTCGGAGTCTCTTTTGACAATCTCTTCTAGAGCTGTTTTCAGTCATTAACAGAGCTGTTCTGAAAGTGTCCAAGCGGCCTGTTCTTAGAGTGGACTGTTTTTTGCATTCGTTCTCAAGTTATATCAAACTATCAAAGTGTTGTTTTCTGCCTTTCTCGAGCACATTTTGACTTGTTGTTGAATGCTCCTATAATGTAACTCTAAATGACAATCAGAGCAACTCGAATTGCGTGTGTGCAGCCTTTTGCTCAAAAGTGATCAACGTTTCGTTTTCAGAGTCTCTTTTGACAATCTCTTCGAGAGCTGTTTTCAGTCATTAACAGAGCTGTTCTGAAAGTGTCCAAGCGGCCTGTTCTGAGAGTGGACTGTTTTTTGCATTCGTTCTCAAGTTCTATCAGTGTTGTTTTCTGCTTTTCTGGAGCACATTTTGACTTGTTGCTGAATGCTCCTATAATGTAACTCTAAATGACAATCAGAGCAACTTGAATTGCGTGTGTGCAGCCTTTTGCTCAAAAGTGATCAACGTTTCGTTTTCAGAGTCTCTTTTGACAATCTCTTCGAGAGCTGTTTTCAGTCACTAACAGAGCTGTTCTGAAAGTGTTCAAGCGGCCTGTTCTGAGAGTGGACTGTTTTTTGCTTTCGTTCTCAAGTTCTATCAGTGTTGTTTTCTGCTTTTCTGGAGCACATTTTGACTTGTTGCTGAATGCTCCTATAATGTAACTCTAAATGACAATCAGAGCAACTTGAATTGCGTGTGTGCAGCCTTTTGCTCAAAAGTGATCAACGTTTCGTTTTCGGAGTCTCTTTTGACAATCTCTTCGAGAGCTGTTTTCAGTCATTAACAGAGCTGTTCTGAAAGTGTCCAAGCGGCCTGTTCTTAGAGTGGACTGTTTTTTGCATTCGTTCTTAAGTTATATCAAACTATCAACGTGTTGTTTTCTGCTTTTCTGGAGCACATTTTGACTTGTTGCTGAATGCTCCTATAATGTAACTCTAAATGACAATCAGAGTATGTTGAATTACGTGTGTGCAGCCTTTTGCTCAAAAGTTATCAATGTTTCGTTTTCAGAGTCTCTTTTGACAATCTCTTAAAGAGCTGATTTCAGTCATTAACAGAGCTGTTCTGAAAGTGTCCAAGCAGCCTGTTCTGAGAGTGGACTGTTTTTTGCATTCGTTCTCAAGTTATATCAAAGTGTTGTTTTCTGCCTTTCTCGAGCACATTTTGACTTGTTGTTGAATGCTCCTATAATGTAACTCTAAATGACAATCAGAGCAACTTGAATTGCGTGTGTGCAGCCTTTTGCTCAAAAGTGATCAACGTTTCGTTTTCAGAGTCTCTTTTGACAATCTCTTCGAGAGCTGTTTTCAGTCACTAACAGAGCTGTTCTGAAAGTGTCCAAGCGGCCTGTTCTGAGAGTGGACTGTTTTTTGCATTCGTTCTCAAGTTCTATCAGTGTTGTTTTCTGCTTTTCTGGAGCACATTTTGACTTGTTGCTGAATTCTCCTATAATGTAACTCTAAATGACAATCAGAGCAACTTGAATTGCGTGTGTGCAGCCTTTTGCTCAAAAGTGATCAACGTTTCGTTTTCAGAGTCTCTTTTGACAATCTCTTCGAGAGCTGTTTTCAGTCACTAACAGAGCTGTTCTGAAAGTGTCCAAGCGGCCTGTTCTGAGAGTGGACTGTTTTTTGCATTCGTTCTCAAGTTCTATCAGTGTTGTTTTCTGCTTTTCTGGAGCACATTTTGACTTGTTGCTGAATGCTCCTATAATGTAACTCTAAATGACAATCAGGGCAACTTGAATTGCGTGTGTGCAGCCTTTTGCTCAAAAGTGATCAACGTTTCGTTTTCGGAGTCTCTTTTGACAATCTCTTCGAGAGCTGTTTTCAGTCATTAACAGAGCTGTTCTGAAAGTGTCCAAGCGGCCTGTTCTGAGAGTGGACTGTTGTTTTTTGCATTCGTTCTCAAGTTCTATCAGTGTTGTTTTCTGCTTTTCTGGAGCACATTTTGACTTGTTGCTGAATGCTCCTATAATGTAACTCTAATTGACAATCAGAGCAACTTGAATTGCGTGTGTGCAGCCTTTTGCTCAAAAGTGATCAACGTTTCGTTTTCGGAGTCTCTTTTGACAATCTCTTCGAGAGCTGTTTTCAGTCATTAACAGAGCTGTTCTGAAAGTGTCCAAGCGGCCTGTTCTTAGAGTGGACTGTTTTTTGCATTCGTTCTCAAGTTATATCAAACTATCAAAGTGTTGTTTTCTGCCTTTCTGGAGCACATTTTGACTTGTTGTTGAATGCTCCTATAATGTAACTCTAAATGACAATCAGAGTATGTTGAATTACGTGTGTGCAGCCTTTTGCTCAAAAGTTATCAATGTTTCGTTTTCAGAGTCTCTTTTGACAATCTCTTAAAGAGCTGATTTCAGTCATTAACAGAGCTGTTCTGAAAGTGTCCAAGCAGCCTGTTCTGAGAGTGGACTGTTTTTTGCATTCGTTCTCAAGTTATATCAAAGTGTTGTTTTCTGCCTTTCTCGAGCACATTTTGACTTGTTGTTGAATGCTCCTATAATGTAACTCTAAATGACAATCAGAGCAACTTGAATTGCGTGTGTGCAGCCTTTTGCTCAAAAGTGATCAACGTTTCGTTTTCAGAGTCTCTTTTGACAATCTCTTCGAGAGCTGTTTTCAGTCATTAACAGAGCTGTTCTGAAAGTGTCCAAGCGGCCTGTTCTGAGAGTGGACTGTTTTTTGCATTCGTTCTCAAGTTATATCAAACTATCAAAGTGTTGTTTTCTGCCTTTCTGGAGCACATTTTGACTTGTTGTTGAATGCTCCTGTGACGGCTATGAGTAGCCTGGTTGTCTGTGTCTGTGTATTTGTGTGTATGTCTTTTTAACAGCCATAAGTCCAGTCCAGGGGATCCACCCCCCCCCCCGTGATAATTACCAATCACCTCCAGCAGTGGTCAATCAACTCCAGCCAATCATCACCAGCCAATAATCAAACCCCAACCAATCATCAGATGCCACACCCTACAAAAGACCTTGAGGGAGAACCAGCAGCAGCTGTGTGATCCCATCACACAGTTCCCACCATTTTTGTTGTGTACCATGCGGGTGGTTTACTTTGTTTAGAGAGCAATGTGTTATAGTTTGGTGGATACTTTGGTAGAGATCCTTTTGGTTTAGTTTATTAGTAGTGTTCTGTGTTAGTGATTTTGTTTAGGATACGTTGTGATTGAAATCTGTGTTAGTGATCCTGTTAAGTAATACCATGTTTGAAACCTTTTTATTCTTATTGTTTATTTAACCATCCACGGGATGAGTTTATTGTTTATTTGAGAAGGAGGCATTTGTTAGTTCTAATTCTGTGTTTATCTGACCCATAATGACTTTAATTTACCCTTGTAGTAATAAATATATTTTCTTTACTCATAACACCTGTATTTTGTTACTTCTTATTCTCCCTAGCGAAAGTAGAACGTAACAGCTCCTATAATGTAACTCTAAATGACAATCAGAGTATGTTGAATTACGTGTGTGCAGCCTTTTGCTCAAAAGTTATCAATGTTTCGTTTTCAGAGTCTCTTTTGACAATCTCTTAAAGAGCTGATTTCAGTCATTAACAGAGCTGTTCTGAAAGTGTCCAAGCAGCCTGTTCTGAGAGTGGACTGTTTTTTGCATTCGTTCTCAAGTTATATCAAAGTGTTGTTTTCTGCCTTTCTCGAGCACATTTTGACTTGTTGTTGAATGCTCCTATAATGTAACTCTAAATGACAATCAGAGCAACTTGAATTGCGTGTGTGCAGCCTTTTGCTCAAAAGTGATCAACGTTTCGTTTTCAGAGTCTCTTTTGACAATCTCTTCGAGAGCTGTTTTCAGTCATTAACAGAGCTGTTCTGAAAGTGTCCAAGCGGCCTGTTCTGAGAGTGGACTGTTTTTTGCATTCGTTCTCAAGTTCTATCAAACTATCAAAGTGTTGTTTTCTGCCTTTCTCGAGCACATTTTGACTTGTTGTTGAATGCTCCTATAATGTAACTCTAAATGACAATCAGAGCAACTTGAATTGCGTGTGTGCAGCCTTTTGCTCAGAAGTGATCAACGTTTCGTTTTCGGAGTCTCTTTTGACAATCTCTTCGAGAGCTGTTTTCAGTCATTAACAGAGCTGTTCTGAAAGTGTCCAAGCGGCCTGTTCGTAGAGTGGACTGTTTTTTGCATTCGTTCTCAAGTTATATCAGTGTTGTTTTCTGCTTTTCTGGAGCACATTTTGACTTGTTGCTGAATGCTCCTATAATGTAACTCTAAATGACAATCAGAGCAACTTGAATTGCGTGTGTGCAGCCTTTTGCTCAAAAGAGATCAACGTTTCGTTTTCGGAGTCTCTTTTGACAATCTCTTCGAGAGCTGTTTTCAGTCATTAACAGAGCTGTTCTGAAAGTGTCCAAGCGGCCTGTTCTTAGAGTGGACTGTTTTTTGCATTCGTTCTCAAGTTATATCAAACTATCAAAGTGTTGTTTTCTGCCTTTCTGGAGCACATTTTGACTTGTTGTTGAATGCTCCTATAATGTAACTCTAAATGACAATCAGAGTATGTTGAATTACGTGTGTGCAGCCTTTTGCTCAAAAGTTATCAATGTTTCGTTTTCAGAGTCTCTTTTGACAATCTCTTAAAGAGCTGATTTCATTCATTAACAGAGCTGTACTGAAAGTGTCCAAGCAGCCTGTTCTGAGAGTGGACTGTTTTTTGCATTCGTTCTCAAGTTATATCAAAGTGTTGTTTTCTGCCTTTCTCGAGCACATTTTGACTTGTTGTTGAATGCTCCTATAATGTAACTCTAAATGACAATCAGAGCAACTTGAATTGCGTGTGTGTAGCCTTTTGCTCAAAAGTGATCAACGTTTCGTTTTCAGAGTCTCTTTTGACAATCTCTTCGAGAGCTGTTTTCAGTCACTAACAGAGCTGTTCTGAAAGTGTCCAAGCGGCCTGTTCTGAGAGTGGACTGTTTTTTGCATTCGTTCTCAAGTTCTATCAGTGTTGTTTTCTGCTTTTCTGGAGCACATTTTGACTTGTTGCTGAATGCTGCTATAATGTAACTCTAAATGACAATCAGAGTATGTTGAATTACGTGTGTGCAGCCTTTTGCTCAAAAGTTATCAATGTTTCGTTTTCAGAGTCTCTTTTGACAATCTCTTAAAGAGCTGATTTCAGTCATTAACAGAGCTGTTCTGAAAGTGTCCAAGCGGCCTGTTCTGAGAGTGGACAGTTTTTTGCATTCGTTCTCAAGTTCTATCAGTGTTGTTTTCTGCTTTTCTGGAGCACATTTTGACTTGTTGCTGAATGCTCCTATAATGTAACTCTAAATGACAATCAGAGCAACTTGAATTGCGTGTGTGCAGCCTTTTGCTCAAAAGTGATCAACGTTTCGTTTTCGGAGTCTCTTTTGACAATCTCTTCGAGAGCTGTTTTCAGTCATTAACAGAGCTGTTCTGAAAGTGTCCAAGCGGCCTGTTCTTAGAGTGGACTGTTTTTTGCATTCGTTCTCAAGTTATATCAAACTATCAAAGTGTTGTTTTCTGCCTTTCTGGAGCACATTTTGACTTGTTGTTGAATGCTCCTATAATGTAACTCTAAATGACAATCAGAGCAACTTGAATTGCGTGTGTTCAGCCTTTTGCTCAAAAGTGATCAACGTTTCGTTTTCGGAGTCTCTTTTGACAATCTCTTCGAGAGCTGTTTTCAGTCATTAACAGAGCTGTTCTGAAAGTGTCCAAGCGGCCTGTTCTTAGAGTGGACTGTTTTTTGCATTCGTTCTCAAGTTATATCAAACTATCAAAGTGTTGTTTTCTGCCTTTCTCGAGCACATTTTGACTTGTTGTTGAATGCTCCTATAATGTAACTCTAAATGACAATCAGAGCAACTTGAATTGCGTGTGTGCAGCCTTTTGCTCAAAAGTGATCAACGTTTCGTTTTCGGAGTCTCTTTTGACAATCTCTTCGAGAGCTGTTTTCAGTCATTAACAGAGCTGTTCTGAAAGTGTCCAAGCGGCCTGTTCTTAGAGTGGACTGTTTTTTGCATTCGTTCTCAAGTTCTATCAGTGTTGTTTTCTACTTTTCTGGAGCACATTTTGACTTGTTGCTGAATGCTCCTATAATGTAACTCTAAATGACAATCAGAGCAACTTGAATTGCGTGTGTGCAGCCTTTTGCTCAAAAGTGATCAACGTTTCGTTTTCAGAGTCTCTTTTGACAATCTCTTCGAGAGCTGTTTTCAGTCACTAACAGAGCTGTTCTGAAAGTGTCCAAGCGGCCTGTTCTGAGAGTGGACTGTTTTTTGCTTTCGTTCTCAAGTTCTATCAGTGTTGTTTTCTGCTTTTCTGGAGCACATTTTGACTTGTTGTTGAATGCTCCTATAATGTAACTCTAAATGACAATCAGAGTATGTTGAATTACGTGTGTGCAGCCTTTTGCTCAAAAGTTATCAATGTTTCGTTTTCAGAGTCTCTTTTGACAATCTCTTAAAGAGCTGATTTCAGTCATTAACAGAGCTGTTCTGAAAGTGTCCAAGCAGCCTGTTCTGAGAGTGGACTGTTTTTTGCATTCGTTCTCAAGTTATATCAAAGTGTTGTTTTCTGCCTTTCTCGAGCACATTTTGACTTGTTGTTGAATGCTCCTATAATGTAACTCTAAATGACAATCAGAGCAACTTGAATTGCGTGTGTGTAGCCTTTTGCTCAAAAGTGATCAACGTTTCGTTTTCAGAGTCTCTTTTGACAATCTCTTCGAGAGCTGTTTTCAGTCACTAACAGAGCTGTTCTGAAAGTGTCCAAGCGGCCTGTTCTGAGAGTGGACTGTTTTTTGCATTCGTTCTCAAGTTCTATCAGTGTTGTTTTCTGCTTTTCTGGAGCCCATTTTGACTTGTTGCTGAATGCTCCTATAATGTAACTCTAAATGACAATCAGAGCAACTTGAATTGCGTGTGTGCAGCCTTTTGCTCAAAAGTGATCAACGTTTCGTTTTCGGAGTCTCTTTTGACAATCTCTTCGAGAGCTGTTTTCAGTCATTAACAGAGCTGTTCCGAAAGTGTCCAAGCGGCCTGTTCTTAGAGTGGACTGTTTTTTGCATTCGTTCTCAAGTTATATCAAACTATCAAAGTGTTGTTTTCTGCCTTTCTGGATCACATTTTGACTTGTTGTTGAATGCTCCTATAATGTAACTCTAAATGACAATCAGAGTATGTTGAATTACGTGTGTGCAACCTTTTGCTCAAAAGTTATCAATGTTTCGTTTTCAGAGTCTCTTTTGACAATCTCTTAAAGAGCTGATTTCAGTCATTAACAGAGCTGTTCTGAAAGTGTCCAAGCAGCCTGTTCTGAGAGTGGACTGTTTTTTGCATTCGTTCTCAAGTTATATCAAAGTGTTGTTTTCTGCCTTTCTCGAGCACATTTTGACTTGTTGTTGAATGCTCCTATAATGTAACTCTAAATGACAATCAGAGCAACTTGAATTGCGTGTGTGCAGCCTTTTGCTCAAATGTGATCAACGTTTCGTTTTCGGAGTCTCTTTTGACAATCTCTTCGAGAGCTGTTTTCAGTCATTAACAGAGCTGTTCTGAAAGTGTCCAGGCGGCCTGTTCTTAGAGTGGACTGTTTTTTGCATTCGTTCTCAAGTTATATCAAACTATCAAAGTGTTGTTTTCTGCCTTTCTCGAGCACATTTTGACTTGTTGTTGAATGCTCCTATAATGTAACTCTAAATGACAATCAGAGCAACTTGAATTGCGTGTGTGCAGCCTTTTGCTCAAAAGTGATCAACGTTTCGTTTTCAGAGTCTCTTTTGACAATCTCTTCGAGAGCTGTTTTCAGTCATTAACAGAGCTGTTCTGAAAGTGTCCAAGCGGCCTGTTCTGAGAGTGGACTGTTTTTTGCATTCGTTCTCAAGTTCTATCAGTGTTGTTTTCTGCTTTTCTGGAGCACATTTTGACTTGTTGCTGAATGCTCCTATAATGTAACTCTAAATGACAATCAGAGCAACTTGAATTGCGTGTGTGCAGCCTTTTGCTCAAAAGTGATCAACGTTTCGTTTTCGGAGTCTCTTTTGACAATCTCTTCGAGAGCAGTTTTCAGTCATTAACAGAGCTGTTCTGAAAGTGTCCAAGCGGCCTGTTCTTAGAGTGGACTGTTTTTTGCATTCGTTCTCAAGTTATATCAAACTATCAAAGTGTTGTTTTCTGCCTTTCTCGAGCACATTTTGACTTGTTGTTGAATGCTCCTATAATGTAACTCTAAATGACAATCAGAGCAACTTGAATTGCGTGTGTGCAGCCTTTTGCTCAAAAGTGATCAACGTTTCGTTTTCAGAGTCTCTTTTGACAATCTATTCGAGAGCTGTTTTCAGTCATTAACAGAGCTGTTCTGAAGGTGTCCAAGCGGCCTGTTCTGAGAGTGGACAGTTTTTTGCATTCGTTCTCAAGTTCTATCAGTGTTGTTTTCTGCTTTTCTGGAGCACATTTTGACTTGTTGCTGAATGCTCCTATAATGTAACTCTAAATGACAATCAGAGCAACTTGAATTGCGTGTGTGCAGCCTTTTGCTCAAAAGTGATCAACGTTTCGTTTTCGGAGTCTCTTTTGACAATCTCTTCGAGAGCTGTTTTCAGTCATTAACAGAGCTGTTCTGAAAGTGTCCAAGCGGCCTGTTCTTAGAGTGGACTGTTTTTTGCATTCGTTCTCAAGTTATATCAAACTATCAAAGTGTTGTTTTCTGCCTTTCTCGAGCACATTTTGACTTGTTGTTGAATGCTCCTATAATGTAACTCTAAATGACAATCAGAGCAATTTGAATTGCGTGTGTGCAGCCTTTTGCTCAAAAGTGATCAACGTTTCGTTTTCAGAGTCTCTTTTGACAATCTCTTCGAGAGCTGTTTTCAGTCATTAACAGAGCTGTTCTGAAAGTGTCTAAGCGGCCTGTTCTGAGAGTGGACTGTTTTTTGCATTCGTTCTCAAGTTCTATCAGTGTTGTTTTCTGCTTTTCTGGAGCACATTTTGACTTGTTGCTGAATGCTGCTATAATGTAACTCTAAATGACAATCAGAGTATGTTGAATTACGTGTGTGCAGCCTTTTGCTCAAAAGTTATCAATGTTTCGTTTTCAGAGTCTCTTTTGACAATCTCTTAAAGAGCTGATTTCAGTCATTAACAGAGCTGTTCTGAAAGTGTCCAAGCGGCCTGTTCTGAGAGTGGACAGTTTTTTGCATTCGTTCTCAAGTTCTATCAGTGTTGTTTTCTGCTTTTCTGGAGCACATTTTGACTTGTTGCTGAATGCTCCTATAATGTAACTCTAAATGACAATCAGAGCAACTTGAATTGCGTGTGTGCAGCCTTTTGCTCAAAAGTGATCAACGTTTCGTTTTCGGAGTCTCTTTTGACAATCTCTTCGAGAGCTGTTTTCAGTCATTAACAGAGCTGTTCTGAAAGTGTCCAAGCGGCCTGTTCTTAGAGTGGACTGTTTTTTGCATTCGTTCTCAAGTTATATCAAACTATCAAAGTGTTGTTTTCTGCCTTTCTGGAGCACATTTTGACTTGTTGTTGAATGCTCCTATAATGTAACTCTAAATGACAATCAGAGCAACTTGAATTGCGTGTGTTCAGCCTTTTGCTCAAAAGTGATCAACGTTTCGTTTTCGGAGTCTCTTTTGACAATCTCTTCGAGAGCTGTTTTCAGTCATTAACAGAGCTGTTCTGAAAGTGTCCAAGCGGCCTGTTCTTAGAGTGGACTGTTTTTTGCATTCGTTCTCAAGTTATATCAAACTATCAAAGTGTTGTTTTCTGCCTTTCTCGAGCACATTTTGACTTGTTGTTGAATGCTCCTATAATGTAACTCTAAATGACAATCAGAGCAACTTGAATTGCGTGTGTGCAGCCTTTTGCTCAAAAGTGATCAACGTTTCGTTTTCGGAGTCTCTTTTGACAATCTCTTCGAGAGCTGTTTTCAGTCATTAACAGAGCTGTTCTGAAAGTGTCCAAGCGGCCTGTTCTTAGAGTGGACTGTTTTTTGCATTCGTTCTCAAGTTCTATCAGTGTTGTTTTCTACTTTTCTGGAGCACATTTTGACTTGTTGCTGAATGCTCCTATAATGTAACTCTAAATGACAATCAGAGCAACTTGAATTGCGTGTGTGCAGCCTTTTGCTCAAAAGTGATCAACGTTTCGTTTTCAGAGTCTCTTTTGACAATCTCTTCGAGAGCTGTTTTCAGTCACTAACAGAGCTGTTCTGAAAGTGTCCAAGCGGCCTGTTCTGAGAGTGGACTGTTTTTTGCTTTCGTTCTCAAGTTCTATCAGTGTTGTTTTCTGCTTTTCTGGAGCACATTTTGACTTGTTGTTGAATGCTCCTATAATGTAACTCTAAATGACAATCAGAGTATGTTGAATTACGTGTGTGCAGCCTTTTGCTCAAAAGTTATCAATGTTTCGTTTTCAGAGTCTCTTTTGACAATCTCTTAAAGAGCTGATTTCAGTCATTAACAGAGCTGTTCTGAAAGTGTCCAAGCAGCCTGTTCTGAGAGTGGACTGTTTTTTGCATTCGTTCTCAAGTTATATCAAAGTGTTGTTTTCTGCCTTTCTCGAGCACATTTTGACTTGTTGTTGAATGCTCCTATAATGTAACTCTAAATGACAATCAGAGCAACTTGAATTGCGTGTGTGTAGCCTTTTGCTCAAAAGTGATCAACGTTTCGTTTTCAGAGTCTCTTTTGACAATCTCTTCGAGAGCTGTTTTCAGTCACTAACAGAGCTGTTCTGAAAGTGTCCAAGCGGCCTGTTCTGAGAGTGGACTGTTTTTTGCATTCGTTCTCAAGTTCTATCAGTGTTGTTTTCTGCTTTTCTGGAGCCCATTTTGACTTGTTGCTGAATGCTCCTATAATGTAACTCTAAATGACAATCAGAGCAACTTGAATTGCGTGTGTGCAGCCTTTTGCTCAAAAGTGATCAACGTTTCGTTTTCGGAGTCTCTTTTGACAATCTCTTCGAGAGCTGTTTTCAGTCATTAACAGAGCTGTTCCGAAAGTGTCCAAGCGGCCTGTTCTTAGAGTGGACTGTTTTTTGCATTCGTTCTCAAGTTATATCAAACTATCAAAGTGTTGTTTTCTGCCTTTCTGGATCACATTTTGACTTGTTGTTGAATGCTCCTATAATGTAACTCTAAATGACAATCAGAGTATGTTGAATTACGTGTGTGCAACCTTTTGCTCAAAAGTTATCAATGTTTCGTTTTCAGAGTCTCTTTTGACAATCTCTTAAAGAGCTGATTTCAGTCATTAACAGAGCTGTTCTGAAAGTGTCCAAGCAGCCTGTTCTGAGAGTGGACTGTTTTTTGCATTCGTTCTCAAGTTATATCAAAGTGTTGTTTTCTGCCTTTCTCGAGCACATTTTGACTTGTTGTTGAATGCTCCTATAATGTAACTCTAAATGACAATCAGAGCAACTTGAATTGCGTGTGTGCAGCCTTTTGCTCAAATGTGATCAACGTTTCGTTTTCGGAGTCTCTTTTGACAATCTCTTCGAGAGCTGTTTTCAGTCATTAACAGAGCTGTTCTGAAAGTGTCCAGGCGGCCTGTTCTTAGAGTGGACTGTTTTTTGCATTCGTTCTCAAGTTATATCAAACTATCAAAGTGTTGTTTTCTGCCTTTCTCGAGCACATTTTGACTTGTTGTTGAATGCTCCTATAATGTAACTCTAAATGACAATCAGAGCAACTTGAATTGCGTGTGTGCAGCCTTTTGCTCAAAAGTGATCAACGTTTCGTTTTCAGAGTCTCTTTTGACAATCTCTTCGAGAGCTGTTTTCAGTCATTAACAGAGCTGTTCTGAAAGTGTCCAAGCGGCCTGTTCTGAGAGTGGACTGTTTTTTGCATTCGTTCTCAAGTTCTATCAGTGTTGTTTTCTGCTTTTCTGGAGCACATTTTGACTTGTTGCTGAATGCTCCTATAATGTAACTCTAAATGACAATCAGAGCAACTTGAATTGCGTGTGTGCAGCCTTTTGCTCAAAAGTGATCAACGTTTCGTTTTCGGAGTCTCTTTTGACAATCTCTTCGAGAGCAGTTTTCAGTCATTAACAGAGCTGTTCTGAAAGTGTCCAAGCCGCCTGTTCTTAGAGTGGACTGTTTTTTGCATTCGTTCTCAAGTTATATCAAACTATCAAAGTGTTGTTTTCTGCCTTTCTCGAGCACATTTTGACTTGTTGTTGAATGCTCCTATAATGTAACTCTAAATGACAATCAGAGCAACTTGAATTGCGTGTGTGCAGCCTTTTGCTCAAAAGTGATCAACGTTTCGTTTTCAGAGTCTCTTTTGACAATCTATTCGAGAGCTGTTTTCAGTCATTAACAGAGCTGTTCTGAAGGTGTCCAAGCGGCCTGTTCTGAGAGTGGACAGTTTTTTGCATTCGTTCTCAAGTTCTATCAGTGTTGTTTTCTGCTTTTCTGGAGCACATTTTGACTTGTTGCTGAATGCTCCTATAATGTAACTCTAAATGACAATCAGAGCAACTTGAATTGCGTGTGTGCAGCCTTTTGCTCAAAAGTGATCAACGTTTCGTTTTCGGAGTCTCTTTTGACAATCTCTTCGAGAGCTGTTTTCAGTCATTAACAGAGCTGTTCTGAAAGTGTCCAAGCGGCCTGTTCTTAGAGTGGACTGTTTTTTGCATTCGTTCTCAAGTTATATCAAACTATCAAAGTGTTGTTTTCTGCCTTTCTCGAGCACATTTTGACTTGTTGTTGAATGCTCCTATAATGTAACTCTAAATGACAATCAGAGCAATTTGAATTGCGTGTGTGCAGCCTTTTGCTCAAAAGTGATCAACGTTTCGTTTTCAGAGTCTCTTTTGACAATCTCTTCGAGAGCTGTTTTCAGTCATTAACAGAGCTGTTCTGAAAGTGTCCAAGCGGCCTGTTCTGAGAGTGGACTGTTTTTTGCATTCGTTCTCAAGTTCTATCAGTGTTGTTTTCTGCTTTTCTGGAGCACATTTTGACTTGTTGCTGAATGCTCCTATAATGTAACTCTAAATGACAATCAGAGCAACTTGAATTGCGTGTGTGCAGCCTTTTGCTCAAAAGTGATCAACGTTTCGTTTTCGGAGTCTCTTTTGACAATCTCTTCGAGAGCTGTTTTCAGTCATTAACAGAGCTGTTCTGAAAGTGTCCAAGCGGCCTGTTCTTAGAGTGGACTGTTTTTTGCATTCGTTCTCAAGTTATATCAAACTATCAAAGTGTTGTTTTCTGCCTTTCTCTAGCACATTTTGACTTGTTGTTGAATGCTCCTATAATGTAACTCTAAATGACAATCAGAGCAACTTGAATTGCGTGTGTGCAGCCTTTTGCTCAAATGTGATCAACGTTTCGTTTTCGGAGTCTCTTTTGACAATCTCTTCGAGAGCTGTTTTCAGTCATTAACAGAGCTGTTCTGAAAGTGTCCAGGCGGCCTGTTCTTAGAGTGGACTGTTTTTTGCAATCGTTCTCAAGTTATATCAAACTATCAAAGTGTTGTTTTCTGCCTTTCTCGAGCACATTTTGACTTGTTGTTGAATGCTCCTATAATGTAACTCTAAATGACAATCAGAGCAACTTGAATTGCGTGTGTGCAGCCTTTTGCTCAAAAGTGATCAACGTTTCGTTTTCAGAGTCTCTTTTGACAATCTCTTCGAGAGCTGTTTTCAGTCATTAACAGAGCTGTTCTGAAAGTGTCCAAGCGGCCTGTTCTGAGAGTGGACTGTTTTTTGCATTCGTTCTCAAGTTCTATCAGTGTTGTTTTCTGCTTTTCTGGAGCACATTTTGACTTGTTGCTGAATGCTCCTATAATGTAACTCTAAATGACAATCAGAGCAACTTGAATTGCGTGTGTGCAGCCTTTTGCTCAAAAGTGATCAACGTTTCGTTTTCGGAGTCTCTTTTGACAATCTCTTCGAGAGCTGTTTTCAGTCATTAACAGAGCTGTTCTGAAAGTGTCCAAGCGGCCTGTTCTTAGAGTGGACAGTTTTTTGCATTCGTTCTCAAGTTCTATCAGTGTTGTTTTCTGCTTTTCTGGAGCACATTTTGACTTGTTGCTGAATGCTCCTATAATGTAACTCTAAATGACAATCAGAGCAACTTGAATTGCGTGTGTGCAGCCTTTTGCTCAAAAGTGATCAACGTTTCGTTTTCGGAGTCTCTTTTGACAATCTCTTCGAGAGCTGTTTTCAGTCATTAACAGAGCTGTTCTGAAAGTGTCCAAGCGGCCTGTTCTTAGAGTGGACTGTTTTTTGCATTCGTTCTCAAGTTATATCAAACTATCAAAGTGTTGTTTTCTGCCTTTCTCGAGCACATTTTGACTTGTTGTTGAATGCTCCTATAATGTAACTCTAAATGACAATCAGAGCAACTTGAATTGCGTGTGTGCAGCCTTTTGCTCAAAAGTGATCAACGTTTCGTTTTCAGAGTCTCTTTTGACAATCTCTTCGAGAGCTGTTTTCAGTCATTAACAGAGCTGTTCTGAAAGTGTCCAAGCGGCCTGTTCTGAGAGTGGACTGTTTTTTGCATTCGTTCTCAAGTTCTATCAGTGTTGTTTTCTGCTTTTCTGGAGCACATTTTGACTTGTTGCTGAATGCTCCTATAATGTAACTCTAAATGACAATCAGAGCAACTTGAATTGCGTGTGTGCAGCCTTTTGCTCAAAAGTGATCAACGTTTCGTTTTCGGAGTCTCTTTTGACAATCTCTTCGAGAGCTGTTTTCAGTCATTAACAGAGCTGTTCTGAAAGTGTCCAAGCGGCCTGTTCTTAGAGTGGACTGTTTTTTGCATTCGTTCTCAAGTTATATCAAACTATCAAAGTGTTGTTTTCTGCCTTTCTCTAGCACATTTTGACTTGTTGTTGAATGCTCCTATAATGTAACTCTAAATGACAATCAGAGCAACTTGAATTGCGTGTGTGCAGCCTTTTGCTCAAATGTGATCAACGTTTCGTTTTCGGAGTCTCTTTTGACAATCTCTTCGAGAGCTGTTTTCAGTCATTAACAGAGCTGTTCTGAAAGTGTCCAGGCGGCCTGTTCTTAGAGTGGACTGTTTTTTGCATTCGTTCTCAAGTTATATCAAACTATCAAAGTGTTGTTTTCTGCCTTTCTCGAGCACATTTTGACTTGTTGTTGAATGCTCCTATAATGTAACTCTAAATGACAATCAGAGCAACTTGAATTGCGTGTGTGCAGCCTTTTGCTCAAAAGTGATCAACGTTTCGTTTTCAGAGTCTCTTTTGACAATCTCTTCGAGAGCTGTTTTCAGTCATTAACAGAGCTGTTCTGAAAGTGTCCAAGCGGCCTGTTCTGAGAGTGGACTGTTTTTTGCATTCGTTCTCAAGTTCTATCAGTGTTGTTTTCTGCTTTTCTGGAGCACATTTTGACTTGTTGCTGAATGCTCCTATAATGTAACTCTAAATGACAATCAGAGCAACTTGAATTGCGTGTGTGCAGCCTTTTGCTCAAAAGTGATCAACGTTTCGTTTTCGGAGTCTCTTTTGACAATCTCTTCGAGAGCTGTTTTCAGTCATTAACAGAGCTGTTCTGAAAGTGTCCAAGCGGCCTGTTCTTAGAGTGGACTGTTTTTTGCATTCGTTCTCAAGTTATATCAAACTATCAAAGTGTTGTTTTCTGCCTTTCTCGAGCACATTTTGACTTGTTGTTGAATGCTCCTATAATGTAACTCTAAATGACAATCAGAGCAACTTGAATTGCGTGTGTGCAGCCTTTTGCTCAAAAGTGATCAACGTTTCGTTTTCAGAGTCTCTTTTGACAATCTATTCGAGAGCTGTTTTCAGTCATTAACAGAGCTGTTCTGAAAGTGTCCAAGCGGCCTGTTCTGAGAGTGGACAGTTTTTTGCATTCGTTCTCAAGTTCTATCAGTGTTGTTTTCTGCTTTTCTGGAGCACATTTTGACTTGTTGCTGAATGCTCCTATAATGTAACTCTAAATGACAATCAGAGCAACTTGAATTGCGTGTGTGCAGCCTTTTGCTCAAAAGTGATCAACGTTTCGTTTTCGGAGTCTCTTTTGACAATCTCTTCGAGAGCTGTTTTCAGTCATTAACAGAGCTGTTCTGAAAGTGTCCAAGCGGCCTGTTCTTAGAGTGGACTGTTTTTTGCATTCGTTCTCAAGTTATATCAAACTATCAAAGTGTTGTTTTCTGCCTTTCTGGAGCACATTTTGACTTGTTGTTGAATGCTCCTATAATGTAACTCTAAATGACAATCAGAGCAACTTGAATTGCGTGTGTTCAGCCTTTTGCTCAAAAGTGATCAACGTTTCGTTTTCGGAGTCTCTTTTGACAATCTCTTCGAGAGCTGTTTTCAGTCATTAACAGAGCTGTTCTGAAAGTGTCCAAGCGGCCTGTTCTTAGAGTGGACTGTTTTTTGCATTCGTTCTCAAGTTATATCAAACTATCAAAGTGTTGTTTTCTGCCTTTCTCTAGCACATTTTGACTTGTTGTTGAATGCTCCTATAATGTAACTCTAAATGACAATCAGAGCAACTTGAATTGCGTGTGTGCAGCCTTTTGCTCAAAAGTGATCAACGTTTCGTTTTCGGAGTCTCTTTTGACAATCTCTTCGAGAGCTGTTTTCAGTCATTAACAGAGCTGTTCTGAAAGTGTCCAAGCGGCCTGTTCTGAGAGTGGACTGTTTTTTGCATTCGTTCTCAAGTTCTATCAGTGTTGTTTTCTGCTTTTCTGGAGCACATTTTGACTTGTTGCTGAATGCTCCTATAATGTAACTCTAAATGACAATCAGAGCAACTTGAATTGCGTGTGTGCAGCCTTTTGCTCAAAAGTGATCAACGTTTCGTTTTCAGAGTCTCTTTTGACAATCTCTTAAAGAGCTGATTTCAGTCATTAACAGAGCTGTTCTGAAAGTGTCCAAGCAGCCTGTTCTGAGAGTGGACTGTTTTTTGCATTCGTTCTCAAGTTATATCAAAGTGTTGTTTTCTGCCTTTCTCGAGCACATTTTGACTTGTTGTTGAATGCTCCTATAATGTAACTCTAAATGACAATCAGAGCAACTTGAATTGCGTGTGTGCAGCCTTTTCATTAACAGAGCTGTTCTGAAAGTGTCCAAGCGGCCTGTTCTTAGAGTGGACTGTTTTTTGCATTCGTTCTCAAGTTATATCAAACTATCAAAGTGTTGTTTTCTGCCTTTCTGGAGCACATTTTGACTTGTTGTTGAATGGTCCTATAATGTAACTCTAAATGACAATCAGAGTATGTTGAATTACGTGTGTGCAGCCTTTTGCTCAAAAGTTATCAATGTTTCGTTTTCAGAGTCTCTTTTGACAATCTCTTCGAGAGCTGTTTTCAGTCATTAACAGAGCTGTTCTGAAAGTGTCCAGGCGGCCTGTTCTTAGAGTGGACTGTTTTTTGCATTCGTTCTCAAGTTATATCAAACTATCAAAGTGTTGTTTTCTGCCTTTCTCGAGCACATTTTGACTTGTTGTTGAATGCTCATATAATGTAACTCTAAATGACAATCAGAGCAACTTGAATTGCGTGTGTGCAGCCTTTTGCTCAAAAGTGATCAACGTTTCGTTTTCGGAGTCTCTTTTGACAATCTCTTCGAGAGCTGTTTTCAGTCATTAACAGAGCTGTTCTGAAAGTGTCCAAGCGGCCTGTTCTTAGAGTGGACTGTTTTTTGCATTCGTTCTCAAGTTATATCAAACTATCAAAGTGTTGTTTTCTGCCTTTCTCGAGCACATTTTGACTTGTTGTTGAATGCTCCTATAATGTAACTCTAAATGACAATCAGAGCAACTTGAATTGCGTGTGTGCAGCCTTTTGCTCAAAAGTGATCAACGTTTCGTTTTCAGAGTCTCTTTTGACAATCTATTCGAGAGCTGTTTTCAGTCATTAACAGAGCTGTTCTGAAAGTGTCCAAGCGGCCTGTTCTGAGAGTGGACAGTTTTTTGCATTCGTTCTCAAGTTCTATCAGTGTTGTTTTCTGCTTTTCTGGAGCACATTTTGACTTGTTGCTGAATGCTCCTATAATGTAACTCTAAATGACAATCAGAGCAACTTGAATTGCGTGTGTGCAGCCTTTTGCTCAAAAGTGATCAACGTTTCGTTTTCAGAGTCTCTTTTGACAATCTCTTCGAGAGCTGTTTTCAGTCATTAACAGAGCTGTTCTGAAAGTGTCCAAGCGGCCTGTTCTGAGAGTGGACTGTTTTTTGCATTCGTTCTCAAGTTCTATCAGTGTTGTTTTCTGCTTTTCTGGAGCACATTTTGACTTGTTGCTGAATGCTCCTATAATGTAACTCTAAATGACAATCAGAGCAACTTGAATTGCGTGTGTGCAGCCTTTTGCTCAAAAGTGATCAACGTTTCGTTTTCGGAGTCTCTTTTGACAATCTCTTCGAGAGCTGTTTTCAGTCATTAACAGAGCTGTTCTGAAAGTGTCCAAGCGGCCTGTTCTTAGAGTGGACTGTTTTTTGCATTCGTTCTCAAGTTATATCAAACTATCAAAGTGTTGTTTTCTGCCTTTCTGGAGCACATTTTGACTTGTTGTTGAATGCTCCTATAATGTAACTCTAAATGACAATCAGAGTATGTTGAATTACGTGTGTGCAGCCTTTTGCTCAAAAGTTATCAATGTTTCGTTTTCAGAGTCTCTTTTGACAATCTCTTAAAGAGCTGATTTCAGTCATTAACAGAGCTGTTCTGAAAGTGTCCAAGCAGCCTGTTCTGAGAGTGGACTGTTTTTTGCATTCGTTCTCAAGTTATATCAAAGTGTTGTTTTCTGCCTTTCTCGAGCACATTTTGACTTGTTGTTGAATGCTCCTATAATGTAACTCTAAATGACAATCAGAGCAACTTGAATTGCGTGTGTGCAGCCTTTTGCTCAAAAGTGATCAACGTTTCGTTTTCAGAGTCTCTTTTGACAATCTCTTCGAGAGCTGTTTTCAGTCATTAACAGAGCTGTTCTGAAAGTGTCCAAGCGGCCTGTTCTGAGAGTGGACTGTTTTTTGCATTCGTTCTCAAGTTCTATCAGTGTTGTTTTCTGCTTTTCTGGAGCACATTTTGACTTGTTGCTGAATGCTCCTATAATGTAACTCTTAATGACAATCAGAGCAACTTGACTTGCGTGTGTGCAGCCTTTTGCTCAAAAGTGATCAACGTTTCGTTTTCGGAGTCTCTTTTGACAATCTCTTCGAGAGCTGTTTTCAGTCATTAACAGAGCTGTTCTGAAAGTGTCCAAGCGGCCTGTTCTTAGAGTGGACTGTTTTTTGCATTCGTTCTCAAGTTATATCAAACTATCAAAGTGTTGTTTTCTGCCTTTCTGGAGCACATTTTGACTTGTTGTTGAATGCTCCTATAATGTAACTCTAAATGACAATCAGAGCAACTTGAATTGCGTGTGTGCAGCCTTTTGCTCAAAAGTGATCAACGTTTCATTTTCGGAGTCTCTTTTGACAATCTCTTCGAGAGCTGTTTTCAGTCATTAACAGAGCTGTTCTGAAAGTGTCCAAGCGGCCTGTTCTTAGAGTGGACTGTTTTTTGCATTCGTTCTCAAGTTGTATCAAACTATCAAAGTGTTGTTTTCTGCCTTTCTCGAGCACATTTTGACTTGTTGTTGAATGCTCCTATAATGTAACTCTAAATGACAATCAGAGCAACTTGAATTGCGTGTGTGCAGCCTTTTGCTCAAAAGTGATCAACGTTTCGTTTTCAGAGTCTCTTTTGACAATCTCTTCGAGAGCTGTTTTCAGTCATTAACAGAGCTGTTCTGAAAGTGTCCAAGCGGCCTGTTCTGAGAGTGGACTGTTTTTTGCATTCGTTCTCAAGTTCTATCAGTGTTGTTTTCTGCTTTTCTGGAGCACATTTTGACTTGTTGCTGAATGCTCCTATAATGTAACTCTAAATGACAATCAGAGCAACTTGAATTGCGTGTGTGCAGCCTTTTGCTCAAAAGTGATCAACGTTTCGTTTTCGGAGTCTCTTTTGACAATCTCTTCGAGAGCTGTTTTCAGTCATTAACAGAGCTGTTCTGAAAGTGTCCAAGCGGCCTGTTCTTAGAGTGGACTGTTTTTTGCATTCGTTCTCAAGTTATATCAAACTATCAAAGTGTTGTTTTCTGCCTTTCTGGAGCACATTTTGACTTGTTGTTGAATGCTCCTATAATGTAACTCTAAATGACAATCAGAGCAACTTGAATTGCGTGTGTTCAGCCTTTTGCTCAAAAGTGATCAACGTTTCGTTTTCGGAGTCTCTTTTGACAATCTCTTCGAGAGCTGTTTTCAGTCATTAACAGAGCTGTTCTGAAAGTGTCCAAGCGGCCTGTTCTTAGAGTGGACTGTTTTTTGCATTCGTTCTCAAGTTATATCAAACTATCAAAGTGTTGTTTTCTGCCTTTCTGGAGCACATTTTGACTTGTTGTTGAATGCTCCTATAATGTAACTCTAAATGACAATCAGAGTATGTTGAATTACGTGTGTGCAACCTTTTGCTCAAAAGTTATCAATGTTTCGTTTTCGGAGTCTCTTTTGACAATCTCTTCGAGAGCTGTTTTCAGTCATTAACAGAGCTGTTCTGAAAGTGTCCAAGCGGCCTGTTCTTAGAGTGGACTGTTTTTTGCATTCGTTCTCAAGTTATATCAAACTATCAAAGTGTTGTTTTCTGCCTTTCTCGAGCACATTTTGACTTGTTGTTGAATGCTCCTATAATGTAACTCTAAATGACAATCAGAGCAACTTGAATTGCGTGTGTGCAGCCTTTTGCTCAAAAGTGATCAGCGTTTCGTTTTCAGAGTCTCTTTTGACAATCTATTCGAGAGCTGTTTTCAGTCATTAACAGAGCTGTTCTGAAAGTGTCCAAGCGGCCTGTTCTGAGAGTGGACAGTTTTTTGCATTCGTTCTCAAGTTCTATCAGTGTTGTTTTCTGCTTTTCTGGAGCACATTTTGACTTGTTGCTGAATTCTCCTATAATGTAACTCTAAATGACAATCAGAGCAACTTGAATTGCGTGTGTGCAGCCTTTTGCTCAAAAGTGATCAACGTTTCGTTTTCGGAGTCTCTTTTGACAATCTCTTCAAGAGCTGTTTTCAGTCATTAACAGAGCTGTTCTGAAAGTGTCCAAGCGGCCTGTTCTTAGAGTGGACTGTTTTTTGCATTCGTTCTCAAGTTATATCAAACTATCAAAGTGTTGTTTTCTGCCTTTCTCGAGCACATTTTGACTTGTTGTTGAATGCTCCTATAATGTAACTCTAAATGACAATCAGAGCAACTTGAATTGCGTGTGTGCAGCCTTTTGCTCAAAAGTGATCAACGTTTCGTTTTCAGAGTCTCTTTTGACAATCTCTTCGAGAGCTGTTTTCAGTCATTAACAGAGCTGTTCTGAAAGTGTCCAAGCAGCCTGTTCTGAGAGTGGACTGTTTTTTGCATTCGTTCTCAAGTTCTATCAGTGTTGTTTTCTGCTTTTCTGGAGCACATTTTGACTTGTTGCTGAATGCTCCTATAATGTAACTCTAAATGACAATCAGAGCAACTTGAATTGCGTGTGTGCAGCCTTTTGCTCAAAAGTGATCAACGTTTCGTTTTCGGAGTCTCTTTTGACAATCTCTTCGAGAGCTGTTTTCAGTCATTAACAGAGCTGTTCTGAAAGTGTCCAAGCGTCCTGTTCTTAGAGTGGACTGTTTTTTGCATTCGTTCTCAAGTTATATCAAACTATCAAAGTGTTGTTTTCTGCCTTTCTGGAGCACATTTTGACTTGTTGTTGAATGGTCCTATAATGTAACTCTAAATGACAATCAGAGTATGTTGAATTACGTGTGTGCAGCCTTTTGCTCAAAAGTTATCAATGTTTCGTTTTCAGAGTCTCTTTTGACAATCTCTTAAAGAGCTGATTTCAGTCATTAACAGAGCTGTTCTGAAAGTGTCCAAGCAGCCTGTTCTGAGAGTGGACTGTTTTTTGCATTCGTTCTCAAGTTATATCAAAGTGTTGTTTTCTGCCTTTCTCAAGCACATTTTGACTTGTTGTTGAATGCTCCTATAATGTAACTCTAAATGACAATCAGAGCAACTTGAATTGCGTGTGTGCAGCCTTTTGCTCAAAAGTGATCAACGTTTCGTTTTCAGAGTCTCTTTTGACAATCTCTTCGAGAGCTGTTTTCAGTCATTAACAGAGCTGTTCTGAAAGTGTCCAAGCGGCCTGTTCTGAGAGTGGACTGTTTTTTGCATTCGTTCTCAAGTTCTATCAGTGTTGTTTTCTGCTTTTCTGGAGCACATTTTGACTTGTTGCTGAATGCTCCTATAATGTAACTCTAAATGACAATCAGAGCAACTTGAATTGCGTGTGTGCAGCCTTTTGCTCAAAAGTGATCAACGTTTCGTTTTCGGAGTCTCTTTTGACAATCTCTTCGAGAGCTGTTTTCAGTCATTAACAGAGCTGTTCTGAAAGTGTCCAAGCGGCCTGTTCTTAGAGTGGACTGTTTTTTGCATTCGTTCTCAAGTTATATCAAACTATCAAAGTGTTGTTTTCTGCCTTTCTGGAGCACATTTTGACTTGTTGTTGAATGCTCCTATAATGTAACTCTAAATGACAATCAGAGTATGTTGAATTACGTGTGTGCAGCCTTTTGCTCAAAAGTTATCAATGTTTCGTTTTCAGAGTCTCTTTTGACAATCTCTTAAAGAGCTGATTTCAGTCATTAACAGAGCTGTTCTGAAAGTGTCCAAGCAGCCTGTTCTGAGAGTGGACTGTTTTTTGCATTCGTTCTCAAGTTATATCAAAGTGTTGTTTTCTGCCTTTCTCGAGCACATTTTGACTTGTTGTTGAATGCTCCTATAATGTAACTCTAAATGACAATCAGAGCAACTTGAATTGCGTGTGTGCAGCCTTTTGCTCAAAAGTGATCAACGTTTCGTTTTCAGAGTCTCTTTTGACAATCTCTTCGAGAGCTGTTTTCAGTCATTAACAGAGCTGTTCTGAAAGTGTCCAAGCGGCCTGTTCTGAGAGTGGACTGTTTTTTGCATTCGTTCTCAAGTTCTATCAGTGTTGTTTTCTGCTTTTCTGGAGCACATTTTGACTTGTTGCTGAATGCTCCTATAATGTAACTCTTAATGACAATCAGAGCAACTTGACTTGCGTGTGTGCAGCCTTTTGCTCAAAAGTGATCAACGTTTCGTTTTCGGAGTCTCTTTTGACAATCTCTTCGAGAGCTGTTTTCAGTCATTAACAGAGCTGTTCTGAAAGTGTCCAAGCGGCCTGTTCTTAGAGTGGACTGTTTTTTGCATTCGTTCTCAAGTTATATCAAACTATCAAAGTGTTGTTTTCTGCCTTTCTGGAGCACATTTTGACTTGTTGTTGAATGCTCCTATAATGTAACTCTAAATGACAATCAGAGCAACTTGAATTGCGTGTGTGCAGCCTTTTGCTCAAAAGTGATCAACGTTTCATTTTCGGAGTCTCTTTTGACAATCTCTTCGAGAGCTGTTTTCAGTCATTAACAGAGCTGTTCTGAAAGTGTCCAAGCGGCCTGTTCTTAGAGTGGACTGTTTTTTGCATTCGTTCTCAAGTTATATCAAACTATCAAAGTGTTGTTTTCTGCCTTTCTGGAGCACATTTTGACTTGTTGTTGAATGGTCCTATAATGTAACTCTAAATGACAATCAGAGTATGTTGAATTACGTGTGTGCAGCCTTTTGCTCAAAAGTTATCAATGTTTCGTTTTCAGAGTCTCTTTTGACAATCTCTTAAAGAGCTGATTTCAGTCATTAACAGAGCTGTTCTGAAAGTGTCCAAGCAGCCTGTTCTGAGAGTGGACTGTTTTTTGCATTCGTTCTCAAGTTATATCAAAGTGTTGTTTTCTGCCTTTCTCGAGCACATTTTGACTTGTTGTTGAATGCTCCTATAATGTAACTCTAAATGACAATCAGAGCAACTTGAATTGCGTGTGTGCAGCCTTTTGCTCAAAAGTGATCAACGTTTCGTTTTCAGAGTCTCTTTTGACAATCTCTTCGAGAGCTGTTTTCAGTCATTAACAGAGCTGTTCTGAAAGTGTCCAAGCGGCCTGTTCTGAGAGTGGACTGTTTTTTGCATTCGTTCTCAAGTTCTATCAGTGTTGTTTTCTGCTTTTCTGGAGCACATTTTGACTTGTTGCTGAATGCTCCTATAATGTAACTCTAAATGACAATCAGAGCAACTTGAATTGCGTGTGTGCAGCCTTTTGCTCAAAAGTGATCAACGTTTCGTTTTCGGAGTCTCTTTTGACAATCTCTTCGAGAGCTGTTTTCAGTCATTAACAGAGCTGTTCTGAAAGTGTCCAAGCGGCCTGTTCTTAGAGTGGACTGTTTTTTGCATTCGTTCTCAAGTTATATCAAACTATCAAAGTGTTGTTTTCTGCCTTTCTGGAGCACATTTTGACTTGTTGTTGAATGCTCCTATAATGTAACTCTAAATGACAATCAGAGTATGTTGAATTACGTGTGTGCAGCCTTTTGCTCAAAAGTTATCAATGTTTCGTTTTCAGAGTCTCTTTTGACAATCTCTTAAAGAGCTGATTTCAGTCATTAACAGAGCTGTTCTGAAAGTGTCCAAGCAGCCTGTTCTGAGAGTGGACTGTTTTTTGCATTCGTTCTCAAGTTATATCAAAGTGTTGTTTTCTGCCTTTCTCGAGCACATTTTGACTTGTTGTTGAATGCTCCTATAATGTAACTCTAAATGACAATCAGAGCAACTTGAATTGCGTGTGTGCAGCCTTTTGCTCAAAAGTGATCAACGTTTCGTTTTCAGAGTCTCTTTTGACAATCTCTTCGAGAGCTGTTTTCAGTCATTAACAGAGCTGTTCTGAAAGTGTCCAAGCGGCCTGTTCTGAGAGTGGACTGTTTTTTGCATTCGTTCTCAAGTTATATCAAAGTGTTGTTTTCTGCCTTTCTGGAGCACATTTTGACTTGTTGTTGAATGCTCCTATAATGTAACTCTAAATGACAATCAGAGTATGTTGAATTACGTGTGTGCAGCCTTTTGCTCAAAAGTTATCAATGTTTCGTTTTCAGAGTCTCTTTTGACAATCTCTTAAAGAGCTGATTTCAGTCATTAACAGAGCTGTTCTGAAAGTGTCCAAGCAGCCTGTTCTGAGAGTGGACTGTTTTTTGCATTCGTTCTCAAGTTATATCAAAGTGTTGTTTTCTGCCTTTCTCGAGCACATTTTGACTTGTTGTTGAATGCTCCTATAATGTAACTCTAAATGACAATCAGAGCAACTTGAATTGCGTGTGTGCAGCCTTTTGCTCAAAAGTGATCAACGTTTCGTTTTCAGAGTCTCTTTTGACAATCTCTTCGAGAGCTGTTTTCAGTCACTAACAGAGCTGTTCTGAAAGTGTCCAAGCGGCCTGTTCTGAGAGTGGACTGTTTTTTGCATTCGTTCTCAAGTTCTATCAGTGTTGTTTTCTGCTTTTCTGGAGCACATTTTGACTTGTTGCTGAATGCTCCTATAATGTAACTCTAAATGACAATCAGAGCAACTTGAATTGCGTGTGTGCAGCCTTTTGCTCAAAAGTGATCAACGTTTCGTTTTCGGAGTCTCTTTTGACAATCTCTTCGAGAGCTGTTTTCAGTCATTAACAGAGCTGTTCTGAAAGTGTCCAAGCGGCCTGTTCTTAGAGTGGACTGTTTTTTGCATTCGTTCTCAAGTTATATCAAACTATCAAAGTGTTGTTTTCTGCCTTTCTCGAGCACATTTTGACTTGTTGTTGAATGCTCCTATAATGTAACTCTAAATGACAATCAGAGCAACTTGAATTGCGTGTGTGCAGCCTTTTGCTCAAAAGTGATCAACGTTTCGTTTTCAGAGTCTCTTTTGACAATCTCTTCGAGAGCTGTTTTCAGTCACTAACAGAGCTGTTCTGAAAGTGTCCAAGCGGCCTGTTCTGAGAGTGGACTGTTTTTTGCATTCGTTCTCAAGTTCTATCAGTGTTGTTTTCTGCTTTTCTGGAGCACATTTTGACTTGTTGCTGAATGCTCCTATAATGTAACTCTAAATGACAATCAGAGCAACTTGAATTGCGTGTGTGCAGCCTTTTGCTCAAAAGTGATCAACGTTTCGTTTTCGGAGTCTCTTTTGACAATCTCTTCGAGAGCTGTTTTCAGTCATTAACAGAGCTGTTCTGAAAGTGTCCAAGCGGCCTGTTCTTAGAGTGGACTGTTTTTTGCATTCGTTCTCAAGTTATATCAAACTATCAAAGTGTTGTTTTCTGCCTTTCTGGAGCACATTTTGACTTGTTGTTGAATGCTCCTATAATGTAACTCTAAATGACAATCAGAGTATGTTGAATTACGTGTGTGCAGCCTTTTGCTCAAAAGTTATCAATGTTTCGTTTTCAGAGTCTCTTTTGACAATCTCTTAAAGAGCTGATTTCAGTCATTAACAGAGCTGTTCTGAAAGTGTCCAAGCAGCCTGTTCTGAGAGTGGACTGTTTTTTGCATTCGTTCTCAAGTTATATCAAAGTGTTGTTTTCTGCCTTTCTCGAGCACATTTTGACTTGTTGTTGAATGCTCCTATAATGTAACTCTAAATGACAATCAGAGCAACTTGAATTGCGTGTGTGCAGCCTTTTGCTCAAAAGTGATCAACGTTTCGTTTTCAGAGTCTCTTTTGACAATCTCTTCGAGAGCTGTTTTCAGTCATTAACAGAGCTGTTCTGAAAGTGTCCAAGCGGCCTGTTCTGAGAGTGGACTGTTTTTTGCATTCGTTCTCAAGTTCTATCAGTGTTGTTTTCTGCTTTTCTGGAGCACATTTTGACTTGTTGCTGAATGCTCCTATAATGTAACTCTAAATGACAATCAGAGCAACTTGAATTGCGTGTGTGCAGCCTTTTGCTCAAAAGTGATCAACGTTTCGTTTTCGGAGTCTCTTTTGACAATCTCTTCGAGAGCTGTTTTCAGTCATTAACAGAGCTGTTCTGAAAGTGTCCACGCGGCCTGTTCTTAGAGTGGACTGTTTTTTGCATTCGTTCTCAAGTTATATCAAACTATCAAAGTGTTGTTTTCTGCCTTTCTGGAGCACATTTTGACTTGTTGTTGAATGCTCCTATAATGTAACTCTAAATGACAATCAGAGTATGTTGAATTACGTGTGTGCAGCCTTTTGCTCAAAAGTTATCAATGTTTCGTTTTCAGAGTCTCTTTTGACAATCTCTTAAAGAGCTGATTTCAGTCATTAACAGAGCTGTTCTGAAAGTGTCCAAGCAGCCTGTTCTGAGAGTGGACTGTTTTTTGCATTCGTTCTCAAGTTATATCAAAGTGTTGTTTTCTGCCTTTCTGGAGCACATTTTGACTTGTTGCTGAATGCTCCTATAATGTAACTCTAAATGACAATCAGAGAAACTTGAATTGCGTGTGTGCAGCCTTTTGCTCAAAAGTGATCAACGTTTCGTTTTCGGAGTCTCTTTTGACAATCTCTTCGAGAGCTGTTTTCAGTCATTAACAGAGTTGTTCTGAAAGTGTCCAAGCGGCCTGTTCTTAGAGTGGACTGTTTTTTGCATTCGTTCTCAAGTTATATCAAACTATCAAAGTGTTGTTTTCTGCCTTTCTGGAGCACATTTTGACTTGTTGTTGAATGCTCCTATAATGTAACTCTAAATGACAATCAGAGTATGTTGAATTACGTGTGTGCAGCCTTTTGCTCAAAAGTTATCAATGTTTCGTTTTCAGAGTCTCTTTTGACAATCTCTTAAAGAGCTGATTTCAGTCATTAACAGAGCTGTTCTGAAAGTGTCCAAGCAGCCTGTTCTGAGAGTGGACTGTTTTTTGCATTCGTTCTCAAGTTATATCAAAGTGTTGTTTTCTGCTTTTCTCGAGCACATTTTGACTTGTTGTTGAATGCTCCTATAATGTAACTCTAAATGACAATCAGAGCAACTTGAATTGCGTGTGTGCAGCCTTTTGCTCAAAAGTGATCAACGTTTCGTTTTCAGAGTCTCTTTTGACAATCTCTTCGAGAGCTGTTTTCAGTCATTAACAGAGCTGTTCTGAAAGTGTCCAAGCGGCCTGTTCTGAGAGTGGACTGTTTATTGCATTCGTTCTCAAGTTCTATCAGTGTTGTTTTCTGATTTTCTGGAGCACATTTTGACTTGTTGCTGAATGCTCCTATAATGTAACTCTAAATGACAATCAGAGTATGTTGAATTACATGTGTGCAGCCTTTTGCTCAAAAGTTATCAATGTTTCGTTTTCAGAGTCTCTTTTGACAATCTCTTAAACAGCTGATTTCAGTCATTAACAGAGCTGTTCTAAAAGTGTCCAAGCGGCCTGTTCTGAGAGTGGACTGTTTTTTGCATTCGTTCTCAAGTTCTATCAGTGTTGTTTTCTGCTTTTCTGGAGCACATTTTGACTTGTTGCTGAATGCTCCTATAATGTAACTCTAAATGACAATCAGAGCAACTTGAATTGCTTGTGTGCAGCCTTTTGCTCAAAAGTGATCAACGTTTCGTTTTCGGAGTCTCTTTTGACAATCTCTTCGAGAGCTGTTTTCAGTCATTAACAGAGCTGTTCTGAAAGTGTCCAAGCGGCCTGTTCTTAGAGTGGACTGTTTTTTGCATTCGTTCTCAAGTTATATCAAACTATCAAAGTGTTGTTTTCTGCCTTTCTGGAGCACATTTTGACTTGTTGTTGAATGCTCCTATAATGTAACTCTAAATGACAATCAGAGTATGTTGAATTACGTGTGTGCAGCCTTTTGCTCAAAAGTTATCAATGTTTCGTTTTCAGAGTCTCCTTTGACAATCTCTTAAAGAGCTGATTTCAGTCATTAACAGAGCTGTTCTGAAAGTGTCCAAGCAGCCTGTTCTGAGAGTGGACTGTTTTTTGCATTCGTTCTCAAGTTATATCAAAGTGTTGTTTTCTGCCTTTCTCGAGCACATTTTGACTTGTTGTTGAATGCTCCTATAATGTAACTCTAAATGACAATCAGAGCAACTTGAATTGCGTGTGTGCAGCCTTTTGCTCAATAGTGATCAACGTTTCGTTTTCAGAGTCTCTTTTGACAATCTCTTCGAGAGCTGTTTTCAGTCATTAACAGAGCTGTTCTGAAAGTGTCCAAGCGGCCTGTTCTGAGAGTGGACTGTTTTTTGCATTCGTTCTCAAGTTCTATCAGTGTTGTTTTCTGCTTTTCTCGAGCACATTTTGACTTGTTGTTGAATGCTCCTATAATGTAACTCTAAATGACAATCAGAGCAACTTGAATTGCGTGTGTGCAGCCTTTTCATTAACAGAGCTGTTCTGAAAGTGTCCAAGCGGCCTGTTCTTAGAGTGGACTGTTTTTTGCATTCGTTCTCAAGTTATATCAAAGTGTTGTTTTCTGCCTTTCTCGAGCACATTTTGACTTGTTGCTGAATGCTCCTATAATGTAACTCTAAATGACAATCAGAGTATGTTGAATTACGTGTGTGCAGCCTTTTGCTCAAAAGTTATCAATGTTTCGTTTTCAGAGTCTCCTTTGACAATCTCTTAAAGAGCTGATTTCAGTCATTAACAGAGCTGTTCTGAAAGTGTCCAAGCAGCCTGTTCTGAGAGTGGACTGTTTTTTGCATTCGTTCTCAAGTTATATCAAAGTGTTGTTTTCTGCCTTTCTCGAGCACATTTTGACTTGTTGTTGAATGCTCCTATAATGTAACTCTAAATGACAATCAGAGCAACTTGAATTGCGTGTGTGCAGCCTTTTGCTCAATAGTGATCAACGTTTCGTTTTCAGAGTCTCTTTTGACAATCTCTTCGAGAGCTGTTTTCAGTCATTAACAGAGCTGTTCTGAAAGTGTCCAAGCGGCCTGTTCTGAGAGTGGACTGTTTTTTGCATTCGTTCTCAAGTTCTATCAGTGTTGTTTTCTGCTTTTCTCGAGCACATTTTGACTTGTTGTTGAATGCTCCTATAATGTAACTCTAAATGACAATCAGAGCAACTTGAATTGCGTGTGTGCAGCCTTTTCATTAACAGAGCTGTTCTGAAAGTGTCCAAGCGGCCTGTTCTTAGAGTGGACTGTTTTTTGCATTCGTTCTCAAGTTATATCAAAGTGTTGTTTTCTGCCTTTCTCGAGCACATTTTGACTTGTTGCTGAATGCTCCTATAATGTAACTCTAAATGACAATCAGAGTATGTTGAATTACGTGTGTGCAGCCTTTTGCTCAAAAGTTATCAATGTTTCGTTTTCAGAGTCTCTTTTGACAATCTCTTAAAGAGCTGATTTCAGTCATTAACAGAGCTGTTCTGAAAGTGTCCAAGCAGCCTGTTCTGAGAGTGGACTGTTTTTTGCATTCGTTCTCAAGTTATATCAAAGTGTTGTTTTCTGCCTTTCTCGAGCACATTTTGACTTGTTGTTGAATGCTCCTATAATGTAACTCTAAATGACAATCAGAGCAACTTGAATTGCGTGTGTGCAGCCTTTTGCTCAAAAGTGATCAACGTTTCGTTTTCAGAGTCTCTTTTGACAATCTCTTCGAGAGCTGTTTTCAGTCATTAACAGAGCTGTTCTGAAAGTGTCCAAGCGGCCTGTTCTGAGAGTGGACTGTTTTTTGCATTCGTTCTCAAGTTCTATCAGTGTTGTTTTCTGCTTTTCTGGAGCACATTTTGACTTGTTGCTGAATGCTCCTATAATGTAACTCTAAATGACAATCAGAGCAACTTGAATTGCGTGTGTGCAGCCTTTTGCTCAAAAGTGATCAACGTTTCGTTTTCGGAGTCTCTTTTGACAATCTCTTCGAGAGCTGTTTTCAGTCATTAACAGAGCTGTTCTGAAAGTGTCCAAGCGGCCTGTTCTTAGAGTGGACTGTTTTTTGCATTCGTTCTCAAGTTATATCAAAGTGTTGTTTTCTGCCTTTCTGGAGCACATTTTGACTTGTTGTTGAATGCTCCTATAATGTAACTCTAAATGCCAATCAGAGCAACTTGAATTGCGTGTGTGCAGCCTTTTGCTCAAAAGTGAGATTCTATGAGATTCTGGCCTTGATTTAGACTTGCGCCGAGTTGATTACTATTAAGCATCATGAATACTGTGGAACTGACAGCCAGGTGTTTTGGCTTGTGATAAACTGCCCCAGCAACCTCTACAAATAAGACCTAGTGCTATGATAATTAACACACACCCCTCTGACCAGCCTGGAGAGCATTGGCTGGCAGTTTATATATTGGAGAGAGTTGGGTGTTTTTTTGACAGTTTTGGAAATGCTCCAAATCATTCAATATTTCCTAAATCGATTTATGACTTTTTAAACATGTCATGTGACGAGATACATTTATCAGACAAACAAGTTCAGGATGTCACATCGGTCACATGTGGTGAACACTGTATCTACTTCTTAAATCACATGTGTAGAAGCATCACCTATGATATGTTGATATCTAAATATTCTTCTAATCTGTTTAAAAATGACACAATGGTAACACGTTTTGTGAAAAAGTTGCAACCGTGTGTGTGTTCATAATGTGTTTAGTTGTGTTCAACATGTTCAGACAATTGTGTAAGATTGTGCAAGTCAATAAAATGTTGGTCAAATAAATTATCAGAGTTCATGTATCATTACAATCATTTTTATTTAGTCAAGCAAGGGGTTTTAGTCAAACAATAACATAGTCTGTGGTGGTAGCGATGGTTGATAATGACACTTTTACGGGCGACTATGGCAAGAACCCATTCAATTTTAAGAATTATAATCTAGAATATCTGGCAATATATGTTGACGGTGTCCAGTTCCCCACCAAACCATTACAACCGGACTTCCCTAATGGTTGCGTGACTCGTGAATTCTATCAACTGGTGTTATCAACAGGGAGACATTTAAAGAACAGTGCTATGGCCATTGATCGAAACGATTTCCTGAGACGGTACACTCTTTATGCATTTAATCTGACACCTGACGAGGATAATAGTCAGCATCTATCATTGATCAAGAGTGGTAACATACGCCTGGAGACACGTTTCAGGAACCCGCTGCCTAATACCATCAATCTAATAATTTATGCGGTATATGATAGTATGATTGAAGTGTCCCATCGCAGACAGGTTTTAGTTGATTACTATTAAGCATCATGAATACTGTGGAACTGACAGCCAGGTGTTTTGGCTTGTGATAAACTGCCCCAGCAACCTCTACAAATAAGACCTAGTGCTATGATAATTAACACACACCCCTCTGACCAGCCTGGAGAGCATTGGCTGGCAGTTTATATATTGGAGAGAGTTGGGTGTTTTTTTGACAGTTTTGGAAATGCTCCAAATCATTCAATATTTCCTAAATCGATTTATGACTTTTTAAACATGTCATGTGACGAGATACATTTATCAGACAAACAAGTTCAGGATGTCACATCGGTCACATGTGGTGAACACTGTATCTACTTCTTAAATCACATGTGTAGAAGCATCACCTATGATATGTTGATATCTAAATATTCTTCTAATCTGTTTAAAAATGACACAATGGTAACACGTTTTGTGAAAAAGTTGCAACCGTGTGTGTGTTCATAATGTGTTTAGTTGTGTTCAACATGTTCAGACAATTGTGTAAGATTGTGCAAGTCAATAAAATGTTGGTCAAATAAATTATCAGAGTTCATGTATCATTACAATCATTTTTATTTAGTCAAGCAAGGGGTTTTAGTCAAACAATAACATAGTCTGTGGTGGTAGCGATGGTTGATAATGACACTTTTACGGGCGACTATGGCAAGAACCCATTCAATTTTAAGAATTATAATCTAGAATATCTGGCAATATATGTTGACGGTGTCCAGTTCCCCACCAAACCATTACAACCGGACTTCCCTAATGGTTGCGTGACTCGTGAATTCTATCAACTGGTGTTATCAACAGGGAGACATTTAAAGAACAGTGCTATGGCCATTGATCGAAACGATTTCCTGAGACGGTACACTCTTTATGCATTTAATCTGACACCTGACGAGGATAATAGTCAGCATCTATCATTGATCAAGAGTGGTAACATACGCCTGGAGACACGTTTCAGGAACCCGCTGCCTAATACCATCAATCTAATAATTTATGCGGTATATGATAGTATGATTGAAGTGTCCCATCGCAGACAGGTTTTAGTTGATTACTATTAAGCATCATGAATACTGTGGAACTGACAGCCAGGTGTTTTGGCTTGTGATAAACTGCCCCAGCAACCTCTACAAATAAGACCTAGTGCTATGATAATTAACACACACCCCTCTGACCAGCCTGGAGAGCATTGGCTGGCAGTTTATATATTGGAGAGAGTTGGGTGTTTTTTTGACAGTTTTGGAAATGCTCCAAATCATTCAATATTTCCTAAATCGATTTATGACTTTTTAAACATGTCATGTGACGAGATACATTTATCAGACAAACAAGTTCAGGATGTCACATCGGTCACATGTGGTGAACACTGTATCTACTTCTTAAATCACATGTGTAGAAGCATCACCTATGATATGTTGATATCTAAATATTCTTCTAATCTGTTTAAAAATGACACAATGGTAACACGTTTTGTGAAAAAGTTGCAACCGTGTGTGTGTTCATAATGTGTTTAGTTGTGTTCAACATGTTCAGACAATTGTGTAAGATTGTGCAAGTCAATAAAATGTTGGTCAAATAAATTATCAGAGTTCATGTATCATTACAATCATTTTTATTTAGTCAAGCAAGGGGTTTTAGTCAAACAATAACATAGTCTGTGGTGGTAGCGATGGTTGATAATGACACTTTTACGGGCGACTATGGCAAGAACCCATTCAATTTTAAGAATTATAATCTAGAATATCTGGCAATATATGTTGACGGTGTCCAGTTCCCCACCAAACCATTACAACCGGACTTCCCTAATGGTTGCGTGACTCGTGAATTCTATCAACTGGTGTTATCAACAGGGAGACATTTAAAGAACAGTGCTATGGCCATTAATCGAAACGATTACCTGAGACGGTACACTCTTTATGCATTTAATCTGACACCTGACGAGGATAATAGTCAGCATCTATCATTGATCAAGAGTGGTAACATACGCCTGGAGACACGTTTCAGGAACCCGCTGCCTAATACCATCAATCTAATAATTTATGCGGTATATGATAGTATGATTGAAGTGTCCCATCGCAGACAGGTTTTAGTTGATTACTATTAAGCATCATGAATACTGTGGAACTGACAGCCAGGTGTTTTGGCTTGTGATAAACTGCCCCAGCAACCTCTACAAATAAGACCTAGTGCTATGATAATTAACACACACCCCTCTGACCAGCCTGGAGAGCATTGGCTGGCAGTTTATATATTGGAGAGAGTTGGGTGTTTTTTTGACAGTTTTGGAAATGCTCCAAATCATTCAATATTTCCTAAATCGATTTATGACTTTTTAAACATGTCATGTGACGAGATACATTTATCAGACAAACAAGTTCAGGATGTCACATCGGTCACATGTGGTGAACACTGTATCTACTTCTTAAATCACATGTGTAGAAGCATCACCTATGATATGTTGATATCTAAATATTCTTCTAATCTGTTTAAAAATGACACAATGGTAACACGTTTTGTGAAAAAGTTGCAACCGTGTGTGTGTTCATAATGTGTTTAGTTGTGTTCAACATGTTCAGACAATTGTGTAAGATTGTGCAAGTCAATAAAATGTTGGTCAAATAAATTATCAGAGTTCATGTATCATTACAATCATTTTTATTTAGTCAAGCAAGGGGTTTTAGTCAAACAATAACATAGTCTGTGGTGGTAGCGATGGTTGATAATGACACTTTTACGGGCGACTATGGCAAGAACCCATTCAATTTTAAGAATTATAATCTAGAATATCTGGCAATATATGTTGACGGTGTCCAGTTCCCCACCAAACCATTACAACCGGACTTCCCTAATGGTTGCGTGACTCGTGAATTCTATCAACTGGTGTTATCAACAGGGAGACATTTAAAGAACAGTGCTATGGCCATTGATCGAAACGATTTCCTGAGACGGTACACTCTTTATGCATTTAATCTGACACCTGACGAGGATAATAGTCAGCATCTATCATTGATCAAGAGTGGTAACATACGCCTGGAGACACGTTTCAGGAACCCGCTGCCTAATACCATCAATCTAATAATTTATGCGGTATATGATAGTATGATTGAAGTGTCCCATCGCAGACAGGTTTTAGTTGATTACTATTAAGCATCATGAATACTGTGGAACTGACAGCCAGGTGTTTTGGCTTGTGATAAACTGCCCCAGCAACCTCTACAAATAAGACCTAGTGCTATGATAATTAACACACACCCCTCTGACCAGCCTGGAGAGCATTGGCTGGCAGTTTATATATTGGAGAGAGTTGGGTGTTTTTTTGACAGTTTTGGAAATGCTCCAAATCATTCAATATTTCCTAAATCGATTTATGACTTTTTAAACATGTCATGTGACGAGATACATTTATCAGACAAACAAGTTCAGGATGTCACATCGGTCACATGTGGTGAACACTGTATCTACTTCTTAAATCACATGTGTAGAAGCATCACCTATGATATGTTGATATCTAAATATTCTTCTAATCTGTTTAAAAATGACACAATGGTAACACGTTTTGTGAAAAAGTTGCAACCGTGTGTGTGTTCATAATGTGTTTAGTTGTGTTCAACATGTTCAGACAATTGTGTAAGATTGTGCAAGTCAATAAAATGTTGGTCAAATAAATTATCAGAGTTCATGTATCATTACAATCATTTTTATTTAGTCAAGCAAGGGGTTTTAGTCAAACAATAACATAGTCTGTGGTGGTAGCGATGGTTGATAATGACACTTTTACGGGCGACTATGGCAAGAACCCATTCAATTTTAAGAATTATAATCTAGAATATCTGGCAATATATGTTGACGGTGTCCAGTTCCCCACCAAACCATTACAACCGGACTTCCCTAATGGTTGCGTGACTCGTGAATTCTATCAACTGGTGTTATCAACAGGGAGACATTTAAAGAACAGTGCTATGGCCATTGATCGAAACGATTTCCTGAGACGGTACACTCTTTATGCATTTAATCTGACACCTGACGAGGATAATAGTCAGCATCTATCATTGATCAAGAGTGGTAACATACGCCTGGAGACACGTTTCAGGAACCCGCTGCCTAATACCATCAATCTAATAATTTATGCGGTATATGATAGTATGATTGAAGTGTCCCATCGCAGACAGGTTTTAGTTGATTACTATTAAGCATCATGAATACTGTGGAACTGACAGCCAGGTGTTTTGGCTTGTGATAAACTGCCCCAGCAACCTCTACAAATAAGACCTAGTGCTATGATAATTAACACACACCCCTCTGACCAGCCTGGAGAGCATTGGCTGGCAGTTTATATATTGGAGAGAGTTGGGTGTTTTTTTGACAGTTTTGGAAATGCTCCAAATCATTCAATATTTCCTAAATCGATTTATGACTTTTTAAACATGTCATGTGACGAGATACATTTATCAGACAAACAAGTTCAGGATGTCACATCGGTCACATGTGGTGAACACTGTATCTACTTCTTAAATCACATGTGTAGAAGCATCACCTATGATATGTTGATATCTAAATATTCTTCTAATCTGTTTAAAAATGACACAATGGTAACACGTTTTGTGAAAAAGTTGCAACCGTGTGTGTGTTCATAATGTGTTTAGTTGTGTTCAACATGTTCAGACAATTGTGTAAGATTGTGCAAGTCAATAAAATGTTGGTCAAATAAATTATCAGAGTTCATGTATCATTACAATCATTTTTATTTAGTCAAGCAAGGGGTTTTAGTCAAACAATAACATAGTCTGTGGTGGTAGCGATGGTTGATAATGACACTTTTACGGGCGACTATGGCAAGAACCCATTCAATTTTAAGAATTATAATCTAGAATATCTGGCAATATATGTTGACGGTGTCCAGTTCCCCACCAAACCATTACAACCGGACTTCCCTAATGGTTGCGTGACTCGTGAATTCTATCAACTGGTGTTATCAACAGGGAGACATTTAAAGAACAGTGCTATGGCCATTGATCGAAACGATTTCCTGAGACGGTACACTCTTTATGCATTTAATCTGACACCTGACGAGGATAATAGTCAGGATCTATCATTGATCAAGAGTGGTAACATACGCCTGGAGACACGTTTCAGGAACCCGCTGCCTAATACCATCAATCTAATAATTTATGCGGTATATGATAGTATGATTGAAGTGTCCCATCGCAGACAGGTTTTAGTTGATTACTATTAAGCATCATGAATACTGTGGAACTGACAGCCAGGTGTTTTGGCTTGTGATAAACTGCCCCAGCAACCTCTACAAATAAGACCTAGTGCTATGATAATTAACACACACCCCTCTGACCAGCCTGGAGAGCATTGGCTGGCAGTTTATATATTGGAGAGAGTTGGGTGTTTTTTTGACAGTTTTGGAAATGCTCCAAATCATTCAATATTTCCTAAATCGATTTATGACTTTTTAAACATGTCATGTGACGAGATACATTTATCAGACAAACAAGTTCAGGATGTCACATCGGTCACATGTGGTGAACACTGTATCTACTTCTTAAATCACATGTGTAGAAGCATCACCTATGATATGTTGATATCTAAATATTCTTCTAATCTGTTTAAAAATGACACAATGGTAACACGTTTTGTGAAAAAGTTGCAACCGTGTGTGTGTTCATAATGTGTTTAGTTGTGTTCAACATGTTCAGACAATTGTGTAAGATTGTGCAAGTCAATAAAATGTTGGTCAAATAAATTATCAGAGTTCATGTATCATTACAATCATTTTTATTTAGTCAAGCAAGGGGTTTTAGTCAAACAATAACATAGTCTGTGGTGGTAGCGATGGTTGATAATGACACTTTTACGGGCGACTATGGCAAGAACCCATTCAATTTTAAGAATTATAATCTAGAATATCTGGCAATATATGTTGACGGTGTCCAGTTCCCCACCAAACCATTACAACCGGACTTCCCTAATGGTTGCGTGACTCGTGAATTCTATCAACTGGTGTTATCAACAGGGAGACATTTAAAGAACAGTGCTATGGCCATTGATCGAAACGATTTCCTGAGACGGTACACTCTTTATGCATTTAATCTGACACCTGACGAGGATAATAGTCAGCATCTATCATTGATCAAGAGTGGTAACATACGCCTGGAGACACGTTTCAGGAACCCGCTGCCTAATACCATCAATCTAATAATTTAAGCGGTATATGATAGTATGATTGAAGTGTCCCATCGCAGACAGGTTTTAGTTGATTACTATTAAGCATCATGAATACTGTGGAACTGACAGCCAGGTGTTTTGGCTTGTGATAAACTGCCCCAGCAACCTCTACAAATAAGACCTAGTGCTATGATAATTAACACACACCCCTCTGACCAGCCTGGAGAGCATTGGCTGGCAGTTTATATATTGGAGAGAGTTGGGTGTTTTTTTGACAGTTTTGGAAATGCTCCAAATCATTCAATATTTCCTAAATCGATTTATGACTTTTTAAACATGTCATGTGACGAGATACATTTATCAGACAAACAAGTTCAGGATGTCACATCGGTCACATGTGGTGAACACTGTATCTACTTCTTAAATCACATGTGTAGAAGCATCACCTATGATATGTTGATATCTAAATATTCTTCTAATCTGTTTAAAAATGACACAATGGTAACACGTTTTGTGAAAAAGTTGCAACCGTGTGTGTGTTCATAATGTGTTTAGTTGTGTTCAACATGTTCAGACAATTGTGTAAGATTGTGCAAGTCAATAAAATGTTGGTCAAATAAATTATCAGAGTTCATGTATCATTACAATCATTTTTATTTAGTCAAGCAAGGGGTTTTAGTCAAACAATAACATAGTCTGTGGTGGTAGCGATGGTTGATAATGACACTTTTACGGGCGACTATGGCAAGAACCCATTCAATTTTAAGAATTATAATCTAGAATATCTGGCAATATATGTTGACGGTGTCCAGTTCCCCACCAAACCATTACAACCGGACTTCCCTAATGGTTGCGTGACTCGTGAATTCTATCAACTGGTGTTATCAACAGGAAGACATTTAAAGAACAGTGCTATGGCCATTGATCGAAACGATTTCCTGAGACGGTACACTCTTTATGCATTTAATCTGACACCTGACGAGGATAATAGTCAGCATCTATCATTGATCAAGAGTGGTAACATACGCCTGGAGACACGTTTCAGGAACCCGCTGCCTAATACCATCAATCTAATAATTTATGCGGTATATGATAGTATGATTGAAGTGTCCCATCGCAGACAGGTTTTAGTTGATTACTATTAAGCATCATGAATACTGTGGAACTGACAGCCAGGTGTTTTGGCTTGTGATAAACTGCCCCAGCAACCTCTACAAATAAGACCTAGTGCTATGATAATTAACACACACCCCTCTGACCAGCCTGGAGAGCATTGGCTGGCAGTTTATATATTGGAGAGAGTTGGGTGTTTTTTTGACAGTTTTGGAAATGCTCCAAATCATTCAATATTTCCTAAATCGATTTATGACTTTTTAAACATGTCATGTGACGAGATACATTTATCAGACAAACAAGTTCAGGATGTCACATCGGTCACATGTGGTGAACACTGTATCTACTTCTTAAATCACATGTGTAGAAGCATCACCTATGATATGTTGATATCTAAATATTCTTCTAATCTGTTTAAAAATGACACAATGGTAACACGTTTTGTGAAAAAGTTGCAACCGTGTGTGTGTTCATAATGTGTTTAGTTGTGTTCAACATGTTCAGACAATTGTGTAAGATTGTGCAAGTCAATAAAATGTTGGTCAAATAAATTATCAGAGTTCATGTATCATTACAATCATTTTTATTTAGTCAAGCAAGGGGTTTTAGTCAAACAATAACATAGTCTGTGGTGGTAGCGATGGTTGATAATGACACTTTTACGGGCGACTATGGCAAGAACCCATTCAATTTTAAGAATTATAATCTAGAATATCTGGCAATATATGTTGACGGTGTCCAGTTCCCCACCAAACCATTACAACCGGACTTCCCTAATGGTTGCGTGACTCGTGAATTCTATCAACTGGTGTTATCAACAGGGAGACATTTAAAGAACAGTGCTATGGCCATTGATCGAAACGATTTCCTGAGACGGTACACTCTTTATGCATTTAATCTGACACCTGACGAGGATAATAGTCAGCATCTATCATTGATCAAGAGTGGTAACATACGCCTGGAGACACGTTTCAGGAACCCGCTGCCTAATACCATCAATCTAATAATTTATGCGGTATATGATAGTATGATTGAAGTGTCCCATCGCAGACAGGTTTTAGTTGATTACTATTAAGCATCATGAATACTGTGGAACTGACAGCCAGGTGTTTTGGCTTGTGATAAACTGCCCCAGCAACCTCTACAAATAAGACCTAGTGCTATGATAATTAACACACACCCCTCTGACCAGCCTGGAGAGCATTGGCTGGCAGTTTATATATTGGAGAGAGTTGGGTGTTTTTTTGACAGTTTTGGAAATGCTCCAAATCATTCAATATTTCCTAAATCGATTTATGACTTTTTAAACATGTCATGTGACGAGATACATTTATCAGACAAACAAGTTCAGGATGTCACATCGGTCACATGTGGTGAACACTGTATCTACTTCTTAAATCACATGTGTAGAAGCATCACCTATGATATGTTGATATCTAAATATTCTTCTAATCTGTTTAAAAATGACACAATGGTAACACGTTTTGTGAAAAAGTTGCAACCGTGTGTGTGTTCATAATGTGTTTAGTTGTGTTCAACATGTTCAGACAATTGTGTAAGATTGTGCAAGTCAATAAAATGTTGGTCAAATAAATTATCAGAGTTCATGTATCATTACAATCATTTTTATTTAGTCAAGCAAGGGGTTTTAGTCAAACAATAACATAGTCTGTGGTGGTAGCGATGGTTGATAATGACACTTTTACGGGCGACTATGGCAAGAACCCATTCAATTTTAAGAATTATAATCTAGAATATCTGGCAATATATGTTGACGGTGTCCAGTTCCCCACCAAACCATTACAACCGGACTTCCCTAATGGTTGCGTGACTCGTGAATTCTATCAACTGGTGTTATCAACAGGGAGACATTTAAAGAACAGTGCTATGGCCATTGATCGAAACGATTTCCTGAGACGGTACACTCTTTATGCATTTAATCTGACACCTGACGAGGATAATAGTCAGCATCTATCATTGATCAAGAGTGGTAACATACGCCTGGAGACACGTTTCAGGAACCCGCTGCCTAATACCATCAATCTAATAATTTATGCGGTATATGATAGTATGATTGAAGTGTCCCATCGCAGACAGGTTTTAGTTGATTACTATTAAGCATCATGAATACTGTGGAACTGACAGCCAGGTGTTTTGGCTTGTGATAAACTGCCCCAGCAACCTCTACAAATAAGACCTAGTGCTATGATAATTAACACACACCCCTCTGACCAGCCTGGAGAGCATTGGCTGGCAGTTTATATATTGGAGAGAGTTGGGTGTTTTTTTGACAGTTTTGGAAATGCTCCAAATCATTCAATATTTCCTAAATCGATTTATGACTTTTTAAACATGTCATGTGACGAGATACATTTATCAGACAAACAAGTTCAGGATGTCACATCGGTCACATGTGGTGAACACTGTATCTACTTCTTAAATCACATGTGTAGAAGCATCACCTATGATATGTTGATATCTAAATATTCTTCTAATCTGTTTAAAAATGACACAATGGTAACACGTTTTGTGAAAAAGTTGCAACCGTGTGTGTGTTCATAATGTGTTTAGTTGTGTTCAACATGTTCAGACAATTGTGTAAGATTGTGCAAGTCAATAAAATGTTGGTCAAATAAATTATCAGAGTTCATGTATCATTACAATCATTTTTATTTAGTCAAGCAAGGGGTTTTAGTCAAACAATAACATAGTCTGTGGTGGTAGCGATGGTTGATAATGACACTTTTACGGGCGACTATGGCAAGAACCCATTCAATTTTAAGAATTATAATCTAGAATATCTGGCAATATATGTTGACGGTGTCCAGTTCCCCACCAAACCATTACAACCGGACTTCCCTAATGGTTGCGTGACTCGTGAATTCTATCAACTGGTGTTATCAACAGGGAGACATTTAAAGAACAGTGCTATGGCCATTGATCGAAACGATTTCCTGAGACGGTACACTCTTTATGCATTTAATCTGACACCTGACGAGGATAATAGTCAGCATCTATCATTGATCAAGAGTGGTAACATACGCCTGGAGACACGTTTCAGGAACCCGCTGCCTAATACCATCAATCTAATAATTTATGCGGTATATGATAGTATGATTGAAGTGTCCCATCGCAGACAGGTTTTAGTTGATTACTATTAAGCATCATGAATACTGTGGAACTGACAGCCAGGTGTTTTGGCTTGTGATAAACTGCCCCAGCAACCTCTACAAATAAGACCTAGTGCTATGATAATTAACACACACCCCTCTGACCAGCCTGGAGAGCATTGGCTGGCAGTTTATATATTGGAGAGAGTTGGGTGTTTTTTTGACAGTTTTGGAAATGCTCCAAATCATTCAATATTTCCTAAATCGATTTATGACTTTTTAAACATGTCATGTGACGAGATACATTTATCAGACAAACAAGTTCAGGATGTCACATCGGTCACATGTGGTGAACACTGTATCTACTTCTTAAATCACATGTGTAGAAGCATCACCTATGATATGTTGATATCTAAATATTCTTCTAATCTGTTTAAAAATGACACAATGGTAACACGTTTTGTGAAAAAGTTGCAACCGTGTGTGTGTTCATAATGTGTTTAGTTGTGTTCAACATGTTCAGACAATTGTGTAAGATTGTGCAAGTCAATAAAATGTTGGTCAAATAAATTATCAGAGTTCATGTATCATTACAATCATTTTTATTTAGTCAAGCAAGGGGTTTTAGTCAAACAATAACATAGTCTGTGGTGGTAGCGATGGTTGATAATGACACTTTTACGGGCGACTATGGCAAGAACCCATTCAATTTTAAGAATTATAATCTAGAATATCTGGTAATATATGTTGACGGTGTCCAGTTCCCCACCAAACCATTACAACCGGACTTCCCTAATGGTTGCGTGACTCGTGAATTCTATCAACTGGTGTTATCAACAGGGAGACATTTAAAGAACAGTGCTATGGCCATTGATCGAAACGATTTCCTGAGACGGTACACTCTTTATGCATTTAATCTGACACCTGACGAGGATAATAGTCAGCATCTATCATTGATCAAGAGTGGTAACATACGCCTGGAGACACGTTTCAGGAACCCGCTGCCTAATACCATCAATCTAATAATTTATGCGGTATATGATAGTATGATTGAAGTGTCCCATCGCAGACAGGTTTTAGTTGATTACTATTAAGCATCATGAATACTGTGGAACTGACAGCCAGGTGTTTTGGCTTGTGATAAACTGCCCCAGCAACCTCTACAAATAAGACCTAGTGCTATGATAATTAACACACACCCCTCTGACCAGCCTGGAGAGCATTGGCTGGCAGTTTATATATTGGAGAGAGTTGGGTGTTTTTTTGACAGTTTTGGAAATGCTCCAAATCATTCAATATTTCCTAAATCGATTTATGACTTTTTAAACATGTCATGTGACGAGATACATTTATCAGACAAACAAGTTCAGGATGTCACATCGGTCACATGTGGTGAACACTGTATCTACTTCTTAAATCACATGTGTAGAAGCATCACCTATGATATGTTGATATCTAAATATTCTTCTAATCTGTTTAAAAATGACACAATGGTAACACGTTTTGTGAAAAAGTTGCAACCGTGTGTGTGTTCATAATGTGTTTAGTTGTGTTCAACATGTTCAGACAATTGTGTAAGATTGTGCAAGTCAATAAAATGTTGGTCAAATAAATTATCAGAGTTCATGTATCATTACAATCATTTTTATTTAGTCAAGCAAGGGGTTTTAGTCAAACAATAACATAGTCTGTGGTGGTAGCGATGGTTGATAATGACACTTTTACGGGCGACTATGGCAAGAACCCATTCAATTTTAAGAATTATAATCTAGAATATCTGGCAATATATGTTGACGGTGTCCAGTTCCCCACCAAACCATTACAACCGGACTTCCCTAATGGTTGCGTGACTCGTGAATTCTATCAACTGGTGTTATCAACAGGGAGACATTTAAAGAACAGTGCTATGGCCATTGATCGAAACGATTTCCTGAGACGGTACACTCTTTATGCATTTAATCTGACACCTGACGAGGATAATAGTCAGCATCTATCATTGATCAAGAGTGGTAACATACGCCTGGAGACACGTTTCAGGAACCCGCTGCCTAATACCATCAATCTAATAATTTATGCGGTATATGATAGTATGATTGAAGTGTCCCATCGCAGACAGGTTTTAGTTGATTACTATTAAGCATCATGAATACTGTGGAACTGACAGCCAGGTGTTTTGGCTTGTGATAAACTGCCCCAGCAACCTCTACAAATAAGACCTAGTGCTATGATAATTAACACACACCCCTCTGACCAGCCTGGAGAGCATTGGCTGGCAGTTTATATATTGGAGAGAGTTGGGTGTTTTTTTGACAGTTTTGGAAATGCTCCAAATCATTCAATATTTCCTAAATCGATTTATGACTTTTTAAACATGTCATGTGACGAGATACATTTATCAGACAAACAAGTTCAGGATGTCACATCGGTCACATGTGGTGAACACTGTATCTACTTCTTAAATCACATGTGTAGAAGCATCACCTATGATATGTTGATATCTAAATATTCTTCTAATCTGTTTAAAAATGACACAATGGTAACACGTTTTGTGAAAAAGTTGCAACCGTGTGTGTGTTCATAATGTGTTTAGTTGTGTTCAACATGTTCAGACAATTGTGTAAGATTGTGCAAGTCAATAAAATGTTGGTCAAATAAATTATCAGAGTTCATGTATCATTACAATCATTTTTATTTAGTCAAGCAAGGGGTTTTAGTCAAACAATAACATAGTCTGTGGTGGTAGCGATGGTTGATAATGACACTTTTACGGGCGACTATGGCAAGAACCCATTCAATTTTAAGAATTATAATCTAGAATATCTGGCAATATATGTTGACGGTGTCCAGTTCCCCACCAAACCATTACAACCGGACTTCCCTAATGGTTGCGTGACTCGTGAATTCTATCAACTGGTGTTATCAACAGGGAGACATTTAAAGAACAGTGCTATGGCCATTGATCGAAACGATTTCCTGAGACGGTACACTCTTTATGCATTTAATCTGACACCTGACGAGGATAATAGTCAGCATCTATCATTGATCAAGAGTGGTAACATACGCCTGGAGACACGTTTCAGGAACCCGCTGCCTAATACCATCAATCTAATAATTTATGCGGTATATGATAGTATGATTGAAGTGTCCCATCGCAGACAGGTTTTAGTTGATTACTATTAAGCATCATGAATACTGTGGAACTGACAGCCAGGTGTTTTGGCTTGTGATAAACTGCCCCAGCAACCTCTACAAATAAGACCTAGTGCTATGATAATTAACACACACCCCTCTGACCAGCCTGGAGAGCATTGGCTGGCAGTTTATATATTGGAGAGAGTTGGGTGTTTTTTTGACAGTTTTGGAAATGCTCCAAATCATTCAATATTTCCTAAATCGATTTATGACTTTTTAAACATGTCATGTGACGAGATACATTTATCAGACAAACAAGTTCAGGATGTCACATCGGTCACATGTGGTGAACACTGTATCTACTTCTTAAATCACATGTGTAGAAGCATCACCTATGATATGTTGATATCTAAATATTCTTCTAATCTGTTTAAAAATGACACAATGGTAACACGTTTTGTGAAAAAGTTGCAACCGTGTGTGTGTTCATAATGTGTTTAGTTGTGTTCAACATGTTCAGACAATTGTGTAAGATTGTGCAAGTCAATAAAATGTTGGTCAAATAAATTATCAGAGTTCATGTATCATTACAATCATTTTTATTTAGTCAAGCAAGGGGTTTTAGTCAAACAATAACATAGTCTGTGGTGGTAGCGATGGTTGATAATGACACTTTTACGGGCGACTATGGCAAGAACCCATTCAATTTTAAGAATTATAATCTAGAATATCTGGCAATATATGTTGACGGTGTCCAGTTCCCCACCAAACCATTACAACCGGACTTCCCTAATGGTTGCGTGACTCGTGAATTCTATCAACTGGTGTTATCAACAGGGAGACATTTAAAGAACAGTGCTATGGCCATTGATCGAAACGATTTCCTGAGACGGTACACTCTTTATGCATTTAATCTGACACCTGACGAGGATAATAGTCAGCATCTATCATTGATCAAGAGTGGTAACATACGCCTGGAGACACGTTTCAGGAACCCGCTGCCTAATACCATCAATCTAATAATTTATGCGGTATATGATAGTATGATTGAAGTGTCCCATCGCAGACAGGTTTTAGTTGATTACTATTAAGCATCATGAATACTGTGGAACTGACAGCCAGGTGTTTTGGCTTGTGATAAACTGCCCCAGCAACCTCTACAAATAAGACCTAGTGCTATGATAATTAACACACACCCCTCTGACCAGCCTGGAGAGCATTGGCTGGCAGTTTATATATTGGAGAGAGTTGGGTGTTTTTTTGACAGTTTTGGAAATGCTCCAAATCATTCAATATTTCCTAAATCGATTTATGACTTTTTAAACATGTCATGTGACGAGATACATTTATCAGACAAACAAGTTCAGGATGTCACATCGGTCACATGTGGTGAACACTGTATCTACTTCTTAAATCACATGTGTAGAAGCATCACCTATGATATGTTGATATCTAAATATTCTTCTAATCTGTTTAAAAATGACACAATGGTAACACGTTTTGTGAAAAAGTTGCAACCGTGTGTGTGTTCATAATGTGTTTAGTTGTGTTCAACATGTTCAGACAATTGTGTAAGATTGTGCAAGTCAATAAAATGTTGGTCAAATAAATTATCAGAGTTCATGTATCATTACAATCATTTTTATTTAGTCAAGCAAGGGGTTTTAGTCAAACAATAACATAGTCTGTGGTGGTAGCGATGGTTGATAATGACACTTTTACGGGCGACTATGGCAAGAACCCATTCAATTTTAAGAATTATAATCTAGAATATCTGGCAATATATGTTGACGGTGTCCAGTTCCCCACCAAACCATTACAACCGGACTTCCCTAATGGTTGCGTGACTCGTGAATTCTATCAACTGGTGTTATCAACAGGGAGACATTTAAAGAACAGTGCTATGGCCATTGATCGAAACGATTTCCTGAGACGGTACACTCTTTATGCATTTAATCTGACACCTGACGAGGATAATAGTCAGCATCTATCATTGATCAAGAGTGGTAACATACGCCTGGAGACACGTTTCAGGAACCCGCTGCCTAATACCATCAATCTAATAATTTATGCGGTATATGATAGTATGATTGAAGTGTCCCATCGCAGACAGGTTTTAGTTGATTACTATTAAGCATCATGAATACTGTGGAACTGACAGCCAGGTGTTTTGGCTTGTGATAAACTGCCCCAGCAACCTCTACAAATAAGACCTAGTGCTATGATAATTAACACACACCCCTCTGACCAGCCTGGAGAGCATTGGCTGGCAGTTTATATATTGGAGAGAGTTGGGTGTTTTTTTGACAGTTTTGGAAATGCTCCAAATCATTCAATATTTCCTAAATCGATTTATGACTTTTTAAACATGTCATGTGACGAGATACATTTATCAGACAAACAAGTTCAGGATGTCACATCGGTCACATGTGGTGAACACTGTATCTACTTCTTAAATCACATGTGTAGAAGCATCACCTATGATATGTTGATATCTAAATATTCTTCTAATCTGTTTAAAAATGACACAATGGTAACACGTTTTGTGAAAAAGTTGCAACCGTGTGTGTGTTCATAATGTGTTTAGTTGTGTTCAACATGTTCAGACAATTGTGTAAGATTGTGCAAGTCAATAAAATGTTGGTCAAATAAATTATCAGAGTTCATGTATCATTACAATCATTTTTATTTAGTCAAGCAAGGGGTTTTAGTCAAACAATAACATAGTCTGTGGTGGTAGCGATGGTTGATAATGACACTTTTACGGGCGACTATGGCAAGAACCCATTCAATTTTAAGAATTATAATCTAGAATATCTGGCAATATATGTTGACGGTGTCCAGTTCCCCACCAAACCATTACAACCGGACTTCCCTAATGGTTGCGTGACTCGTGAATTCTATCAACTGGTGTTATCAACAGGGAGACATTTAAAGAACAGTGCTATGGCCATTGATCGAAACGATTTCCTGAGACGGTACACTCTTTATGCATTTAATCTGACACCTGACGAGGATAATAGTCAGCATCTATCATTGATCAAGAGTGGTAACATACGCCTGGAGACACGTTTCAGGAACCCGCTGCCTAATACCATCAATCTAATAATTTATGCGGTATATGATAGTATGATTGAAGTGTCCCATCGCAGACAGGTTTTAGTTGATTACTATTAAGCATCATGAATACTGTGGAACTGACAGCCAGGTGTTTTGGCTTGTGATAAACTGCCCCAGCAACCTCTACAAATAAGACCTAGTGCTATGATAATTAACACACACCCCTCTGACCAGCCTGGAGAGCATTGGCTGGCAGTTTATATATTGGAGAGAGTTGGGTGTTTTTTTGACAGTTTTGGAAATGCTCCAAATCATTCAATATTTCCTAAATCGATTTATGACTTTTTAAACATGTCATGTGACGAGATACATTTATCAGACAAACAAGTTCAGGATGTCACATCGGTCACATGTGGTGAACACTGTATCTACTTCTTAAATCACATGTGTAGAAGCATCACCTATGATATGTTGATATCTAAATATTCTTCTAATCTGTTTAAAAATGACACAATGGTAACACGTTTTGTGAAAAAGTTGCAACCGTGTGTGTGTTCATAATGTGTTTAGTTGTGTTCAACATGTTCAGACAATTGTGTAAGATTGTGCAAGTCAATAAAATGTTGGTCAAATAAATTATCAGAGTTCATGTATCATTACAATCATTTTTATTTAGTCAAGCAAGGGGTTTTAGTCAAACAATAACATAGTCTGTGGTGGTAGCGATGGTTGATAATGACACTTTTACGGGCGACTATGGCAAGAACCCATTCAATTTTAAGAATTATAATCTAGAATATCTGGCAATATATGTTGACGGTGTCCAGTTCCCCACCAAACCATTACAACCGGACTTCCCTAATGGTTGCGTGACTCGTGAATTCTATCAACTGGTGTTATCAACAGGGAGACATTTAAAGAACAGTGCTATGGCCATTGATCGAAACGATTTCCTGAGACGGTACACTCTTTATGCATTTAATCTGACACCTGACGAGGATAATAGTCAGCATCTATCATTGATCAAGAGTGGTAACATACGCCTGGAGACACGTTTCAGGAACCCGCTGCCTAATACCATCAATCTAATAATTTATGCGGTATATGATAGTATGATTGAAGTGTCCCATCGCAGACAGGTTTTAGTTGATTACTATTAAGCATCATGAATACTGTGGAACTGACAGCCAGGTGTTTTGGCTTGTGATAAACTGCCCCAGCAACCTCTACAAATAAGACCTAGTGCTATGATAATTAACACACACCCCTCTGACCAGCCTGGAGAGCATTGGCTGGCAGTTTATATATTGGAGAGAGTTGGGTGTTTTTTTGACAGTTTTGGAAATGCTCCAAATCATTCAATATTTCCTAAATCGATTTATGACTTTTTAAACATGTCATGTGACGAGATACATTTATCAGACAAACAAGTTCAGGATGTCACATCGGTCACATGTGGTGAACACTGTATCTACTTCTTAAATCACATGTGTAGAAGCATCACCTATGATATGTTGATATCTAAATATTCTTCTAATCTGTTTAAAAATGACACAATGGTAACACGTTTTGTGAAAAAGTTGCAACCGTGTGTGTGTTCATAATGTGTTTAGTTGTGTTCAACATGTTCAGACAATTGTGTAAGATTGTGCAAGTCAATAAAATGTTGGTCAAATAAATTATCAGAGTTCATGTATCATTACAATCATTTTTATTTAGTCAAGCAAGGGGTTTTAGTCAAACAATAACATAGTCTGTGGTGGTAGCGATGGTTGATAATGACACTTTTACGGGCGACTATGGCAAGAACCCATTCAATTTTAAGAATTATAATCTAGAATATCTGGCAATATATGTTGACGGTGTCCAGTTCCCCACCAAACCATTACAACCGGACTTCCCTAATGGTTGCGTGACTCGTGAATTCTATCAACTGGTGTTATCAACAGGGAGACATTTAAAGAACAGTGCTATGGCCATTGATCGAAACGATTTCCTGAGACGGTACACTCTTTATGCATTTAATCTGACACCTGACGAGGATAATAGTCAGCATCTATCATTGATCAAGAGTGGTAACATACGCCTGGAGACACGTTTCAGGAACCCGCTGCCTAATACCATCAATCTAATAATTTATGCGGTATATGATAGTATGATTGAAGTGTCCCATCGCAGACAGGTTTTAGTTGATTACTATTAAGCATCATGAATACTGTGGAACTGACAGCCAGGTGTTTTGGCTTGTGATAAACTGCCCCAGCAACCTCTACAAATAAGACCTAGTGCTATGATAATTAACACACACCCCTCTGACCAGCCTGGAGAGCATTGGCTGGCAGTTTATATATTGGAGAGAGTTGGGTGTTTTTTTGACAGTTTTGGAAATGCTCCAAATCATTCAATATTTCCTAAATCGATTTATGACTTTTTAAACATGTCATGTGACGAGATACATTTATCAGACAAACAAGTTCAGGATGTCACATCGGTCACATGTGGTGAACACTGTATCTACTTCTTAAATCACATGTGTAGAAGCATCACCTATGATATGTTGATATCTAAATATTCTTCTAATCTGTTTAAAAATGACACAATGGTAACACGTTTTGTGAAAAAGTTGCAACCGTGTGTGTGTTCATAATGTGTTTAGTTGTGTTCAACATGTTCAGACAATTGTGTAAGATTGTGCAAGTCAATAAAATGTTGGTCAAATAAATTATCAGAGTTCATGTATCATTACAATCATTTTTATTTAGTCAAGCAAGGGGTTTTAGTCAAACAATAACATAGTCTGTGGTGGTAGCGATGGTTGATAATGACACTTTTACGGGCGACTATGGCAAGAACCCATTCAATTTTAAGAATTATAATCTAGAATATCTGGCAATATATGTTGACGGTGTCCAGTTCCCCACCAAACCATTACAACCGGACTTCCCTAATGGTTGCGTGACTCGTGAATTCTATCAACTGGTGTTATCAACAGGGAGACATTTAAAGAACAGTGCTATGGCCATTGATCGAAACGATTTCCTGAGACGGTACACTCTTTATGCATTTAATCTGACACCTGACGAGGATAATAGTCAGCATCTATCATTGATCAAGAGTGGTAACATACGCCTGGAGACACGTTTCAGGAACCCGCTGCCTAATACCATCAATCTAATAATTTATGCGGTATATGATAGTATGATTGAAGTGTCCCATCGCAGACAGGTTTTAGTTGATTACTATTAAGCATCATGAATACTGTGGAACTGACAGCCAGGTGTTTTGGCTTGTGATAAACTGCCCCAGCAACCTCTACAAATAAGACCTAGTGCTATGATAATTAACACACACCCCTCTGACCAGCCTGGAGAGCATTGGCTGGCAGTTTATATATTGGAGAGAGTTGGGTGTTTTTTTGACAGTTTTGGAAATGCTCCAAATCATTCAATATTTCCTAAATCGATTTATGACTTTTTAAACATGTCATGTGACGAGATACATTTATCAGACAAACAAGTTCAGGATGTCACATCGGTCACATGTGGTGAACACTGTATCTACTTCTTAAATCACATGTGTAGAAGCATCACCTATGATATGTTGATATCTAAATATTCTTCTAATCTGTTTAAAAATGACACAATGGTAACACGTTTTGTGAAAAAGTTGCAACCGTGTGTGTGTTCATAATGTGTTTAGTTGTGTTCAACATGTTCAGACAATTGTGTAAGATTGTGCAAGTCAATAAAATGTTGGTCAAATAAATTATCAGAGTTCATGTATCATTACAATCATTTTTATTTAGTCAAGCAAGGGGTTTTAGTCAAACAATAACATAGTCTGTGGTGGTAGCGATGGTTGATAATGACACTTTTACGGGCGACTATGGCAAGAACCCATTCAATTTTAAGAATTATAATCTAGAATATCTGGCAATATATGTTGACGGTGTCCAGTTCCCCACCAAACCATTACAACCGGACTTCCCTAATGGTTGCGTGACTCGTGAATTCTATCAACTGGTGTTATCAACAGGGAGACATTTAAAGAACAGTGCTATGGCCATTGATCGAAACGATTTCCTGAGACGGTACACTCTTTATGCATTTAATCTGACACCTGACGAGGATAATAGTCAGCATCTATCATTGATCAAGAGTGGTAACATACGCCTGGAGACACGTTTCAGGAACCCGCTGCCTAATACCATCAATCTAATAATTTATGCGGTATATGATAGTATGATTGAAGTGTCCCATCGCAGACAGGTTTTAGTTGATTACTATTAAGCATCATGAATACTGTGGAACTGACAGCCAGGTGTTTTGGCTTGTGATAAACTGCCCCAGCAACCTCTACAAATAAGACCTAGTGCTATGATAATTAACACACACCCCTCTGACCAGCCTGGAGAGCATTGGCTGGCAGTTTATATATTGGAGAGAGTTGGGTGTTTTTTTGACAGTTTTGGAAATGCTCCAAATCATTCAATATTTCCTAAATCGATTTATGACTTTTTAAACATGTCATGTGACGAGATACATTTATCAGACAAACAAGTTCAGGATGTCACATCGGTCACATGTGGTGAACACTGTATCTACTTCTTAAATCACATGTGTAGAAGCATCACCTATGATATGTTGATATCTAAATATTCTTCTAATCTGTTTAAAAATGACACAATGGTAACACGTTTTGTGAAAAAGTTGCAACCGTGTGTGTGTTCATAATGTGTTTAGTTGTGTTCAACATGTTCAGACAATTGTGTAAGATTGTGCAAGTCAATAAAATGTTGGTCAAATAAATTATCAGAGTTCATGTATCATTACAATCATTTTTATTTAGTCAAGCAAGGGGTTTTAGTCAAACAATAACATAGTCTGTGGTGGTAGCGATGGTTGATAATGACACTTTTACGGGCGACTATGGCAAGAACCCATTCAATTTTAAGAATTATAATCTAGAATATCTGGCAATATATGTTGACGGTGTCCAGTTCCCCACCAAACCATTACAACCGGACTTCCCTAATGGTTGCGTGACTCGTGAATTCTATCAACTGGTGTTATCAACAGGGAGACATTTAAAGAACAGTGCTATGGCCATTGATCGAAACGATTTCCTGAGACGGTACACTCTTTATGCATTTAATCTGACACCTGACGAGGATAATAGTCAGCATCTATCATTGATCAAGAGTGGTAACATACGCCTGGAGACACGTTTCAGGAACCCGCTGCCTAATACCATCAATCTAATAATTTATGCGGTATATGATAGTATGATTGAAGTGTCCCATCGCAGACAGGTTTTAGTTGATTACTATTAAGCATCATGAATACTGTGGAACTGACAGCCAGGTGTTTTGGCTTGTGATAAACTGCCCCAGCAACCTCTACAAATAAGACCTAGTGCTATGATAATTAACACACACCCCTCTGACCAGCCTGGAGAGCATTGGCTGGCAGTTTATATATTGGAGAGAGTTGGGTGTTTTTTTGACAGTTTTGGAAATGCTCCAAATCATTCAATATTTCCTAAATCGATTTATGACTTTTTAAACATGTCATGTGACGAGATACATTTATCAGACAAACAAGTTCAGGATGTCACATCGGTCACATGTGGTGAACACTGTATCTACTTCTTAAATCACATGTGTAGAAGCATCACCTATGATATGTTGATATCTAAATATTCTTCTAATCTGTTTAAAAATGACACAATGGTAACACGTTTTGTGAAAAAGTTGCAACCGTGTGTGTGTTCATAATGTGTTTAGTTGTGTTCAACATGTTCAGACAATTGTGTAAGATTGTGCAAGTCAATAAAATGTTGGTCAAATAAATTATCAGAGTTCATGTATCATTACAATCATTTTTATTTAGTCAAGCAAGGGGTTTTAGTCAAACAATAACATAGTCTGTGGTGGTAGCGATGGTTGATAATGACACTTTTACGGGCGACTATGGCAAGAACCCATTCAATTTTAAGAATTATAATCTAGAATATCTGGCAATATATGTTGACGGTGTCCAGTTCCCCACCAAACCATTACAACCGGACTTCCCTAATGGTTGCGTGACTCGTGAATTCTATCAACTGGTGTTATCAACAGGGAGACATTTAAAGAACAGTGCTATGGCCATTGATCGAAACGATTTCCTGAGACGGTACACTCTTTATGCATTTAATCTGACACCTGACGAGGATAATAGTCAGCATCTATCATTGATCAAGAGTGGTAACATACGCCTGGAGACACGTTTCAGGAACCCGCTGCCTAATACCATCAATCTAATAATTTATGCGGTATATGATAGTATGATTGAAGTGTCCCATCGCAGACAGGTTTTAGTTGATTACTATTAAGCATCATGAATACTGTGGAACTGACAGCCAGGTGTTTTGGCTTGTGATAAACTGCCCCAGCAACCTCTACAAATAAGACCTAGTGCTATGATAATTAACACACACCCCTCTGACCAGCCTGGAGAGCATTGGCTGGCAGTTTATATATTGGAGAGAGTTGGGTGTTTTTTTGACAGTTTTGGAAATGCTCCAAATCATTCAATATTTCCTAAATCGATTTATGACTTTTTAAACATGTCATGTGACGAGATACATTTATCAGACAAACAAGTTCAGGATGTCACATCGGTCACATGTGGTGAACACTGTATCTACTTCTTAAATCACATGTGTAGAAGCATCACCTATGATATGTTGATATCTAAATATTCTTCTAATCTGTTTAAAAATGACACAATGGTAACACGTTTTGTGAAAAAGTTGCAACCGTGTGTGTGTTCATAATGTGTTTAGTTGTGTTCAACATGTTCAGACAATTGTGTAAGATTGTGCAAGTCAATAAAATGTTGGTCAAATAAATTATCAGAGTTCATGTATCATTACAATCATTTTTATTTAGTCAAGCAAGGGGTTTTAGTCAAACAATAACATAGTCTGTGGTGGTAGCGATGGTTGATAATGACACTTTTACGGGCGACTATGGCAAGAACCCATTCAATTTTAAGAATTATAATCTAGAATATCTGGCAATATATGTTGACGGTGTCCAGTTCCCCACCAAACCATTACAACCGGACTTCCCTAATGGTTGCGTGACTCGTGAATTCTATCAACTGGTGTTATCAACAGGGAGACATTTAAAGAACAGTGCTATGGCCATTGATCGAAACGATTTCCTGAGACGGTACACTCTTTATGCACTTAATCTGACACCTGACGAGGATAATAGTCAGCATCTATCATTGATCAAGAGTGGTAACATACGCCTGGAGACACGTTTCAGGAACCCGCTGCCTAATACCATCAATCTAATAATTTATGCGGTATATGATAGTATGATTGAAGTGTCCCATCGCAGACAGGTTTTAGTTGATTACTATTAAGCATCATGAATACTGTGGAACTGACAGCCAGGTGTTTTGGCTTGTGATAAACTGCCCCAGCAACCTCTACAAATAAGACCTAGTGCTATGATAATTAACACACACCCCTCTGACCAGCCTGGAGAGCATTGGCTGGCAGTTTATATATTGGAGAGAGTTGGGTGTTTTTTTGACAGTTTTGGAAATGCTCCAAATCATTCAATATTTCCTAAATCGATTTATGACTTTTTAAACATGTCATGTGACGAGATACATTTATCAGACAAACAAGTTCAGGATGTCACATCGGTCACATGTGGTGAACACTGTATCTACTTCTTAAATCACATGTGTAGAAGCATCACCTATGATATGTTGATATCTAAATATTCTTCTAATCTGTTTAAAAATGACACAATGGTAACACGTTTTGTGAAAAAGTTGCAACCGTGTGTGTGTTCATAATGTGTTTAGTTGTGTTCAACATGTTCAGACAATTGTGTAAGATTGTGCAAGTCAATAAAATGTTGGTCAAATAAATTATCAGAGTTCATGTATCATTACAATCATTTTTATTTAGTCAAGCAAGGGGTTTTAGTCAAACAATAACATAGTCTGTGGTGGTAGCGATGGTTGATAATGACACTTTTACGGGCGACTATGGCAAGAACCCATTCAATTTTAAGAATTATAATCTAGAATATCTGGCAATATATGTTGACGGTGTCCAGTTCCCCACCAAACCATTACAACCGGACTTCCCTAATGGTTGCGTGACTCGTGAATTCTATCAACTGGTGTTATCAACAGGGAGACATTTAAAGAACAGTGCTATGGCCATTGATCGAAACGATTTCCTGAGACGGTACACTCTTTATGCATTTAATCTGACACCTGACGAGGATAATAGTCAGCATCTATCATTGATCAAGAGTGGTAACATACGCCTGGAGACACGTTTCAGGAACCCGCTGCCTAATACCATCAATCTAATAATTTATGCGGTATATGATAGTATGATTGAAGTGTCCCATCGCAGACAGGTTTTAGTTGATTACTATTAAGCATCATGAATACTGTGGAACTGACAGCCAGGTGTTTTGGCTTGTGATAAACTGCCCCAGCAACCTCTACAAATAAGACCTAGTGCTATGATAATTAACACACACCCCTCTGACCAGCCTGGAGAGCATTGGCTGGCAGTTTATATATTGGAGAGAGTTGGGTGTTTTTTTGACAGTTTTGGAAATGCTCCAAATCATTCAATATTTCCTAAATCGATTTATGACTTTTTAAACATGTCATGTGACGAGATACATTTATCAGACAAACAAGTTCAGGATGTCACATCGGTCACATGTGGTGAACACTGTATCTACTTCTTAAATCACATGTGTAGAAGCATCACCTATGATATGTTGATATCTAAATATTCTTCTAATCTGTTTAAAAATGACACAATGGTAACACGTTTTGTGAAAAAGTTGCAACCGTGTGTGTGTTCATAATGTGTTTAGTTGTGTTCAACATGTTCAGACAATTGTGTAAGATTGTGCAAGTCAATAAAATGTTGGTCAAATAAATTATCAGAGTTCATGTATCATTACAATCATTTTTATTTAGTCAAGCAAGGGGTTTTAGTCAAACAATAACATAGTCTGTGGTGGTAGCGATGGTTGATAATGACACTTTTACGGGCGACTATGGCAAGAACCCATTCAATTTTAAGAATTATAATCTAGAATATCTGGCAATATATGTTGACGGTGTCCAGTTCCCCACCAAACCATTACAACCGGACTTCCCTAATGGTTGCGTGACTCGTGAATTCTATCAACTGGTGTTATCAACAGGGAGACATTTAAAGAACAGTGCTATGGCCATTGATCGAAACGATTTCCTGAGATGGTACACTCTTTATGCACTTAATCTGACACCTGACGAGGATAATAGTCAGCATCTATCATTGATCAAGAGTGGTAACATACGCCTGGAGACACGTTTCAGGAACCCGCTGCCTAATACCATCAATCTAATAATTTATGCGGTATATGATAGTATGATTGAAGTGTCCCATCGCAGACAGGTTTTAGTTGATTACTATTAAGCATCATGAATACTGTGGAACTGACAGCCAGGTGTTTTGGCTTGTGATAAACTGCCCCAGCAACCTCTACAAATAAGACCTAGTGCTATGATAATTAACACACACCCCTCTGACCAGCCTGGAGAGCATTGGCTGGCAGTTTATATATTGGAGAGAGTTGGGTGTTTTTTTGACAGTTTTGGAAATGCTCCAAATCATTCAATATTTCCTAAATCGATTTATGACTTTTTAAACATGTCATGTGACGAGATACATTTATCAGACAAACAAGTTCAGGATGTCACATCGGTCACATGTGGTGAACACTGTATCTACTTCTTAAATCACATGTGTAGAAGCATCACCTATGATATGTTGATATCTAAATATTCTTCTAATCTGTTTAAAAATGACACAATGGTAACACGTTTTGTGAAAAAGTTGCAACCGTGTGTGTGTTCATAATGTGTTTAGTTGTGTTCAACATGTTCAGACAATTGTGTAAGATTGTGCAAGTCAATAAAATGTTGGTCAAATAAATTATCAGAGTTCATGTATCATTACAATCATTTTTATTTAGTCAAGCAAGGGGTTTTAGTCAAACAATAACATAGTCTGTGGTGGTAGCGATGGTTGATAATGACACTTTTACGGGCGACTATGGCAAGAACCCATTCAATTTTAAGAATTATAATCTAGAATATCTGGCAATATATGTTGACGGTGTCCAGTTCCCCACCAAACCATTACAACCGGACTTCCCTAATGGTTGCGTGACTCGTGAATTCTATCAACTGGTGTTATCAACAGGGAGACATTTAAAGAACAGTGCTATGGCCATTGATCGAAACGATTTCCTGAGACGGTACACTCTTTATGCATTTAATCTGACACCTGACGAGGATAATAGTCAGCATCTATCATTGATCAAGAGTGGTAACATACGCCTGGAGACACGTTTCAGGAACCCGCTGCCTAATACCATCAATCTAATAATTTATGCGGTATATGATAGTATGATTGAAGTGTCCCATCGCAGACAGGTTTTAGTTGATTACTATTAAGCATCATGAATACTGTGGAACTGACAGCCAGGTGTTTTGGCTTGTGATAAACTGCCCCAGCAACCTCTACAAATAAGACCTAGTGCTATGATAATTAACACACACCCCTCTGACCAGCCTGGAGAGCATTGGCTGGCAGTTTATATATTGGAGAGAGTTGGGTGTTTTTTTGACAGTTTTGGAAATGCTCCAAATCATTCAATATTTCCTAAATCGATTTATGACTTTTTAAACATGTCATGTGACGAGATACATTTATCAGACAAACAAGTTCAGGATGTCACATCGGTCACATGTGGTGAACACTGTATCTACTTCTTAAATCACATGTGTAGAAGCATCACCTATGATATGTTGATATCTAAATATTCTTCTAATCTGTTTAAAAATGACACAATGGTAACACGTTTTGTGAAAAAGTTGCAACCGTGTGTGTGTTCATAATGTGTTTAGTTGTGTTCAACATGTTCAGACAATTGTGTAAGATTGTGCAAGTCAATAAAATGTTGGTCAAATAAATTATCAGAGTTCATGTATCATTACAATCATTTTTATTTAGTCAAGCAAGGGGTTTTAGTCAAACAATAACATAGTCTGTGGTGGTAGCGATGGTTGATAATGACACTTTTACGGGCGACTATGGCAAGAACCCATTCAATTTTAAGAATTATAATCTAGAATATCTGGCAATATATGTTGACGGTGTCCAGTTCCCCACCAAACCATTACAACCGGACTTCCCTAATGGGTGCGTGACTCGTGAATTCTATCAACTGGTGTTATCAACAGGGAGACATTTAAAGAACAGTGCTATGGCCATTGATCGAAACGATTTCCTGAGACGGTACACTCTTTATGCATTTAATCTGACACCTGACGAGGATAATAGTCAGCATCTATCATTGATCAAGAGTGGTAACATACGCCTGGAGACACGTTTCAGGAACCCGCTGCCTAATACCATCAATCTAATAATTTATGCGGTATATGATAGTATGATTGAAGTGTCCCATCGCAGACAGGTTTTAGTTGATTACTATTAAGCATCATGAATACTGTGGAACTGACAGCCAGGTGTTTTGGCTTGTGATAAACTGCCCCAGCAACCTCTACAAATAAGACCTAGTGCTATGATAATTAACACACACCCCTCTGACCAGCCTGGAGAGCATTGGCTGGCAGTTTATATATTGGAGAGAGTTGGGTGTTTTTTTGACAGTTTTGGAAATGCTCCAAATCATTCAATATTTCCTAAATCGATTTATGACTTTTTAAACATGTCATGTGACGAGATACATTTATCAGACAAACAAGTTCAGGATGTCACATCGGTCACATGTGGTGAACACTGTATCTACTTCTTAAATCACATGTGTAGAAGCATCACCTATGATATGTTGATATCTAAATATTCTTCTAATCTGTTTAAAAATGACACAATGGTAACACGTTTTGTGAAAAAGTTGCAACCGTGTGTGTGTTCATAATGTGTTTAGTTGTGTTCAACATGTTCAGACAATTGTGTAAGATTGTGCAAGTCAATAAAATGTTGGTCAAATAAATTATCAGAGTTCATGTATCATTACAATCATTTTTATTTAGTCAAGCAAGGGGTTTTTTTTAGTCAAACAATAACATAGTCTGTGGTGGTAGCGATGGTTGATAATGACACTTTTACGGGCGACTATGGCAAGAACCCATTCAATTTTAAGAATTATAATCTAGAATATCTGGCAATATATGTTGACGGTGTCCAGTTCCCCACCAAACCATTACAACCGGACTTCCCTAATGGTTGCGTGACTCGTGAATTCTATCAACTGGTGTTATCAACAGGGAGACATTTAAAGAACAGTGCTATGGCCATTGATCGAAACGATTTCCTGAGACGGTACACTCTTTATGCATTTAATCTGACACCTGACGAGGATAATAGTCAGCATCTATCATTGATCAAGAGTGGTAACATACGCCTGGAGACACGTTTCAGGAACCCGCTGCCTAATACCATCAATCTAATAATTTATGCGGTATATGATAGTATGATTGAAGTGTCCCATCGCAGACAGGTTTTAGTTGATTACTATTAAGCATCATGAATACTGTGGAACTGACAGCCAGGTGTTTTGGCTTGTGATAAACTGCCCCAGCAACCTCTACAAATAAGACCTAGTGCTATGATAATTAACACACACCCCTCTGACCAGCCTGGAGAGCATTGGCTGGCAGTTTATATATTGGAGAGAGTTGGGTGTTTTTTTGACAGTTTTGGAAATGCTCCAAATCATTCAATATTTCCTAAATCGATTTATGACTTTTTAAACATGTCATGTGACGAGATACATTTATCAGACAAACAAGTTCAGGATGTCACATCGGTCACATGTGGTGAACACTGTATCTACTTCTTAAATCACATGTGTAGAAGCATCACCTATGATATGTTGATATCTAAATATTCTTCTAATCTGTTTAAAAATGACACAATGGTAACACGTTTTGTGAAAAAGTTGCAACCGTGTGTGTGTTCATAATGTGTTTAGTTGTGTTCAACATGTTCAGACAATTGTGTAAGATTGTGCAAGTCAATAAAATGTTGGTCAAATAAATTATCAGAGTTCATGTATCATTACAATCATTTTTATTTAGTCAAGCAAGGGGTTTTAGTCAAACAATAACATAGTCTGTGGTGGTAGCGATGGTTGATAATGACACTTTTACGGGCGACTATGGCAAGAACCCATTCAATTTTAAGAATTATAATCTAGAATATCTGGCAATATATGTTGACGGTGTCCAGTTCCCCACCAAACCATTACAACCGGACTTCCCTAATGGTTGCGTGACTCGTGAATTCTATCAACTGGTGTTATCAACAGGGAGACATTTAAAGAACAGTGCTATGGCCATTGATCGAAACGATTTCCTGAGACGGTACACTCTTTATGCATTTAATCTGACACCTGACGAGGATAATAGTCAGCATCTATCATTGATCAAGAGTGGTAACATACGCCTGGAGACACGTTTCAGGAACCCGCTGCCTAATACCATCAATCTAATAATTTATGCGGTATATGATGGTATGATTGAAGTGTCCCATCGCAGACAGGTTTTAGTTGATTACTATTAAGCATCATGAATACTGTGGAACTGACAGCCAGGTGTTTTGGCTTGTGATAAACTGCCCCAGCAACCTCTACAAATAAGACCTAGTGCTATGATAATTAACACACACCCCTCTGACCAGCCTGGAGAGCATTGGCTGGCAGTTTATATATTGGAGAGAGTTGGGTGTTTTTTTGACAGTTTTGGAAATGCTCCAAATCATTCAATATTTCCTAAATCGATTTATGACTTTTTAAACATGTCATGTGACGAGATACATTTATCAGACAAACAAGTTCAGGATGTCACATCGGTCACATGTGGTGAACACTGTATCTACTTCTTAAATCACATGTGTAGAAGCATCACCTATGATATGTTGATATCTAAATATTCTTCTAATCTGTTTAAAAATGACACAATGGTAACACGTTTTGTGAAAAAGTTGCAACCGTGTGTGTGTTCATAATGTGTTTAGTTGTGTTCAACATGTTCAGACAATTGTGTAAGATTGTGCAAGTCAATAAAATGTTGGTCAAATAAATTATCAGAGTTCATGTATCATTACAATCATTTTTATTTAGTCAAGCAAGGGGTTTTAGTCAAACAATAACATAGTCTGTGGTGGTAGCGATGGTTGATAATGACACTTTTACGGGCGACTATGGCAAGAACCCATTCAATTTTAAGAATTATAATCTAGAATATCTGGCAATATATGTTGACGGTGTCCAGTTCCCCACCAAACCATTACAACCGGACTTCCCTAATGGTTGCGTGACTCGTGAATTCTATCAACTGGTGTTATCAACAGGGAGACATTTAAAGAACAGTGCTATGGCCATTGATCGAAACGATTTCCTGAGACGGTACACTCTTTATGCATTTAATCTGACACCTGACGAGGATAATAGTCAGCATCTATCATTGATCAAGAGTGGTAACATACGCCTGGAGACACGTTTCAGGAACCCGCTGCCTAATACCATCAATCTAATAATTTATGCGGTATATGATGGTATGATTGAAGTGTCCCATCGCAGACAGGTTTTAGTTGATTACTATTAAGCATCATGAATACTGTGGAACTGACAGCCAGGTGTTTTGGCTTGTGATAAACTGCCCCAGCAACCTCTACAAATAAGACCTAGTGCTATGATAATTAACACACACCCCTCTGACCAGCCTGGAGAGCATTGGCTGGCAGTTTATATATTGGAGAGAGTTGGGTGTTTTTTTGACAGTTTTGGAAATGCTCCAAATCATTCAATATTTCCTAAATCGATTTATGACTTTTTAAACATGTCATGTGACGAGATACATTTATCAGACAAACAAGTTCAGGATGTCACATCGGTCACATGTGGTGAACACTGTATCTACTTCTTAAATCACATGTGTAGAAGCATCACCTATGATATGTTGATATCTAAATATTCTTCTAATCTGTTTAAAAATGACACAATGGTAACACGTTTTGTGAAAAAGTTGCAACCGTGTGTGTGTTCATAATGTGTTTAGTTGTGTTCAACATGTTCAGACAATTGTGTAAGATTGTGCAAGTCAATAAAATGTTGGTCAAATAAATTATCAGAGTTCATGTATCATTACAATCATTTTTATTTAGTCAAGCAAGGGGTTTTAGTCAAACAATAACATAGTCTGTGGTGGTAGCGATGGTTGATAATGACACTTTTACGGGCGACTATGGCAAGAACCCATTCAATTTTAAGAATTATAATCTAGAATATCTGGCAATATATGTTGACGGTGTCCAGTTCCCCACCAAACCATTACAACCGGACTTCCCTAATGGTTGCGTGACTCGTGAATTCTATCAACTGGTGTTATCAACAGGGAGACATTTAAAGAACAGTGCTATGGCCATTGATCGAAACGATTTCCTGAGACGGTACACTCTTTATGCACTTAATCTGACACCTGACGAGGATAATAGTCAGCATCTATCATTGATCAAGAGTGGTAACATACGCCTGGAGACACGTTTCAGGAACCCGCTGCCTAATACCATCAATCTAATAATTTATGCGGTATATGATAGTATGATTGAAGTGTCCCATCGCAGACAGGTTTTAGTTGATTACTATTAAGCATCATGAATACTGTGGAACTGACAGCCAGGTGTTTTGGCTTGTGATAAACTGCCCCAGCAACCTCTACAAATAAGACCTAGTGCTATGATAATTAACACACACCCCTCTGACCAGCCTGGAGAGCATTGGCTGGCAGTTTATATATTGGAGAGAGTTGGGTGTTTTTTTGACAGTTTTGGAAATGCTCCAAATCATTCAATATTTCCTAAATCGATTTATGACTTTTTAAACATGTCATGTGACGAGATACATTTATCAGACAAACAAGTTCAGGATGTCACATCGGTCACATGTGGTGAACACTGTATCTACTTCTTAAATCACATGTGTAGAAGCATCACCTATGATATGTTGATATCTAAATATTCTTCTAATCTGTTTAAAAATGACACAATGGTAACACGTTTTGTGAAAAAGTTGCAACCGTGTGTGTGTTCATAATGTGTTTAGTTGTGTTCAACATGTTCAGACAATTGTGTAAGATTGTGCAAGTCAATAAAATGTTGGTCAAATAAATTATCAGAGTTCATGTATCATTACAATCATTTTTATTTAGTCAAGCAAGGGGTTTTAGTCAAACAATAACATAGTCTGTGGTGGTAGCGATGGTTGATAATGACACTTTTACGGGCGACTATGGCAAGAACCCATTCAATTTTAAGAATTATAATCTAGAATATCTGGCAATATATGTTGACGGTGTCCAGTTCCCCACCAAACCATTACAACCGGACTTCCCTAATGGTTGCGTGACTCGTGAATTCTATCAACTGGTGTTATCAACAGGGAGACATTTAAAGAACAGTGCTATGGCCATTGATCGAAACGATTTCCTGAGACGGTACACTCTTTATGCACTTAATCTGACACCTGACGAGGATAATAGTCAGCATCTATCATTGATCAAGAGTGGTAACATACGCCTGGAGACACGTTTCAGGAACCCGCTGCCTAATACCATCAATCTAATAATTTATGCGGTATATGATAGTATGATTGAAGTGTCCCATCGCAGACAGGTTTTAGTTGATTACTATTAAGCATCATGAATACTGTGGAACTGACAGCCAGGTGTTTTGGCTTGTGATAAACTGCCCCAGCAACCTCTACAAATAAGACCTAGTGCTATGATAATTAACACACACCCCTCTGACCAGCCTGGAGAGCATTGGCTGGCAGTTTATATATTGGAGAGAGTTGGGTGTTTTTTTGACAGTTTTGGAAATGCTCCAAATCATTCAATATTTCCTAAATCGATTTATGACTTTTTAAACATGTCATGTGACGAGATACATTTATCAGACAAACAAGTTCAGGATGTCACATCGGTCACATGTGGTGAACACTGTATCTACTTCTTAAATCACATGTGTAGAAGCATCACCTATGATATGTTGATATCTAAATATTCTTCTAATCTGTTTAAAAATGACACAATGGTAACACGTTTTGTGAAAAAGTTGCAACCGTGTGTGTGTTCATAATGTGTTTAGTTGTGTTCAACATGTTCAGACAATTGTGTAAGATTGTGCAAGTCAATAAAATGTTGGTCAAATAAATTATCAGAGTTCATGTATCATTACAATCATTTTTATTTAGTCAAGCAAGGGGTTTTAGTCAAACAATAACATAGTCTGTGGTGGTAGCGATGGTTGATAATGACACTTTTACGGGCGACTATGGCAAGAACCCATTCAATTTTAAGAATTATAATCTAGAATATCTGGCAATATATGTTGACGGTGTCCAGTTCCCCACCAAACCATTACAACCGGACTTCCCTAATGGTTGCGTGACTCGTGAATTCTATCAACTGGTGTTATCAACAGGGAGACATTTAAAGAACAGTGCTATGGCCATTGATCGAAACGATTTCCTGAGACGGTACACTCTTTATGCATTTAATCTGACACCTGACGAGGATAATAGTCAGCATCTATCATTGATCAAGAGTTGTAACATACGCCTGGAGACACGTTTCAGGAACCCGCTGCCTAATACCATCAATCTAATAATTTATGCGGTATATGATAGTATGATTGAAGTGTCCCATCGCAGACAGGTTTTAGTTGATTACTATTAAGCATCATGAATACTGTGGAACTGACAGCCAGGTGTTTTGGCTTGTGATAAACTGCCCCAGCAACCTCTACAAATAAGACCTAGTGCTATGATAATTAACACACACCCCTCTGACCAGCCTGGAGAGCATTGGCTGGCAGTTTATATATTGGAGAGAGTTGGGTGTTTTTTTGACAGTTTTGGAAATGCTCCAAATCATTCAATATTTCCTAAATCGATTTATGACTTTTTAAACATGTCATGTGACGAGATACATTTATCAGACAAACAAGTTCAGGATGTCACATCGGTCACATGTGGTGAACACTGTATCTACTTCTTAAATCACATGTGTAGAAGCATCACCTATGATATGTTGATATCTAAATATTCTTCTAATCTGTTTAAAAATGACACAATGGTAACACGTTTTGTGAAAAAGTTGCAACCGTGTGTGTGTTCATAATGTGTTTAGTTGTGTTCAACATGTTCAGACAATTGTGTAAGATTGTGCAAGTCAATAAAATGTTGGTCAAATAAATTATCAGAGTTCATGTATCATTACAATCATTTTTATTTAGTCAAGCAAGGGGTTTTAGTCAAACAATAACATAGTCTGTGGTGGTAGCGATGGTTGATAATGACACTTTTACGGGCGACTATGGCAAGAACCCATTCAATTTTAAGAATTATAATCTAGAATATCTGGCAATATATGTTGACGGTGTCCAGTTCCCCACCAAACCATTACAACCGGACTTCCCTAATGGGTGCGTGACTCGTGAATTCTATCAACTGGTGTTATCAACAGGGAGACATTTAAAGAACAGTGCTATGGCCATTGATCGAAACGATTTCCTGAGACGGTACACTCTTTATGCATTTAATCTGACACCTGACGAGGATAATAGTCAGCATCTATCATTGATCAAGAGTGGTAACATACGCCTGGAGACACGTTTCAGGAACCCGCTGCCTAATACCATCAATCTAATAATTTATGCGGTATATGATAGTATGATTGAAGTGTCCCATCGCAGACAGGTTTTAGTTGATTACTATTAAGCATCATGAATACTGTGGAACTGACAGCCAGGTGTTTTGGCTTGTGATAAACTGCCCCAGCAACCTCTACAAATAAGACCTAGTGCTATGATAATTAACACACACCCCTCTGACCAGCCTGGAGAGCATTGGCTGGCAGTTTATATATTGGAGAGAGTTGGGTGTTTTTTTGACAGTTTTGGAAATGCTCCAAATCATTCAATATTTCCTAAATCGATTTATGACTTTTTAAACATGTCATGTGACGAGATACATTTATCAGACAAACAAGTTCAGGATGTCACATCGGTCACATGTGGTGAACACTGTATCTACTTCTTAAATCACATGTGTAGAAGCATCACCTATGATATGTTGATATCTAAATATTCTTCTAATCTGTTTAAAAATGACACAATGGTAACACGTTTTGTGAAAAAGTTGCAACCGTGTGTGTGTTCATAATGTGTTTAGTTGTGTTCAACATGTTCAGACAATTGTGTAAGATTGTGCAAGTCAATAAAATGTTGGTCAAATAAATTATCAGAGTTCATGTATCATTACAATCATTTTTATTTAGTCAAGCAAGGGGTTTTAGTCAAACAATAACATAGTCTGTGGTGGTAGCGATGGTTGATAATGACACTTTTACGGGCGACTATGGCAAGAACCCATTCAATTTTAAGAATTATAATCTAGAATATCTGGCAATATATGTTGACGGTGTCCAGTTCCCCACCAAACCATTACAACCGGACTTCCCTAATGGTTGCGTGACTCGTGAATTCTATCAACTGGTGTTATCAACAGGGAGACATTTAAAGAACAGTGCTATGGCCATTGATCGAAACGATTTCCTGAGACGGTACACTCTTTATGCATTTAATCTGACACCTGACGAGGATAATAGTCAGCATCTATCATTGATCAAGAGTGGTAACATACGCCTGGAGACACGTTTCAGGAACCCGCTGCCTAATACCATCAATCTAATAATTTATGCGGTATATGATAGTATGATTGAAGTGTCCCATCGCAGACAGGTTTTAGTTGATTACTATTAAGCATCATGAATACTGTGGAACTGACAGCCAGGTGTTTTGGCTTGTGATAAACTGCCCCAGCAACCTCTACAAATAAGACCTAGTGCTATGATAATTAACACACACCCCTCTGACCAGCCTGGAGAGCATTGGCTGGCAGTTTATATATTGGAGAGAGTTGGGTGTTTTTTTGACAGTTTTGGAAATGCTCCAAATCATTCAATATTTCCTAAATCGATTTATGACTTTTTAAACATGTCATGTGACGAGATACATTTATCAGACAAACAAGTTCAGGATGTCACATCGGTCACATGTGGTGAACACTGTATCTACTTCTTAAATCACATGTGTAGCAGCATCACCTATGATATGTTGATATCTAAATATTCTTCTAATCTGTTTAAAAATGACACAATGGTAACACGTTTTGTGAAAAAGTTGCAACCGTGTGTGTGTTCATAATGTGTTTAGTTGTGTTCAACATGTTCAGACAATTGTGTAAGATTGTGCAAGTCAATAAAATGTTGGTCAAATAAATTATCAGAGTTCATGTATCATTACAATCATTTTTATTTAGTCAAGCAAGGGGTTTTAGTCAAACAATAACATAGTCTGTGGTGGTAGCGATGGTTGATAATGACACTTTTACGGGCGACTATGGCAAGAACCCATTCAATTTTAAGAATTATAATCTAGAATATCTGGCAATATATGTTGACGGTGTCCAGTTCCCCACCAAACCATTACAACCGGACTTCCCTAATGGTTGCGTGACTCGTGAATTCTATCAACTGGTGTTATCAACAGGGAGACATTTAAAGAACAGTGCTATGGCCATTGATCGAAACGATTTCCTGAGACGGTACACTCTTTATGCATTTAATCTGACACCTGACGAGGATAATAGTCAGCATCTATCATTGATCAAGAGTGGTAACATACGCCTGGAGACACGTTTCAGGAACCCGCTGCCTAATACCATCAATCTAATAATTTATGCGGTATATGATGGTATGATTGAAGTGTCCCATCGCAGACAGGTTTTAGTTGATTACTATTAAGCATCATGAATACTGTGGAACTGACAGCCAGGTGTTTTGGCTTGTGATAAACTGCCCCAGCAACCTCTACAAATAAGACCTAGTGCTATGATAATTAACACACACCCCTCTGACCAGCCTGGAGAGCATTGGCTGGCAGTTTATATATTGGAGAGAGTTGGGTGTTTTTTTGACAGTTTTGGAAATGCTCCAAATCATTCAATATTTCCTAAATCGATTTATGACTTTTTAAACATGTCATGTGACGAGATACATTTATCAGACAAACAAGTTCAGGATGTCACATCGGTCACATGTGGTGAACACTGTATCTACTTCTTAAATCACATGTGTAGAAGCATCACCTATGATATGTTGATATCTAAATATTCTTCTAATCTGTTTAAAAACGACACAATGGTAACACGTTTTGTGAAAAAGTTGCAACCGTGTGTGTGTTCATAATGTGTTTAGTTGTGTTCAACATGTTCAGACAATTGTGTAAGATTGTGCAAGTCAATAAAATGTTGGTCAAATAAATTATCAGAGTTCATGTATCATTACAATCATTTTTATTTAGTCAAGCAAGGGGTTTTAGTCAAACAATAACATAGTCTGTGGTGGTAGCGATGGTTGATAATGACACTTTTACGGGCGACTATGGCAAGAACCCATTCAATTTTAAGAATTATAATCTAGAATATCTGGCAATATATGTTGACGGTGTCCAGTTCCCCACCAAACCATTACAACCGGACTTCCCTAATGGTTGCGTGACTCGTGAATTCTATCAACTGGTGTTATCAACAGGGAGACATTTAAAGAACAGTGCTATGGCCATTGATCGAAACGATTTCCTGAGACGGTACACTCTTTATGCATTTAATCTGACACCTGACGAGGATAATAGTCAGCATCTATCATTGATCAAGAGTGGTAACATACGCCTGGAGACACGTTTCAGGAACCCGCTGCCTAATACCATCAATCTAATAATTTATGCGGTATATGATAGTATGATTGAAGTGTCCCATCGCAGACAGGTTTTAGTTGATTACTATTAAGCATCATGAATACTGTGGAACTGACAGCCAGGTGTTTTGGCTTGTGATAAACTGCCCCAGCAACCTCTACAAATAAGACCTAGTGCTATGATAATTAACACACACCCCTCTGACCAGCCTGGAGAGCATTGGCTGGCAGTTTATATATTGGAGAGAGTTTTGTGTTTTTTTGACAGTTTTGGAAATGCTCCAAATCATTCAATATTTCCTAAATCGATTTATGACTTTTTAAACATGTCATGTGACGAGATACATTTATCAGACAAACAAGTTCAGGATGTCACATCGGTCACATGTGGTGAACACTGTATCTACTTCTTAAATCACATGTGTAGAAGCATCACCTATGATATGTTGATATCTAAATATTCTTCTAATCTGTTTAAAAATGACACAATGGTAACACGTTTTGTGAAAAAGTTGCAACCGTGTGTGTGTTCATAATGTGTTTAGTTGTGTTCAACATGTTCAGACAATTGTGTAAGATTGTGCAAGTCAATAAAATGTTGGTCAAATAAATTATCAGAGTTCATGTATCATTACAATCATTTTTATTTAGTCAAGCAAGGGGTTTTAGTCAAACAATAACATAGTCTGTGGTGGTAGCGATGGTTGATAATGACACTTTTACGGGCGACTATGGCAAGAACCCATTCAATTTTAAGAATTATAATCTAGAATATCTGGCAATATATGTTGACGGTGTCCAGTTCCCCACCAAACCATTACAACCGGACTTCCCTAATGGTTGCGTGACTCGTGAATTCTATCAACTGGTGTTATCAACAGGGAGACATTTAAAGAACAGTGCTATGGCCATTGATCGAAACGATTTCCTGAGACGGTACACTCTTTATGCATTTAATCTGACACCTGACGAGGATAATAGTCAGCATCTATCATTGATCAAGAGTGGTAACATACGCCTGGAGACACGTTTCAGGAACCCGCTGCCTAATACCATCAATCTAATAATTTATGCGGTATATGATAGTATGATTGAAGTGTCCCATCGCAGACAGGTTTTAGTTGATTACTATTAAGCATCATGAATACTGTGGAACTGACAGCCAGGTGTTTTGGCTTGTGATAAACTGCCCCAGCAACCTCTACAAATAAGACCTAGTGCTATGATAATTAACACACACCCCTCTGACCAGCCTGGAGAGCATTGGCTGGCAGTTTATATATTGGAGAGAGTTGGGTGTTTTTTTGACAGTTTTGGAAATGCTCCAAATCATTCAATATTTCCTAAATCGATTTATGACTTTTTAAACATGTCATGTGACGAGATACATTTATCAGACAAACAAGTTCAGGATGTCACATCGGTCACATGTGGTGAACACTGTATCTACTTCTTAAATCACATGTGTAGAAGCATCACCTATGATATGTTGATATCTAAATATTCTTCTAATCTGTTTAAAAATGACACAATGGTAACACGTTTTGTGAAAAAGTTGCAACAGTGTGTGTGTTCATAATGTGTTTAGTTGTGTTCAACATGTTCAGACAATTGTGTAAGATTGTGCAAGTCAATAAAATGTTGGTCAAATAAATTATCAGAGTTCATGTATCATTACAATCATTTTTATTTAGTCAAGCAAGGGGTTTTAGTCAAACAATAACATAGTCTGTGGTGGTAGCGATGGTTGATAATGACACTTTTACGGGCGACTATGGCAAGAACCCATTCAATTTTAAGAATTATAATCTAGAATATCTGGCAATATATGTTGACGGTGTCCAGTTCCCCACCAAACCATTACAACCGGACTTCCCTAATGGTTGCGTGACTCGTGAATTCTATCAACTGGTGTTATCAACAGGGAGACATTTAAAGAACAGTGCTATGGCCATTGATCGAAACGATTTCCTGAGACGGTACACTCTTTATGCATTTAATCTGACACCTGACGAGGATAATAGTCAGCATCTATCATTGATCAAGAGTGGTAACATACGCCTGGAGACACGTTTCAGGAACCCGCTGCCTAATACCATCAATCTAATAATTTATGCGGTATATGATAGTATGATTGAAGTGTCCCATCGCAGACAGGTTTTAGTTGATTACTATTAAGCATCATGAATACTGTGGAACTGACAGCCAGGTGTTTTGGCTTGTGATAAACTGCCCCAGCAACCTCTACAAATAAGACCTAGTGCTATGATAATTAACACACACCCCTCTGACCAGCCTGGAGAGCATTGGCTGGCAGTTTATATATTGGAGAGAGTTGGGTGTTTTTTTGACAGTTTTGGAAATGCTCCAAATCATTCAATATTTCCTAAATCGATTTATGACTTTTTAAACATGTCATGTGACGAGATACATTTATCAGACAAACAAGTTCAGGATGTCACATCGGTCACATGTGGTGAACACTGTATCTACTTCTTAAATCACATGTGTAGAAGCATCACCTATGATATGTTGATATCTAAATATTCTTCTAATCTGTTTAAAAATGACACAATGGTAACACGTTTTGTGAAAAAGTTGCAACCGTGTGTGTGTTCATAATGTGTTTAGTTGTGTTCAACATGTTCAGACAATTGTGTAAGATTGTGCAAGTCAATAAAATGTTGGTCAAATAAATTATCAGAGTTCATGTATCATTACAATCATTTTTATTTAGTCAAGCAAGGGGTTTTAGTCAAACAATAACATAGTCTGTGGTGGTAGCGATGGTTGATAATGACACTTTTACGGGCGACTATGGCAAGAACCCATTCAATTTTAAGAATTATAATCTAGAATATCTGGCAATATATGTTGACGGTGTCCAGTTCCCCACCAAACCATTACAACCGGACTTCCCTAATGGTTGCGTGACTCGTGAATTCTATCAACTGGTGTTATCAACAGGGAGACATTTAAAGAACAGTGCTATGGCCATTGATCGAAACGATTTCCTGAGACGGTACACTCTTTATGCATTTAATCTGACACCTGACGAGGATAATAGTCAGCATCTATCATTGATCAAGAGTGGTAACATACGCCTGGAGACACGTTTCAGGAACCCGCTGCCTAATACCATCAATCTAATAATTTATGCGGTATATGATAGTATGATTGAAGTGTCCCATCGCAGACAGGTTTTAGTTGATTACTATTAAGCATCATGAATACTGTGGAACTGACAGCCAGGTGTTTTGGCTTGTGATAAACTGCCCCAGCAACCTCTACAAATAAGACCTAGTGCTATGATAATTAACACACACCCCTCTGACCAGCCTGGAGAGCATTGGCTGGCAGTTTATATATTGGAGAGAGTTGGGTGTTTTTTTGACAGTTTTGGAAATGCTCCAAATCATTCAATATTTCCTAAATCGATTTATGACTTTTTAAACATGTCATGTGACGAGATACATTTATCAGACAAACAAGTTCAGGATGTCACATCGGTCACATGTGGTGAACACTGTATCTACTTCTTAAATCACATGTGTAGAAGCATCACCTATGATATGTTGATATCTAAATATTCTTCTAATCTGTTTAAAAATGACACAATGGTAACACGTTTTGTGAAAAAGTTGCAACCGTGTGTGTGTTCATAATGTGTTTAGTTGTGTTCAACATGTTCAGACAATTGTGTAAGATTGTGCAAGTCAATAAAATGTTGGTCAAATAAATTATCAGAGTTCATGTATCATTACAATCATTTTTATTTAGTCAAGCAAGGGGTTTTTTTTAGTCAAACAATAACATAGTCTGTGGTGGTAGCGATGGTTGATAATGACACTTTTACGGGCGACTATGGCAAGAACCCATTCAATTTTAAGAATTATAATCTAGAATATCTGGCAATATATGTTGACGGTGTCCAGTTCCCCACCAAACCATTACAACCGGACTTCCCTAATGGTTGCGTGACTCGTGAATTCTATCAACTGGTGTTATCAACAGGGAGACATTTAAAGAACAGTGCTATGGCCATTGATCGAAACGATTTCCTGAGACGGTACACTCTTTATGCATTTAATCTGACACCTGACGAGGATAATAGTCAGCATCTATCATTGATCAAGAGTGGTAACATACGCCTGGAGACACGTTTCAGGAACCCGCTGCCTAATACCATCAATCTAATAATTTATGCGGTATATGATAGTATGATTGAAGTGTCCCATCGCAGACAGGTTTTAGTTGATTACTATTAAGCATCATGAATACTGTGGAACTGACAGCCAGGTGTTTTGGCTTGTGATAAACTGCCCCAGCAACCTCTACAAATAAGACCTAGTGCTATGATAATTAACACACACCCCTCTGACCAGCCTGGAGAGCATTGGCTGGCAGTTTATATATTGGAGAGAGTTGGGTGTTTTTTTGACAGTTTTGGAAATGCTCCAAATCATTCAATATTTCCTAAATCGATTTATGACTTTTTAAACATGTCATGTGACGAGATACATTTATCAGACAAACAAGTTCAGGATGTCACATCGGTCACATGTGGTGAACACTGTATCTACTTCTTAAATCACATGTGTAGAAGCATCACCTATGATATGTTGATATCTAAATATTCTTCTAATCTGTTTAAAAATGACACAATGGTAACACGTTTTGTGAAAAAGTTGCAACCGTGTGTGTGTTCATAATGTGTTTAGTTGTGTTCAACATGTTCAGACAATTGTGTAAGATTGTGCAAGTCAATAAAATGTTGGTCAAATAAATTATCAGAGTTCATGTATCATTACAATCATTTTTATTTAGTCAAGCAAGGGGTTTTAGTCAAACAATAACATAGTCTGTGGTGGTAGCGATGGTTGATAATGACACTTTTACGGGCGACTATGGCAAGAACCCATTCAATTTTAAGAATTATAATCTAGAATATCTGGCAATATATGTTGACGGTGTCCAGTTCCCCACCAAACCATTACAACCGGACTTCCCTAATGGTTGCGTGACTCGTGAATTCTATCAACTGGTGTTATCAACAGGGAGACATTTAAAGAACAGTGCTATGGCCATTGATCGAAACGATTTCCTGAGACGGTACACTCTTTATGCATTTAATCTGACACCTGACGAGGATAATAGTCAGCATCTATCATTGATCAAGAGTGGTAACATACGCCTGGAGACACGTTTCAGGAACCCGCTGCCTAATACCATCAATCTAATAATTTATGCGGTATATGATGGTATGATTGAAGTGTCCCATCGCAGACAGGTTTTAGTTGATTACTATTAAGCATCATGAATACTGTGGAACTGACAGCCAGGTGTTTTGGCTTGTGATAAACTGCCCCAGCAACCTCTACAAATAAGACCTAGTGCTATGATAATTAACACACACCCCTCTGACCAGCCTGGAGAGCATTGGCTGGCAGTTTATATATTGGAGAGAGTTGGGTGTTTTTTTGACAGTTTTGGAAATGCTCCAAATCATTCAATATTTCCTAAATCGATTTATGACTTTTTAAACATGTCATGTGACGAGATACATTTATCAGACAAACAAGTTCAGGATGTCACATCGGTCACATGTGGTGAACACTGTATCTACTTCTTAAATCACATGTGTAGAAGCATCACCTATGATATGTTGATATCTAAATATTCTTCTAATCTGTTTAAAAATGACACAATGGTAACACGTTTTGTGAAAAAGTTGCAACCGTGTGTGTGTTCATAATGTGTTTAGTTGTGTTCAACATGTTCAGACAATTGTGTAAGATTGTGCAAGTCAATAAAATGTTGGTCAAATAAATTATCAGAGTTCATGTATCATTACAATCATTTTTATTTAGTCAAGCAAGGGGTTTTAGTCAAACAATAACATAGTCTGTGGTGGTAGCGATGGTTGATAATGACACTTTTACGGGCGACTATGGCAAGAACCCATTCAATTTTAAGAATTATAATCTAGAATATCTGGCAATATATGTTGACGGTGTCCAGTTCCCCACCAAACCATTACAACCGGACTTCCCTAATGGTTGCGTGACTCGTGAATTCTATCAACTGGTGTTATCAACAGGGAGACATTTAAAGAACAGTGCTATGGCCATTGATCGAAACGATTTCCTGAGACGGTACACTCTTTATGCATTTAATCTGACACCTGACGAGGATAATAGTCAGCATCTATCATTGATCAAGAGTGGTAACATACGCCTGGAGACACGTTTCAGGAACCCGCTGCCTAATACCATCAATCTAATAATTTATGCGGTATATGATAGTATGATTGAAGTGTCCCATCGCAGACAGGTTTTAGTTGATTACTATTAAGCATCATGAATACTGTGGAACTGACAGCCAGGTGTTTTGGCTTGTGATAAACTGCCCCAGCAACCTCTACAAATAAGACCTAGTGCTATGATAATTAACACACACCCCTCTGACCAGCCTGGAGAGCATTGGCTGGCAGTTTATATATTGGAGAGAGTTGGGTGTTTTTTTGACAGTTTTGGAAATGCTCCAAATCATTCAATATTTCCTAAATCGATTTATGACTTTTTAAACATGTCATGTGACGAGATACATTTATCAGACAAACAAGTTCAGGATGTCACATCGGTCACATGTGGTGAACACTGTATCTACTTCTTAAATCACATGTGTAGAAGCATCACCTATGATATGTTGATATCTAAATATTCTTCTAATCTGTTTAAAAATGACACAATGGTAACACGTTTTGTGAAAAAGTTGCAACCGTGTGTGTGTTCATAATGTGTTTAGTTGTGTTCAACATGTTCAGACAATTGTGTAAGATTGTGCAAGTCAATAAAATGTTGGTCAAATAAATTCTCAGAGTTCATGTATCATTACAATCATTTTTATTTAGTCAAGCAAGGGGTTTTAGTCAAACAATAACATAGTCTGTGGTGGTAGCGATGGTTGATAATGACACTTTTACGGGCGACTATGGCAAGAACCCATTCAATTTTAAGAATTATAATCTAGAATATCTGGCAATATATGTTGACGGTGTCCAGTTCCCCACCAAACCATTACAACCGGACTTCCCTAATGGTTGCGTGACTCGTGAATTCTATCAACTGGTGTTATCAACAGGGAGACATTTAAAGAACAGTGCTATGGCCATTGATCGAAACGATTTCCTGAGACGGTACACTCTTTATGCATTTAATCTGACACCTGACGAGGATAATAGTCAGCATCTATCATTGATCAAGAGTGGTAACATACGCCTGGAGACACGTTTCAGGAACCCGCTGCCTAATACCATCAATCTAATAATTTATGCGGTATATGATAGTATGATTGAAGTGTCCCATCGCAGACAGGTTTTAGTTGATTACTATTAAGCATCATGAATACTGTGGAACTGACAGCCAGGTGTTTTGGCTTGTGATAAACTGCCCCAGCAACCTCTACAAATAAGACCTAGTGCTATGATAATTAACACACACCCCTCTGACCAGCCTGGAGAGCATTGGCTGGCAGTTTATATATTGGAGAGAGTTGGGTGTTTTTTTGACAGTTTTGGAAATGCTCCAAATCATTCAATATTTCCTAAATCGATTTATGACTTTTTAAACATGTCATGTGACGAGATACATTTATCAGACAAACAAGTTCAGGATGTCACATCGGTCACATGTGGTGAACACTGTATCTACTTCTTAAATCACATGTGTAGAAGCATCACCTATGATATGTTGATATCTAAATATTCTTCTAATCTGTTTAAAAATGACACAATGGTAACACGTTTTGTGAAAAAGTTGCAACCGTGTGTGTGTTCATAATGTGTTTAGTTGTGTTCAACATGTTCAGACAATTGTGTAAGATTGTGCAAGTCAATAAAATGTTGGTCAAATAAATTATCAGAGTTCATGTATCATTACAATCATTTTTATTTAGTCAAGCAAGGGGTTTTAGTCAAACAATAACATAGTCTGTGGTGGTAGCGATGGTTGATAATGACACTTTTACGGGCGACTATGGCAAGAACCCATTCAATTTTAAGAATTATAATCTAGAATATCTGGCAATATATGTTGACGGTGTCCAGTTCCCCACCAAACCATTACAACCGGACTTCCCTAATGGTTGCGTGACTCGTGAATTCTATCAACTGGTGTTATCAACAGGGAGACATTTAAAGAACAGTGCTATGGCCATTGATCGAAACGATTTCCTGAGACGGTACACTCTTTATGCATTTAATCTGACACCTGACGAGGATAATAGTCAGCATCTATCATTGATCAAGAGTGGTAACATACGCCTGGAGACACGTTTCAGGAACCCGCTGCCTAATACCATCAATCTAATAATTTATGCGGTATATGATAGTATGATTGAAGTGTCCCATCGCAGACAGGTTTTAGTTGATTACTATTAAGCATCATGAATACTGTGGAACTGACAGCCAGGTGTTTTGGCTTGTGATAAACTGCCCCAGCAACCTCTACAAATAAGACCTAGTGCTATGATAATTAACACACACCCCTCTGACCAGCCTGGAGAGCATTGGCTGGCAGTTTATATATTGGAGAGAGTTGGGTGTTTTTTTGACAGTTTTGGAAATGCTCCAAATCATTCAATATTTCCTAAATCGATTTATGACTTTTTAAACATGTCATGTGACGAGATACATTTATCAGACAAACAAGTTCAGGATGTCACATCGGTCACATGTGGTGAACACTGTATCTACTTCTTAAATCACATGTGTAGAAGCATCACCTATGATATGTTGATATCTAAATATTCTTCTAATCTGTTTAAAAATGACACAATGGTAACACGTTTTGTGAAAAAGTTGCAACCGTGTGTGTGTTCATAATGTGTTTAGTTGTGTTCAACATGTTCAGACAATTGTGTAAGATTGTGCAAGTCAATAAAATGTTGGTCAAATAAATTATCAGAGTTCATGTATCATTACAATCATTTTTATTTAGTCAAGCAAGGGGTTTTAGTCAAACAATAACATAGTCTGTGGTGGTAGCGATGGTTGATAATGACACTTTTACGGGCGACTATGGCAAGAACCCATTCAATTTTAAGAATTATAATCTAGAATATCTGGCAATATATGTTGACGGTGTCCAGTTCCCCACCAAACCATTACAACCGGACTTCCCTAATGGTTGCGTGACTCGTGAATTCTATCAACTGGTGTTATCAACAGGGAGACATTTAAAGAACAGTGCTATGGCCATTGATCGAAACGATTTCCTGAGACGGTACACTCTTTATGCACTTAATCTGACACCTGACGAGGATAATAGTCAGCATCTATCATTGATCAAGAGTGGTAACATACGCCTGGAGACACGTTTCAGGAACCCGCTGCCTAATACCATCAATCTAATAATTTATGCGGTATATGATAGTATGATTGAAGTGTCCCATCGCAGACAGGTTTTAGTTGATTACTATTAAGCATCATGAATACTGTGGAACTGACAGCCAGGTGTTTTGGCTTGTGATAAACTGCCCCAGCAACCTCTACAAATAAGACCTAGTGCTATGATAATTAACACACACCCCTCTGACCAGCCTGGAGAGCATTGGCTGGCAGTTTATATATTGGAGAGAGTTGGGTGTTTTTTTGACAGTTTTGGAAATGCTCCAAATCATTCAATATTTCCTAAATCGATTTATGACTTTTTAAACATGTCATGTGACGAGATACATTTATCAGACAAACAAGTTCAGGATGTCACATCGGTCACATGTGGTGAACACTGTATCTACTTCTTAAATCACATGTGTAGAAGCATCACCTATGATATGTTGATATCTAAATATTCTTCTAATCTGTTTAAAAATGACACAATGGTAACACGTTTTGTGAAAAAGTTGCAACCGTGTGTGTGTTCATAATGTGTTTAGTTGTGTTCAACATGTTCAGACAATTGTGTAAGATTGTGCAAGTCAATAAAATGTTGGTCAAATAAATTATCAGAGTTCATGTATCATTACAATCATTTTTATTTAGTCAAGCAAGGGGTTTTAGTCAAACAATAACATAGTCTGTGGTGGTAGCGATGGTTGATAATGACACTTTTACGGGCGACTATGGCAAGAACCCATTCAATTTTAAGAATTATAATCTAGAATATCTGGCAATATATGTTGACGGTGTCCAGTTCCCCACCAAACCATTACAACCGGACTTCCCTAATGGTTGCGTGACTCGTGAATTCTATCAACTGGTGTTATCAACAGGGAGACATTTAAAGAACAGTGCTATGGCCATTGATCGAAACGATTTCCTGAGACGGTACACTCTTTATGCATTTAATCTGACACCTGACGAGGATAATAGTCAGCATCTATCATTGATCAAGAGTTGTAACATACGCCTGGAGACACGTTTCAGGAACCCGCTGCCTAATACCATCAATCTAATAATTTATGCGGTATATGATAGTATGATTGAAGTGTCCCATCGCAGACAGGTTTTAGTTGATTACTATTAAGCATCATGAATACTGTGGAACTGACAGCCAGGTGTTTTGGCTTGTGATAAACTGCCCCAGCAACCTCTACAAATAAGACCTAGTGCTATGATAATTAACACACACCCCTCTGACCAGCCTGGAGAGCATTGGCTGGCAGTTTATATATTGGAGAGAGTTGGGTGTTTTTTTGACAGTTTTGGAAATGCTCCAAATCATTCAATATTTCCTAAATCGATTTATGACTTTTTAAACATGTCATGTGACGAGATACATTTATCAGACAAACAAGTTCAGGATGTCACATCGGTCACATGTGGTGAACACTGTATCTACTTCTTAAATCACATGTGTAGAAGCATCACCTATGATATGTTGATATCTAAATATTCTTCTAATCTGTTTAAAAATGACACAATGGTAACACGTTTTGTGAAAAAGTTGCAACCGTGTGTGTGTTCATAATGTGTTTAGTTGTGTTCAACATGTTCAGACAATTGTGTAAGATTGTGCAAGTCAATAAAATGTTGGTCAAATAAATTATCAGAGTTCATGTATCATTACAATCATTTTTATTTAGTCAAGCAAGGGGTTTTAGTCAAACAATAACATAGTCTGTGGTGGTAGCGATGGTTGATAATGACACTTTTACGGGCGACTATGGCAAGAACCCATTCAATTTTAAGAATTATAATCTAGAATATCTGGCAATATATGTTGACGGTGTCCAGTTCCCCACCAAACCATTACAACCGGACTTCCCTAATGGTTGCGTGACTCGTGAATTCTATCAACTGGTGTTATCAACAGGGAGACATTTAAAGAACAGTGCTATGGCCATTGATCGAAACGATTTCCTGAGACGGTACACTCTTTATGCATTTAATCTGACACCTGACGAGGATAATAGTCAGCATCTATCATTGATCAAGAGTTGTAACATACGCCTGGAGACACGTTTCAGGAACCCGCTGCCTAATACCATCAATCTAATAATTTATGCGGTATATGATAGTATGATTGAAGTGTCCCATCGCAGACAGGTTTTAGTTGATTACTATTAAGCATCATGAATACTGTGGAACTGACAGCCAGGTGTTTTGGCTTGTGATAAACTGCCCCAGCAACCTCTACAAATAAGACCTAGTGCTATGATAATTAACACACACCCCTCTGACCAGCCTGGAGAGCATTGGCTGGCAGTTTATATATTGGAGAGAGTTGGGTGTTTTTTTGACAGTTTTGGAAATGCTCCAAATCATTCAATATTTCCTAAATCGATTTATGACTTTTTAAACATGTCATGTGACGAGATACATTTATCAGACAAACAAGTTCAGGATGTCACATCGGTCACATGTGGTGAACACTGTATCTACTTCTTAAATCACATGTGTAGAAGCATCACCTATGATATGTTGATATCTAAATATTCTTCTAATCTGTTTAAAAATGACACAATGGTAACACGTTTTGTGAAAAAGTTGCAACCGTGTGTGTGTTCATAATGTGTTTAGTTGTGTTCAACATGTTCAGACAATTGTGTAAGATTGTGCAAGTCAATAAAATGTTGGTCAAATAAATTATCAGAGTTCATGTATCATTACAATCATTTTTATTTAGTCAAGCAAGGGGTTTTAGTCAAACAATAACATAGTCTGTGGTGGTAGCGATGGTTGATAATGACACTTTTACGGGCGACTATGGCAAGAACCCATTCAATTTTAAGAATTATAATCTAGAATATCTGGCAATATATGTTGACGGTGTCCAGTTCCCCACCAAACCATTACAACCGGACTTCCCTAATGGGTGCGTGACTCGTGAATTCTATCAACTGGTGTTATCAACAGGGAGACATTTAAAGAACAGTGCTATGGCCATTGATCGAAACGATTTCCTGAGACGGTACACTCTTTATGCATTTAATCTGACACCTGACGAGGATAATAGTCAGCATCTATCATTGATCAAGAGTGGTAACATACGCCTGGAGACACGTTTCAGGAACCCGCTGCCTAATACCATCAATCTAATAATTTATGCGGTATATGATAGTATGATTGAAGTGTCCCATCGCAGACAGGTTTTAGTTGATTACTATTAAGCATCATGAATACTGTGGAACTGACAGCCAGGTGTTTTGGCTTGTGATAAACTGCCCCAGCAACCTCTACAAATAAGACCTAGTGCTATGATAATTAACACACACCCCTCTGACCAGCCTGGAGAGCATTGGCTGGCAGTTTATATATTGGAGAGAGTTGGGTGTTTTTTTGACAGTTTTGGAAATGCTCCAAATCATTCAATATTTCCTAAATCGATTTATGACTTTTTAAACATGTCATGTGACGAGATACATTTATCAGACAAACAAGTTCAGGATGTCACATCGGTCACATGTGGTGAACACTGTATCTACTTCTTAAATCACATGTGTAGAAGCATCACCTATGATATGTTGATATCTAAATATTCTTCTAATCTGTTTAAAAATGACACAATGGTAACACGTTTTGTGAAAAAGTTGCAACCGTGTGTGTGTTCATAATGTGTTTAGTTGTGTTCAACATGTTCAGACAATTGTGTAAGATTGTGCAAGTCAATAAAATGTTGGTCAAATAAATTATCAGAGTTCATGTATCATTACAATCATTTTTATTTAGTCAAGCAAGGGGTTTTAGTCAAACAATAACATAGTCTGTGGTGGTAGCGATGGTTGATAATGACACTTTTACGGGCGACTATGGCAAGAACCCATTCAATTTTAAGAATTATAATCTAGAATATCTGGCAATATATGTTGACGGTGTCCAGTTCCCCACCAAACCATTACAACCGGACTTCCCTAATGGTTGCGTGACTCGTGAATTCTATCAACTGGTGTTATCAACAGGGAGACATTTAAAGAACAGTGCTATGGCCATTGATCGAAACGATTTCCTGAGACGGTACACTCTTTATGCATTTAATCTGACACCTGACGAGGATAATAGTCAGCATCTATCATTGATCAAGAGTGGTAACATACGCCTGGAGACACGTTTCAGGAACCCGCTGCCTAATACCATCAATCTAATAATTTATGCGGTATATGATAGTATGATTGAAGTGTCCCATCGCAGACAGGTTTTAGTTGATTACTATTAAGCATCATGAATACTGTGGAACTGACAGCCAGGTGTTTTGGCTTGTGATAAACTGCCCCAGCAACCTCTACAAATAAGACCTAGTGCTATGATAATTAACACACACCCCTCTGACCAGCCTGGAGAGCATTGGCTGGCAGTTTATATATTGGAGAGAGTTGGGTGTTTTTTTGACAGTTTTGGAAATGCTCCAAATCATTCAATATTTCCTAAATCGATTTATGACTTTTTAAACATGTCATGTGACGAGATACATTTATCAGACAAACAAGTTCAGGATGTCACATCGGTCACATGTGGTGAACACTGTATCTACTTCTTAAATCACATGTGTAGAAGCATCACCTATGATATGTTGATATCTAAATATTCTTCTAATCTGTTTAAAAATGACACAATGGTAACACGTTTTGTGAAAAAGTTGCAACCGTGTGTGTGTTCATAATGTGTTTAGTTGTGTTCAACATGTTCAGACAATTGTGTAAGATTGTGCAAGTCAATAAAATGTTGGTCAAATAAATTATCAGAGTTCATGTATCATTACAATCATTTTTATTTAGTCAAGCAAGGGGTTTTAGTCAAACAATAACATAGTCTGTGGTGGTAGCGATGGTTGATAATGACACTTTTACGGGCGACTATGGCAAGAACCCATTCAATTTTAAGAATTATAATCTAGAATATCTGGCAATATATGTTGACGGTGTCCAGTTCCCCACCAAACCATTACAACCGGACTTCCCTAATGGTTGCGTGACTCGTGAATTCTATCAACTGGTGTTATCAACAGGGAGACATTTAAAGAACAGTGCTATGGCCATTGATCGAAACGATTTCCTGAGACGGTACACTCTTTATGCACTTAATCTGACACCTGACGAGGATAATAGTCAGCATCTATCATTGATCAAGAGTGGTAACATACGCCTGGAGACACGTTTCAGGAACCCGCTGCCTAATACCATCAATCTAATAATTTATGCGGTATATGATAGTATGATTGAAGTGTCCCATCGCAGACAGGTTTTAGTTGATTACTATTAAGCATCATGAATACTGTGGAACTGACAGCCAGGTGTTTTGGCTTGTGATAAACTGCCCCAGCAACCTCTACAAATAAGACCTAGTGCTATGATAATTAACACACACCCCTCTGACCAGCCTGGAGAGCATTGGCTGGCAGTTTATATATTGGAGAGAGTTGGGTGTTTTTTTGACAGTTTTGGAAATGCTCCAAATCATTCAATATTTCCTAAATCGATTTATGACTTTTTAAACATGTCATGTGACGAGATACATTTATCAGACAAACAAGTTCAGGATGTCACATCGGTCACATGTGGTGAACACTGTATCTACTTCTTAAATCACATGTGTAGAAGCATCACCTATGATATGTTGATATCTAAATATTCTTCTAATCTGTTTAAAAATGACACAATGGTAACACGTTTTGTGAAAAAGTTGCAACCGTGTGTGTGTTCATAATGTGTTTAGTTGTGTTCAACATGTTCAGACAATTGTGTAAGATTGTGCAAGTCAATAAAATGTTGGTCAAATAAATTATCAGAGTTCATGTATCATTACAATCATTTTTATTTAGTCAAGCAAGGGGTTTTAGTCAAACAATAACATAGTCTGTGGTGGTAGCGATGGTTGATAATGACACTTTTACGGGCGACTATGGCAAGAACCCATTCAATTTTAAGAATTATAATCTAGAATATCTGGCAATATATGTTGACGGTGTCCAGTTCCCCACCAAACCATTACAACCGGACTTCCCTAATGGTTGCGTGACTCGTGAATTCTATCAACTGGTGTTATCAACAGGGAGACATTTAAAGAACAGTGCTATGGCCATTGATCGAAACGATTTCCTGAGACGGTACACTCTTTATGCATTTAATCTGACACCTGACGAGGATAATAGTCAGCATCTATCATTGATCAAGAGTTGTAACATACGCCTGGAGACACGTTTCAGGAACCCGCTGCCTAATACCATCAATCTAATAATTTATGCGGTATATGATAGTATGATTGAAGTGTCCCATCGCAGACAGGTTTTAGTTGATTACTATTAAGCATCATGAATACTGTGGAACTGACAGCCAGGTGTTTTGGCTTGTGATAAACTGCCCCAGCAACCTCTACAAATAAGACCTAGTGCTATGATAATTAACACACACCCCTCTGACCAGCCTGGAGAGCATTGGCTGGCAGTTTATATATTGGAGAGAGTTGGGTGTTTTTTTGACAGTTTTGGAAATGCTCCAAATCATTCAATATTTCCTAAATCGATTTATGACTTTTTAAACATGTCATGTGACGAGATACATTTATCAGACAAACAAGTTCAGGATGTCACATCGGTCACATGTGGTGAACACTGTATCTACTTCTTAAATCACATGTGTAGAAGCATCACCTATGATATGTTGATATCTAAATATTCTTCTAATCTGTTTAAAAATGACACAATGGTAACACGTTTTGTGAAAAAGTTGCAACCGTGTGTGTGTTCATAATGTGTTTAGTTGTGTTCAACATGTTCAGACAATTGTGTAAGATTGTGCAAGTCAATAAAATGTTGGTCAAATAAATTATCAGAGTTCATGTATCATTACAATCATTTTTATTTAGTCAAGCAAGGGGTTTTAGTCAAACAATAACATAGTCTGTGGTGGTAGCGATGGTTGATAATGACACTTTTACGGGCGACTATGGCAAGAACCCATTCAATTTTAAGAATTATAATCTAGAATATCTGGCAATATATGTTGACGGTGTCCAGTTCCCCACCAAACCATTACAACCGGACTTCCCTAATGGGTGCGTGACTCGTGAATTCTATCAACTGGTGTTATCAACAGGGAGACATTTAAAGAACAGTGCTATGGCCATTGATCGAAACGATTTCCTGAGACGGTACACTCTTTATGCATTTAATCTGACACCTGACGAGGATAATAGTCAGCATCTATCATTGATCAAGAGTGGTAACATACGCCTGGAGACACGTTTCAGGAACCCGCTGCCTAATACCATCAATCTAATAATTTATGCGGTATATGATAGTATGATTGAAGTGTCCCATCGCAGACAGGTTTTAGTTGATTACTATTAAGCATCATGAATACTGTGGAACTGACAGCCAGGTGTTTTGGCTTGTGATAAACTGCCCCAGCAACCTCTACAAATAAGACCTAGTGCTATGATAATTAACACACACCCCTCTGACCAGCCTGGAGAGCATTGGCTGGCAGTTTATATATTGGAGAGAGTTGGGTGTTTTTTTGACAGTTTTGGAAATGCTCCAAATCATTCAATATTTCCTAAATCGATTTATGACTTTTTAAACATGTCATGTGACGAGATACATTTATCAGACAAACAAGTTCAGGATGTCACATCGGTCACATGTGGTGAACACTGTATCTACTTCTTAAATCACATGTGTAGAAGCATCACCTATGATATGTTGATATCTAAATATTCTTCTAATCTGTTTAAAAATGACACAATGGTAACACGTTTTGTGAAAAAGTTGCAACCGTGTGTGTGTTCATAATGTGTTTAGTTGTGTTCAACATGTTCAGACAATTGTGTAAGATTGTGCAAGTCAATAAAATGTTGGTCAAATAAATTATCAGAGTTCATGTATCATTACAATCATTTTTATTTAGTCAAGCAAGGGGTTTTAGTCAAACAATAACATAGTCTGTGGTGGTAGCGATGGTTGATAATGACACTTTTACGGGCGACTATGGCAAGAACCCATTCAATTTTAAGAATTATAATCTAGAATATCTGGCAATATATGTTGACGGTGTCCAGTTCCCCACCAAACCATTACAACCGGACTTCCCTAATGGTTGCGTGACTCGTGAATTCTATCAACTGGTGTTATCAACAGGGAGACATTTAAAGAACAGTGCTATGGCCATTGATCGAAACGATTTCCTGAGACGGTACACTCTTTATGCATTTAATCTGACACCTGACGAGGATAATAGTCAGCATCTATCATTGATCAAGAGTGGTAACATACGCCTGGAGACACGTTTCAGGAACCCGCTGCCTAATACCATCAATCTAATAATTTATGCGGTATATGATAGTATGATTGAAGTGTCCCATCGCAGACAGGTTTTAGTTGATTACTATTAAGCATCATGAATACTGTGGAACTGACAGCCAGGTGTTTTGGCTTGTGATAAACTGCCCCAGCAACCTCTACAAATAAGACCTAGTGCTATGATAATTAACACACACCCCTCTGACCAGCCTGGAGAGCATTGGCTGGCAGTTTATATATTGGAGAGAGTTGGGTGTTTTTTTGACAGTTTTGGAAATGCTCCAAATCATTCAATATTTCCTAAATCGATTTATGACTTTTTAAACATGTCATGTGACGAGATACATTTATCAGACAAACAAGTTCAGGATGTCACATCGGTCACATGTGGTGAACACTGTATCTACTTCTTAAATCACATGTGTAGAAGCATCACCTATGATATGTTGATATCTAAATATTCTTCTAATCTGTTTAAAAATGACACAATGGTAACACGTTTTGTGAAAAAGTTGCAACCGTGTGTGTGTTCATAATGTGTTTAGTTGTGTTCAACATGTTCAGACAATTGTGTAAGATTGTGCAAGTCAATAAAATGTTGGTCAAATAAATTATCAGAGTTCATGTATCATTACAATCATTTTTATTTAGTCAAGCAAGGGGTTTTAGTCAAACAATAACATAGTCTGTGGTGGTAGCGATGGTTGATAATGACACTTTTACGGGCGACTATGGCAAGAACCCATTCAATTTTAAGAATTATAATCTAGAATATCTGGCAATATATGTTGACGGTGTCCAGTTCCCCACCAAACCATTACAACCGGACTTCCCTAATGGTTGCGTGACTCGTGAATTCTATCAACTGGTGTTATCAACAGGGAGACATTTAAAGAACAGTGCTATGGCCATTGATCGAAACGATTTCCTGAGACGGTACACTCTTTATGCATTTAATCTGACACCTGACGAGGATAATAGTCAGCATCTATCATTGATCAAGAGTGGTAACATACGCCTGGAGACACGTTTCAGGAACCCGCTGCCTAATACCATCAATCTAATAATTTATGCGGTATATGATAGTATGATTGAAGTGTCCCATCGCAGACAGGTTTTAGTTGATTACTATTAAGCATCATGAATACTGTGGAACTGACAGCCAGGTGTTTTGGCTTGTGATAAACTGCCCCAGCAACCTCTACAAATAAGACCTAGTGCTATGATAATTAACACACACCCCTCTGACCAGCCTGGAGAGCATTGGCTGGCAGTTTATATATTGGAGAGAGTTGGGTGTTTTTTTGACAGTTTTGGAAATGCTCCAAATCATTCAATATTTCCTAAATCGATTTATGACTTTTTAAACATGTCATGTGACGAGATACATTTATCAGACAAACAAGTTCAGGATGTCACATCGGTCACATGTGGTGAACACTGTATCTACTTCTTAAATCACATGTGTAGAAGCATCACCTATGATATGTTGATATCTAAATATTCTTCTAATCTGTTTAAAAATGACACAATGGTAACACGTTTTGTGAAAAAGTTGCAACCGTGTGTGTGTTCATAATGTGTTTAGTTGTGTTCAACATGTTCAGACAATTGTGTAAGATTGTGCAAGTCAATAAAATGTTGGTCAAATAAATTATCAGAGTTCATGTATCATTACAATCATTTTTATTTAGTCAAGCAAGGGTTTTTTTTTAGTCAAACAATAACATAGTCTGTGGTGGTAGCGATGGTTGATAATGACACTTTTACGGGCGACTATGGCAAGAACCCATTCAATTTTAAGAATTATAATCTAGAATATCTGGCAATATATGTTGACGGTGTCCAGTTCCCCACCAAACCATTACAACCGGACTTCCCTAATGGTTGCGTGACTCGTGAATTCTATCAACTGGTGTTATCAACAGGGAGACATTTAAAGAACAGTGCTATGGCCATTGATCGAAACGATTTCCTGAGACGGTACACTCTTTATGCATTTAATCTGACACCTGACGAGGATAATAGTCAGCATCTATCATTGATCAAGAGTGGTAACATACGCCTGGAGACACGTTTCAGGAACCCGCTGCCTAATACCATCAATCTAATAATTTATGCGGTATATGATAGTATGATTGAAGTGTCCCATCGCAGACAGGTTTTAGTTGATTACTATTAAGCATCATGAATACTGTGGAACTGACAGCCAGGTGTTTTGGCTTGTGATAAACTGCCCCAGCAACCTCTACAAATAAGACCTAGTGCTATGATAATTAACACACACCCCTCTGACCAGCCTGGAGAGCATTGGCTGGCAGTTTATATATTGGAGAGAGTTGGGTGTTTTTTTGACAGTTTTGGAAATGCTCCAAATCATTCAATATTTCCTAAATCGATTTATGACTTTTTAAACATGTCATGTGACGAGATACATTTATCAGACAAACAAGTTCAGGATGTCACATCGGTCACATGTGGTGAACACTGTATCTACTTCTTAAATCACATGTGTAGAAGCATCACCTATGATATGTTGATATCTAAATATTCTTCTAATCTGTTTAAAAATGACACAATGGTAACACGTTTTGTGAAAAAGTTGCAACCGTGTGTGTGTTCATAATGTGTTTAGTTGTGTTCAACATGTTCAGACAATTGTGTAAGATTGTGCAAGTCAATAAAATGTTGGTCAAATAAATTATCAGAGTTCATGTATCATTACAATCATTTTTATTTAGTCAAGCAAGGGGTTTTAGTCAAACAATAACATAGTCTGTGGTGGTAGCGATGGTTGATAATGACACTTTTACGGGCGACTATGGCAAGAACCCATTCAATTTTAAGAATTATAATCTAGAATATCTGGCAATATATGTTGACGGTGTCCAGTTCCCCACCAAACCATTACAACCGGACTTCCCTAATGGTTGCGTGACTCGTGAATTCTATCAACTGGTGTTATCAACAGGGAGACATTTAAAGAACAGTGCTATGGCCATTGATCGAAACGATTTCCTGAGACGGTACACTCTTTATGCATTTAATCTGACACCTGACGAGGATAATAGTCAGCATCTATCATTGATCAAGAGTGGTAACATACGCCTGGAGACACGTTTCAGGAACCCGCTGCCTAATACCATCAATCTAATAATTTATGCGGTATATGATGGTATGATTGAAGTGTCCCATCGCAGACAGGTTTTAGTTGATTACTATTAAGCATCATGAATACTGTGGAACTGACAGCCAGGTGTTTTGGCTTGTGATAAACTGCCCCAGCAACCTCTACAAATAAGACCTAGTGCTATGATAATTAACACACACCCCTCTGACCAGCCTGGAGAGCATTGGCTGGCAGTTTATATATTGGAGAGAGTTGGGTGTTTTTTTGACAGTTTTGGAAATGCTCCAAATCATTCAATATTTCCTAAATCGATTTATGACTTTTTAAACATGTCATGTGACGAGATACATTTATCAGACAAACAAGTTCAGGATGTCACATCGGTCACATGTGGTGAACACTGTATCTACTTCTTAAATCACATGTGTAGAAGCATCACCTATGATATGTTGATATCTAAATATTCTTCTAATCTGTTTAAAAATGACACAATGGTAACACGTTTTGTGAAAAAGTTGCAACCGTGTGTGTGTTCATAATGTGTTTAGTTGTGTTCAACATGTTCAGACAATTGTGTAAGATTGTGCAAGTCAATAAAATGTTGGTCAAATAAATTATCAGAGTTCATGTATCATTACAATCATTTTTATTTAGTCAAGCAAGGGGTTTTAGTCAAACAATAACATAGTCTGTGGTGGTAGCGATGGTTGATAATGACACTTTTACGGGCGACTATGGCAAGAACCCATTCAATTTTAAGAATTATAATCTAGAATATCTGGCAATATATGTTGACGGTGTCCAGTTCCCCACCAAACCATTACAACCGGACTTCCCTAATGGTTGCGTGACTCGTGAATTCTATCAACTGGTGTTATCAACAGGGAGACATTTAAAGAACAGTGCTATGGCCATTGATCGAAACGATTTCCTGAGACGGTACACTCTTTATGCATTTAATCTGACACCTGACGAGGATAATAGTCAGCATCTATCATTGATCAAGAGTGGTAACATACGCCTGGAGACACGTTTCAGGAACCCGCTGCCTAATACCATCAATCTAATAATTTATGCGGTATATGATGGTATGATTGAAGTGTCCCATCGCAGACAGGTTTTAGTTGATTACTATTAAGCATCATGAATACTGTGGAACTGACAGCCAGGTGTTTTGGCTTGTGATAAACTGCCCCAGCAACCTCTACAAATAAGACCTAGTGCTATGATAATTAACACACACCCCTCTGACCAGCCTGGAGAGCATTGGCTGGCAGTTTATATATTGGAGAGAGTTGGGTGTTTTTTTGACAGTTTTGGAAATGCTCCAAATCATTCAATATTTCCTAAATCGATTTATGACTTTTTAAACATGTCATGTGACGAGATACATTTATCAGACAAACAAGTTCAGGATGTCACATCGGTCACATGTGGTGAACACTGTATCTACTTCTTAAATCACATGTGTAGAAGCATCACCTATGATATGTTGATATCTAAATATTCTTCTAATCTGTTTAAAAATGACACAATGGTAACACGTTTTGTGAAAAAGTTGCAACCGTGTGTGTGTTCATAATGTGTTTAGTTGTGTTCAACATGTTCAGACAATTGTGTAAGATTGTGCAAGTCAATAAAATGTTGGTCAAATAAATTATCAGAGTTCATGTATCATTACAATCATTTTTATTTAGTCAAGCAAGGGGTTTTAGTCAAACAATAACATAGTCTGTGGTGGTAGCGATGGTTGATAATGACACTTTTACGGGCGACTATGGCAAGAACCCATTCAATTTTAAGAATTATAATCTAGAATATCTGGCAATATATGTTGACGGTGTCCAGTTCCCCACCAAACCATTACAACCAGACTTCCCTAATGGTTGCGTGACTCGTGAATTCTATCAACTGGTGTTATCAACAGGGAGACATTTAAAGAACAGTGCTATGGCCATTGATCGAAACGATTTCCTGAGACGGTACACTCTTTATGCATTTAATCTGACACCTGACGAGGATAATAGTCAGCATCTATCATTGATCAAGAGTGGTAACATACGCCTGGAGACACGTTTCAGGAACCCGCTGCCTAATACCATCAATCTAATAATTTATGCGGTATATGATAGTATGATTGAAGTGTCCCATCGCAGACAGGTTTTAGTTGATTACTATTAAGCATCATGAATACTGTGGAACTGACAGCCAGGTGTTTTGGCTTGTGATAAACTGCCCCAGCAACCTCTACAAATAAGACCTAGTGCTATGATAATTAACACACACCCCTCTGACCAGCCTGGAGAGCATTGGCTGGCAGTTTATATATTGGAGAGAGTTTTGTGTTTTTTTGACAGTTTTGGAAATGCTCCAAATCATTCAATATTTCCTAAATCGATTTATGACTTTTTAAACATGTCATGTGACGAGATACATTTATCAGACAAACAAGTTCAGGATGTCACATCGGTCACATGTGGTGAACACTGTATCTACTTCTTAAATCACATGTGTAGAAGCATCACCTATGATATGTTGATATCTAAATATTCTTCTAATCTGTTTAAAAATGACACAATGGTAACACGTTTTGTGAAAAAGTTGCAACCGTGTGTGTGTTCATAATGTGTTTAGTTGTGTTCAACATGTTCAGACAATTGTGTAAGATTGTGCAAGTCAATAAAATGTTGGTCAAATAAATTATCAGAGTTCATGTATCATTACAATCATTTTTATTTAGTCAAGCAAGGGGTTTTAGTCAAACAATAACATAGTCTGTGGTGGTAGCGATGGTTGATAATGATCCTGAGACGGTACACTCTTTATGCATTTAATCTGACACCTGACGAGGATAATAGTCAGCATCTATCATTGATCAAGAGTGGTAACATACGCCTGGAGACACGTTTCAGGAACCCGCTGCCTAATACCATCAATCTAATAATTTATGCGGTATATGATAGTATGATTGAAGTGTCCCATCGCAGACAGGTTTTAGTTGATTACTATTAAGCATCATGAATACTGTGGAACTGACAGCCAGGTGTTTTGGCTTGTGATAAACTGCCCCAGCAACCTCTACAAATAAGACCTAGTGCTATGATAATTAACACACACCCCTCTGACCAGCCTGGAGAGCATTGGCTGGCAGTTTATATATTGGAGAGAGTTGGGTGTTTTTTTGACAGTTTTGGAAATGCTCCAAATCATTCAATATTTCCTAAATCGATTTATGACTTTTTAAACATGTCATGTGACGAGATACATTTATCAGACAAACAAGTTCAGGATGTCACATCGGTCACATGTGGTGAACACTGTATCTACTTCTTAAATCACATGTGTAGAAGCATCACCTATGATATGTTGATATCTAAATATTCTTCTAATCTGTTTAAAAATGACACAATGGTAACACGTTTTGTGAAAAAGTTGCAACCGTGTGTGTGTTCATAATGTGTTTAGTTGTGTTCAACATGTTCAGACAATTGTGTAAGATTGTGCAAGTCAATAAAATGTTGGTCAAATAAATTATCAGAGTTCATGTATCATTACAATCATTTTTATTTAGTCAAGCAAGGGGTTTTAGTCAAACAATAACATAGTCTGTGGTGGTAGCGATGGTTGATAATGACACTTTTACGGGCGACTATGGCAAGAACCCATTCAATTTTAAGAATTATAATCTAGAATATCTGGCAATATATGTTGACGGTGTCCAGTTCCCCACCAAACCATTACAACCGGACTTCCCTAATGGTTGCGTGACTCGTGAATTCTATCAACTGGTGTTATCAACAGGGAGACATTTAAAGAACAGTGCTATGGCCATTGATCGAAACGATTTCCTGAGACGGTACACTCTTTATGCATTTAATCTGACACCTGACGAGGATAATAGTCAGCATCTATCATTGATCAAGAGTGGTAACATACGCCTGGAGACACGTTTCAGGAACCCGCTGCCTAATACCATCAATCTAATAATTTATGCGGTATATGATAGTATGATTGAAGTGTCCCATCGCAGACAGGTTTTAGTTGATTACTATTAAGCATCATGAATACTGTGGAACTGACAGCCAGGTGTTTTGGCTTGTGATAAACTGCCCCAGCAACCTCTACAAATAAGACCTAGTGCTATGATAATTAACACACACCCCTCTGACCAGCCTGGAGAGCATTGGCTGGCAGTTTATATATTGGAGAGAGTTGGGTGTTTTTTTGACAGTTTTGGAAATGCTCCAAATCATTCAATATTTCCTAAATCGATTTATGACTTTTTAAACATGTCATGTGACGAGATACATTTATCAGACAAACAAGTTCAGGATGTCACATCGGTCACATGTGGTGAACACTGTATCTACTTCTTAAATCACATGTGTAGAAGCATCACCTATGATATGTTGATATCTAAATATTCTTCTAATCTGTTTAAAAATGACACAATGGTAACACGTTTTGTGAAAAAGTTGCAACCGTGTGTGTGTTCATAATGTGTTTAGTTGTGTTCAACATGTTCAGACAATTGTGTAAGATTGTGCAAGTCAATAAAATGTTGGTCAAATAAATTATCAGAGTTCATGTATCATTACAATCATTTTTATTTAGTCAAGCAAGGGGTTTTAGTCAAACAATAACATAGTCTGTGGTGGTAGCGATGGTTGATAATGACACTTTTACGGGCGACTATGGCAAGAACCCATTCAATTTTAAGAATTATAATCTAGAATATCTGGCAATATATGTTGACGGTGTCCAGTTCCCCACCAAACCATTACAACCGGACTTCCCTAATGGTTGCGTGACTCGTGAATTCTATCAACTGGTGTTATCAACAGGGAGACATTTAAAGAACAGTGCTATGGCCATTGATCGAAACGATTTCCTGAGACGGTACACTCTTTATGCATTTAATCTGACACCTGACGAGGATAATAGTCAGCATCTATCATTGATCAAGAGTGGTAACATACGCCTGGAGACACGTTTCAGGAACCCGCTGCCTAATACCATCAATCTAATAATTTATGCGGTATATGATAGTATGATTGAAGTGTCCCATCGCAGACAGGTTTTAGTTGATTACTATTAAGCATCATGAATACTGTGGAACTGACAGCCAGGTGTTTTGGCTTGTGATAAACTGCCCCAGCAACCTCTACAAATAAGACCTAGTGCTATGATAATTAACACACACCCCTCTGACCAGCCTGGAGAGCATTGGCTGGCAGTTTATATATTGGAGAGAGTTGGGTGTTTTTTTGACAGTTTTGGAAATGCTCCAAATCATTCAATATTTCCTAAATCGATTTATGACTTTTTAAACATGTCATGTGACGAGATACATTTATCAGACAAACAAGTTCAGGATGTCACATCGGTCACATGTGGTGAACACTGTATCTACTTCTTAAATCACATGTGTAGAAGCATCACCTATGATATGTTGATATCTAAATATTCTTCTAATCTGTTTAAAAATGACACAATGGTAACACGTTTTGTGAAAAAGTTGCAACCGTGTGTGTGTTCATAATGTGTTTAGTTGTGTTCAACATGTTCAGACAATTGTGTAAGATTGTGCAAGTCAATAAAATGTTGGTCAAATAAATTATCAGAGTTCATGTATCATTACAATCATTTTTATTTAGTCAAGCAAGGGGTTTTAGTCAAACAATAACATAGTCTGTGGTGGTAGCGATGGTTGATAATGACACTTTTACGGGCGACTATGGCAAGAACCCATTCAATTTTAAGAATTATAATCTAGAATATCTGGCAATATATGTTGACGGTGTCCAGTTCCCCACCAAACCATTACAACCGGACTTCCCTAATGGGTGCGTGACTCGTGAATTCTATCAACTGGTGTTATCAACAGGGAGACATTTAAAGAACAGTGCTATGGCCATTGATCGAAACGATTTCCTGAGACGGTACACTCTTTATGCATTTAATCTGACACCTGACGAGGATAATAGTCAGCATCTATCATTGATCAAGAGTGGTAACATACGCCTGGAGACACGTTTCAGGAACCCGCTGCCTAATACCATCAATCTAATAATTTATGCGGTATATGATAGTATGATTGAAGTGTCCCATCGCAGACAGGTTTTAGTTGATTACTATTAAGCATCATGAATACTGTGGAACTGACAGCCAGGTGTTTTGGCTTGTGATAAACTGCCCCAGCAACCTCTACAAATAAGACCTAGTGCTATGATAATTAACACACACCCCTCTGACCAGCCTGGAGAGCATTGGCTGGCAGTTTATATATTGGAGAGAGTTGGGTGTTTTTTTGACAGTTTTGGAAATGCTCCAAATCATTCAATATTTCCTAAATCGATTTATGACTTTTTAAACATGTCATGTGACGAGATACATTTATCAGACAAACAAGTTCAGGATGTCACATCGGTCACATGTGGTGAACACTGTATCTACTTCTTAAATCACATGTGTAGAAGCATCACCTATGATATGTTGATATCTAAATATTCTTCTAATCTGTTTAAAAATGACACAATGGTAACACGTTTTGTGAAAAAGTTGCAACCGTGTGTGTGTTCATAATGTGTTTAGTTGTGTTCAACATGTTCAGACAATTGTGTAAGATTGTGCAAGTCAATAAAATGTTGGTCAAATAAATTATCAGAGTTCATGTATCATTACAATCATTTTTATTTAGTCAAGCAAGGGTTTTTTTTTAGTCAAACAATAACATAGTCTGTGGTGGTAGCGATGGTTGATAATGACACTTTTACGGGCGACTATGGCAAGAACCCATTCAATTTTAAGAATTATAATCTAGAATATCTGGCAATATATGTTGACGGTGTCCAGTTCCCCACCAAACCATTACAACCGGACTTCCCTAATGGTTGCGTGACTCGTGAATTCTATCAACTGGTGTTATCAACAGGGAGACATTTAAAGAACAGTGCTATGGCCATTGATCGAAACGATTTCCTGAGACGGTACACTCTTTATGCATTTAATCTGACACCTGACGAGGATAATAGTCAGCATCTATCATTGATCAAGAGTGGTAACATACGCCTGGAGACACGTTTCAGGAACCCGCTGCCTAATACCATCAATCTAATAATTTATGCGGTATATGATAGTATGATTGAAGTGTCCCATCGCAGACAGGTTTTAGTTGATTACTATTAAGCATCATGAATACTGTGGAACTGACAGCCAGGTGTTTTGGCTTGTGATAAACTGCCCCAGCAACCTCTACAAATAAGACCTAGTGCTATGATAATTAACACACACCCCTCTGACCAGCCTGGAGAGCATTGGCTGGCAGTTTATATATTGGAGAGAGTTGGGTGTTTTTTTGACAGTTTTGGAAATGCTCCAAATCATTCAATATTTCCTAAATCGATTTATGACTTTTTAAACATGTCATGTGACGAGATACATTTATCAGACAAACAAGTTCAGGATGTCACATCGGTCACATGTGGTGAACACTGTATCTACTTCTTAAATCACATGTGTAGAAGCATCACCTATGATATGTTGATATCTAAATATTCTTCTAATCTGTTTAAAAATGACACAATGGTAACACGTTTTGTGAAAAAGTTGCAACCGTGTGTGTGTTCATAATGTGTTTAGTTGTGTTCAACATGTTCAGACAATTGTGTAAGATTGTGCAAGTCAATAAAATGTTGGTCAAATAAATTATCAGAGTTCATGTATCATTACAATCATTTTTATTTAGTCAAGCAAGGGGTTTTAGTCAAACAATAACATAGTCTGTGGTGGTAGCGATGGTTGATAATGACACTTTTACGGGCGACTATGGCAAGAACCCATTCAATTTTAAGAATTATAATCTAGAATATCTGGCAATATATGTTGACGGTGTCCAGTTCCCCACCAAACCATTACAACCGGACTTCCCTAATGGTTGCGTGACTCGTGAATTCTATCAACTGGTGTTATCAACAGGGAGACATTTAAAGAACAGTGCTATGGCCATTGATCGAAACGATTTCCTGAGACGGTACACTCTTTATGCATTTAATCTGACACCTGACGAGGATAATAGTCAGCATCTATCATTGATCAAGAGTGGTAACATACGCCTGGAGACACGTTTCAGGAACCCGCTGCCTAATACCATCAATCTAATAATTTATGCGGTATATGATAGTATGATTGAAGTGTCCCATCGCAGACAGGTTTTAGTTGATTACTATTAAGCATCATGAATACTGTGGAACTGACAGCCAGGTGTTTTGGCTTGTGATAAACTGCCCCAGCAACCTCTACAAATAAGACCTAGTGCTATGATAATTAACACACACCCCTCTGACCAGCCTGGAGAGCATTGGCTGGCAGTTTATATATTGGAGAGAGTTGGGTGTTTTTTTGACAGTTTTGGAAATGCTCCAAATCATTCAATATTTCCTAAATCGATTTATGACTTTTTAAACATGTCATGTGACGAGATACATTTATCAGACAAACAAGTTCAGGATGTCACATCGGTCACATGTGGTGAACACTGTATCTACTTCTTAAATCACATGTGTAGAAGCATCACCTATGATATGTTGATATCTAAATATTCTTCTAATCTGTTTAAAAATGACACAATGGTAACACGTTTTGTGAAAAAGTTGCAACCGTGTGTGTGTTCATAATGTGTTTAGTTGTGTTCAACATGTTCAGACAATTGTGTAAGATTGTGCAAGTCAATAAAATGTTGGTCAAATAAATTATCAGAGTTCATGTATCATTACAATCATTTTTATTTAGTCAAGCAAGGGTTTTTTTTTAGTCAAACAATAACATAGTCTGTGGTGGTAGCGATGGTTGATAATGACACTTTTACGGGCGACTATGGCAAGAACCCATTCAATTTTAAGAATTATAATCTAGAATATCTGGCAATATATGTTGACGGTGTCCAGTTCCCCACCAAACCATTACAACCGGACTTCCCTAATGGTTGCGTGACTCGTGAATTCTATCAACTGGTGTTATCAACAGGGAGACATTTAAAGAACAGTGCTATGGCCATTGATCGAAACGATTTCCTGAGACGGTACACTCTTTATGCATTTAATCTGACACCTGACGAGGATAATAGTCAGCATCTATCATTGATCAAGAGTGGTAACATACGCCTGGAGACACGTTTCAGGAACCCGCTGCCTAATACCATCAATCTAATAATTTATGCGGTATATGATAGTATGATTGAAGTGTCCCATCGCAGACAGGTTTTAGTTGATTACTATTAAGCATCATGAATACTGTGGAACTGACAGCCAGGTGTTTTGGCTTGTGATAAACTGCCCCAGCAACCTCTACAAATAAGACCTAGTGCTATGATAATTAACACACACCCCTCTGACCAGCCTGGAGAGCATTGGCTGGCAGTTTATATATTGGAGAGAGTTGGGTGTTTTTTTGACAGTTTTGGAAATGCTCCAAATCATTCAATATTTCCTAAATCGATTTATGACTTTTTAAACATGTCATGTGACGAGATACATTTATCAGACAAACAAGTTCAGGATGTCACATCGGTCACATGTGGTGAACACTGTATCTACTTCTTAAATCACATGTGTAGAAGCATCACCTATGATATGTTGATATCTAAATATTCTTCTAATCTGTTTAAAAATGACACAATGGTAACACGTTTTGTGAAAAAGTTGCAACCGTGTGTGTGTTCATAATGTGTTTAGTTGTGTTCAACATGTTCAGACAATTGTGTAAGATTGTGCAAGTCAATAAAATGTTGGTCAAATAAATTATCAGAGTTCATGTATCATTACAATCATTTTTATTTAGTCAAGCAAGGGGTTTTAGTCAAACAATAACATAGTCTGTGGTGGTAGCGATGGTTGATAATGACACTTTTACGGGCGACTATGGCAAGAACCCATTCAATTTTAAGAATTATAATCTAGAATATCTGGCAATATATGTTGACGGTGTCCAGTTCCCCACCAAACCATTTACAACCGGACTTCCCTAATGGTTGCGTGACTCGTGAATTCTATCAACTGGTGTTATCAACAGGGAGACATTTAAAGAACAGTGCTATGGCCATTGATCGAAACGATTTCCTGAGACGGTACACTCTTTATGCATTTAATCTGACACCTGACGAGGATAATAGTCAGCATCTATCATTGATCAAGAGTGGTAACATACGCCTGGAGACACGTTTCAGGAACCCGCTGCCTAATACCATCAATCTAATAATTTATGCGGTATATGATAGTATGATTGAAGTGTCCCATCGCAGACAGGTTTTAGTTGATTACTATTAAGCATCATGAATACTGTGGAACTGACAGCCAGGTGTTTTGGCTTGTGATAAACTGCCCCAGCAACCTCTACAAATAAGACCTAGTGCTATGATAATTAACACACACCCCTCTGACCAGCCTGGAGAGCATTGGCTGGCAGTTTATATATTGGAGAGAGTTGGGTGTTTTTTTGACAGTTTTGGAAATGCTCCAAATCATTCAATATTTCCTAAATCGATTTATGACTTTTTAAACATGTCATGTGACGAGATACATTTATCAGACAAACAAGTTCAGGATGTCACATCGGTCACATGTGGTGAACACTGTATCTACTTCTTAAATCACATGTGTAGAAGCATCACCTATGATATGTTGATATCTAAATATTCTTCTAATCTGTTTAAAAATGACACAATGGTAACACGTTTTGTGAAAAAGTTGCAACCGTGTGTGTGTTCATAATGTGTTTAGTTGTGTTCAACATGTTCAGACAATTGTGTAAGATTGTGCAAGTCAATAAAATGTTGGTCAAATAAATTATCAGAGTTCATGTATCATTACAATCATTTTTATTTAGTCAAGCAAGGGGTTTTAGTCAAACAATAACATAGTCTGTGGTGGTAGCGATGGTTGATAATGACACTTTTACGGGCGACTATGGCAAGAACCCATTCAATTTTAAGAATTATAATCTAGAATATCTGGCAATATATGTTGACGGTGTCCAGTTCCCCACCAAACCATTACAACCGGACTTCCCTAATGGTTGCGTGACTCGTGAATTCTATCAACTGGTGTTATCAACAGGGAGACATTTAAAGAACAGTGCTATGGCCATTGATCGAAACGATTTCCTGAGACGGTACACTCTTTATGCATTTAATCTGACACCTGACGAGGATAATAGTCAGCATCTATCATTGATCAAGAGTGGTAACATACGCCTGGAGACACGTTTCAGGAACCCGCTGCCTAATACCATCAATCTAATAATTTATGCGGTATATGATAGTATGATTGAAGTGTCCCATCGCAGACAGGTTTTAGTTGATTACTATTAAGCATCATGAATACTGTGGAACTTGACAGCCAGGTGTTTTGGCTTGTGATAAACTGCCCCAGCAACCTCTACAAATAAGACCTAGTGCTATGATAATTAACACACACCCCTCTGACCAGCCTGGAGAGCATTGGCTGGCAGTTTATATATTGGAGAGAGTTGGGTGTTTTTTTGACAGTTTTGGAAATGCTCCAAATCATTCAATATTTCCTAAATCGATTTATGACTTTTTAAACATGTCATGTGACGAGATACATTTATCAGACAAACAAGTTCAGGATGTCACATCGGTCACATGTGGTGAACACTGTATCTACTTCTTAAATCACATGTGTAGAAGCATCACCTATGATATGTTGATATCTAAATATTCTTCTAATCTGTTTAAAAATGACACAATGGTAACACGTTTTGTGAAAAAGTTGCAACCGTGTGTGTGTTCATAATGTGTTTAGTTGTGTTCAACATGTTCAGACAATTGTGTAAGATTGTGCAAGTCAATAAAATGTTGGTCAAATAAATTATCAGAGTTCATGTATCATTACAATCATTTTTATTTAGTCAAGCAAGGGGTTTTAGTCAAACAATAACATAGTCTGTGGTGGTAGCGATGGTTGATAATGACACTTTTACGGGCGACTATGGCAAGAACCCATTCAATTTTAAGAATTATAATCTAGAATATCTGGCAATATATGTTGACGGTGTCCAGTTCCCCACCAAACCATTACAACCGGACTTCCCTAATGGTTGCGTGACTCGTGAATTCTATCAACTGGTGTTATCAACAGGGAGACATTTAAAGAACAGTGCTATGGCCATTGATCGAAACGATTTCCTGAGACGGTACACTCTTTATGCACTTAATCTGACACCTGACGAGGATAATAGTCAGCATCTATCATTGATCAAGAGTGGTAACATACGCCTGGAGACACGTTTCAGGAACCCGCTGCCTAATACCATCAATCTAATAATTTATGCGGTATATGATAGTATGATTGAAGTGTCCCATCGCAGACAGGTTTTAGTTGATTACTATTAAGCATCATGAATACTGTGGAACTGACAACCAGGTGTTTTGGCTTGTGATAAACTGCCCCAGCAACCTCTACAAATAAGACCTAGTGCTATGATAATTAACACACACCCCTCTGACCAGCCTGGAGAGCATTGGCTGGCAGTTTATATATTGGAGAGAGTTGGGTGTTTTTTTGACAGTTTTGGAAATGCTCCAAATCATTCAATATTTCCTAAATCGATTTATGACTTTTTAAACATGTCATGTGACGAGATACATTTATCAGACAAACAAGTTCAGGATGTCACATCGGTCACATGTGGTGAACACTGTATCTACTTCTTAAATCACATGTGTAGAAGCATCACCTATGATATGTTGATATCTAAATATTCTTCTAATCTGTTTAAAAATGACACAATGGTAACACGTTTTGTGAAAAAGTTGCAACCGTGTGTGTGTTCATAATGTGTTTAGTTGTGTTCAACATGTTCAGACAATTGTGTAAGATTGTGCAAGTCAATAAAATGTTGGTCAAATAAATTATCAGAGTTCATGTATCATTACAATCATTTTTATTTAGTCAAGCAAGGGGTTTTAGTCAAACAATAACATAGTCTGTGGTGGTAGCGATGGTTGATAATGACACTTTTACGGGCGACTATGGCAAGAACCCATTCAATTTTAAGAATTATAATCTAGAATATCTGGCAATATATGTTGACGGTGTCCAGTTCCCCACCAAACCATTACAACCGGACTTCCCTAATGGTTGCGTGACTCGTGAATTCTATCAACTGGTGTTATCAACAGGGAGACATTTAAAGAACAGTGCTATGGCCATTGATCGAAACGATTTCCTGAGACGGTACACTCTTTATGCATTTAATCTGACACCTGACGAGGATAATAGTCAGCATCTATCATTGATCAAGAGTGGTAACATACGCCTGGAGACACGTTTCAGGAACCCGCTGCCTAATACCATCAATCTAATAATTTATGCGGTATATGATAGTATGATTGAAGTGTCCCATCGCAGACAGGTTTTAGTTGATTACTATTAAGCATCATGAATACTGTGGAACTTGACAGCCAGGTGTTTTGGCTTGTGATAAACTGCCCCAGCAACCTCTACAAATAAGACCTAGTGCTATGATAATTAACACACACCCCTCTGACCAGCCTGGAGAGCATTGGCTGGCAGTTTATATATTGGAGAGAGTTGGGTGTTTTTTTGACAGTTTTGGAAATGCTCCAAATCATTCAATATTTCCTAAATCGATTTATGACTTTTTAAACATGTCATGTGACGAGATACATTTATCAGACAAACAAGTTCAGGATGTCACATCGGTCACATGTGGTGAACACTGTATCTACTTCTTAAATCACATGTGTAGAAGCATCACCTATGATATGTTGATATCTAAATATTCTTCTAATCTGTTTAAAAATGACACAATGGTAACACGTTTTGTGAAAAAGTTGCAACCGTGTGTGTGTTCATAATGTGTTTAGTTGTGTTCAACATGTTCAGACAATTGTGTAAGATTGTGCAAGTCAATAAAATGTTGGTCAAATAAATTATCAGAGTTCATGTATCATTACAATCATTTTTATTTAGTCAAGCAAGGGGTTTTAGTCAAACAATAACATAGTCTGTGGTGGTAGCGATGGTTGATAATGACACTTTTACGGGCGACTATGGCAAGAACCCATTCAATTTTAAGAATTATAATCTAGAATATCTGGCAATATATGTTGACGGTGTCCAGTTCCCCACCAAACCATTACAACCGGACTTCCCTAATGGTTGCGTGACTCGTGAATTCTATCAACTGGTGTTATCAACAGGGAGACATTTAAAGAACAGTGCTATGGCCATTGATCGAAACGATTTCCTGAGACGGTACACTCTTTATGCACTTAATCTGACACCTGACGAGGATAATAGTCAGCATCTATCATTGATCAAGAGTGGTAACATACGCCTGGAGACACGTTTCAGGAACCCGCTGCCTAATACCATCAATCTAATAATTTATGCGGTATATGATAGTATGATTGAAGTGTCCCATCGCAGACAGGTTTTAGTTGATTACTATTAAGCATCATGAATACTGTGGAACTGACAACCAGGTGTTTTGGCTTGTGATAAACTGCCCCAGCAACCTCTACAAATAAGACCTAGTGCTATGATAATTAACACACACCCCTCTGACCAGCCTGGAGAGCATTGGCTGGCAGTTTATATATTGGAGAGAGTTGGGTGTTTTTTTGACAGTTTTGGAAATGCTCCAAATCATTCAATATTTCCTAAATCGATTTATGACTTTTTAAACATGTCATGTGACGAGATACATTTATCAGACAAACAAGTTCAGGATGTCACATCGGTCACATGTGGTGAACACTGTATCTACTTCTTAAATCACATGTGTAGAAGCATCACCTATGATATGTTGATATCTAAATATTCTTCTAATCTGTTTAAAAATGACACAATGGTAACACGTTTTGTGAAAAAGTTGCAACCGTGTGTGTGTTCATAATGTGTTTAGTTGTGTTCAACATGTTCAGACAATTGTGTAAGATTGTGCAAGTCAATAAAATGTTGGTCAAATAAATTATCAGAGTTCATGTATCATTACAATCATTTTTATTTAGTCAAGCAAGGGGTTTTAGTCAAACAATAACATAGTCTGTGGTGGTAGCGATGGTTGATAATGACACTTTTACGGGCGACTATGGCAAGAACCCATTCAATTTTAAGAATTATAATCTAGAATATCTGGCAATATATGTTGACGGTGTCCAGTTCCCCACCAAACCATTACAACCGGACTTCCCTAATGGTTGCGTGACTCGTGAATTCTATCAACTGGTGTTATCAACAGGGAGACATTTAAAGAACAGTGCTATGGCCATTGATCGAAACGATTTCCTGAGACGGTACACTCTTTATGCATTTAATCTGACACCTGACGAGGATAATAGTCAGCATCTATCATTGATCAAGAGTGGTAACATACGCCTGGAGACACGTTTCAGGAACCCGCTGCCTAATACCATCAATCTAATAATTTATGCGGTATATGATAGTATGATTGAAGTGTCCCATCGCAGACAGGTTTTAGTTGATTACTATTAAGCATCATGAATACTGTGGAACTTGACAGCCAGGTGTTTTGGCTTGTGATAAACTGCCCCAGCAACCTCTACAAATAAGACCTAGTGCTATGATAATTAACACACACCCCTCTGACCAGCCTGGAGAGCATTGGCTGGCAGTTTATATATTGGAGAGAGTTGGGTGTTTTTTTGACAGTTTTGGAAATGCTCCAAATCATTCAATATTTCCTAAATCGATTTATGACTTTTTAAACATGTCATGTGACGAGATACATTTATCAGACAAACAAGTTCAGGATGTCACATCGGTCACATGTGGTGAACACTGTATCTACTTCTTAAATCACATGTGTAGAAGCATCACCTATGATATGTTGATATCTAAATATTCTTCTAATCTGTTTAAAAATGACACAATGGTAACACGTTTTGTGAAAAAGTTGCAACCGTGTGTGTGTTCATAATGTGTTTAGTTGTGTTCAACATGTTCAGACAATTGTGTAAGATTGTGCAAGTCAATAAAATGTTGGTCAAATAAATGATCAGAGTTCATGTATCATTACAATCATTTTTATTTAGTCAAGCAAGGGGTTTTAGTCAAACAATAACATAGTCTGTGGTGGTAGCGATGGTTGATAATGACACTTTTACGGGCGACTATGGCAAGAACCCATTCAATTTTAAGAATTATAATCTAGAATATCTGGCAATATATGTTGACGGTGTCCAGTTCCCCACCAAACCATTACAACCGGACTTCCCTAATGGTTGCGTGACTCGTGAATTCTATCAACTGGTGTTATCAACAGGGAGACATTTAAAGAACAGTGCTATGGCCATTGATCGAAACGATTTCCTGAGACGGTACACTCTTTATGCATTTAATCTGACACCTGACGAGGATAATAGTCAGCATCTATCATTGATCAAGAGTGGTAACATACGCCTGGAGACACGTTTCAGGAACCCGCTGCCTAATACCATCAATCTAATAATTTATGCGGTATATGATAGTATGATTGAAGTGTCCCATCGCAGACAGGTTTTAGTTGATTACTATTAAGCATCATGAATACTGTGGAACTGACAGCCAGGTGTTTTGGCTTGTGATAAACTGCCCCAGCAACCTCTACAAATAAGACCTAGTGCTATGATAATTAACACACACCCCTCTGACCAGCCTGGAGAGCATTGGCTGGCAGTTTATATATTGGAGAGAGTTGGGTGTTTTTTTGACAGTTTTGGAAATGCTCCAAATCATTCAATATTTCCTAAATCGATTTATGACTTTTTAAACATGTCATGTGACGAGATACATTTATCAGACAAACAAGTTCAGGATGTCACATCGGTCACATGTGGTGAACACTGTATCTACTTCTTAAATCACATGTGTAGAAGCATCACCTATGATATGTTGATATCTAAATATTCTTCTAATCTGTTTAAAAATGACACAATGGTAACACGTTTTGTGAAAAAGTTGCAACCGTGTGTGTGTTCATAATGTGTTTAGTTGTGTTCAACATGTTCAGACAATTGTGTAAGATTGTGCAAGTCAATAAAATGTTGGTCAAATAAATTATCAGAGTTCATGTATCATTACAATCATTTTTATTTAGTCAAGCAAGGGGTTTTAGTCAAACAATAACATAGTCTGTGGTGGTAGCGATGGTTGATAATGACACTTTTACGGGCGACTATGGCAAGAACCCATTCAATTTTAAGAATTATAATCTAGAATATCTGGCAATATATGTTGACGGTGTCCAGTTCCCCACCAAACCATTACAACCGGACTTCCCTAATGGTTGCGTGACTCGTGAATTCTATCAACTGGTGTTATCAACAGGGAGACATTTAAAGAACAGTGCTATGGCCATTGATCGAAACGATTTCCTGAGACGGTACACTCTTTATGCATTTAATCTGACACCTGACGAGGATAATAGTCAGCATCTATCATTGATCAAGAGTGGTAACATACGCCTGGAGACACGTTTCAGGAACCCGCTGCCTAATACCATCAATCTAATAATTTATGCGGTATATGATAGTATGATTGAAGTGTCCCATCGCAGACAGGTTTTAGTTGATTACTATTAAGCATCATGAATACTGTGGAACTGACAGCCAGGTGTTTTGGCTTGTGATAAACTGCCCCAGCAACCTCTACAAATAAGACCTAGTGCTATGATAATTAACACACACCCCTCTGACCAGCCTGGAGAGCATTGGCTGGCAGTTTATATATTGGAGAGAGTTGGGTGTTTTTTTGACAGTTTTGGAAATGCTCCAAATCATTCAATATTTCCTAAATCGATTTATGACTTTTTAAACATGTCATGTGACGAGATACATTTATCAGACAAACAAGTTCAGGATGTCACATCGGTCACATGTGGTGAACACTGTATCTACTTCTTAAATCACATGTGTAGAAGCATCACCTATGATATGTTGATATCTAAATATTCTTCTAATCTGTTTAAAAATGACACAATGGTAACACGTTTTGTGAAAAAGTTGCAACCGTGTGTGTGTTCATAATGTGTTTAGTTGTGTTCAACATGTTCAGACAATTGTGTAAGATTGTGCAAGTCAATAAAATGTTGGTCAAATAAATTATCAGAGTTCATGTATCATTACAATCATTTTTATTTAGTCAAGCAAGGGGTTTTTTTTAGTCAAACAATAACATAGTCTGTGGTGGTAGCGATGGTTGATAATGACACTTTTACGGGCGACTATGGCAAGAACCCATTCAATTTTAAGAATTATAATCTAGAATATCTGGCAATATATGTTGACGGTGTCCAGTTCCCCACCAAACCATTACAACCGGACTTCCCTAATGGTTGCGTGACTCGTGAATTCTATCAACTGGTGTTATCAACAGGGAGACATTTAAAGAACAGTGCTATGGCCATTGATCGAAACGATTTCCTGAGACGGTACACTCTTTATGCATTTAATCTGACACCTGACGAGGATAATAGTCAGCATCTATCATTGATCAAGAGTGGTAACATACGCCTGGAGACACGTTTCAGGAACCCGCTGCCTAATACCATCAATCTAATAATTTATGCGGTATATGATAGTATGATTGAAGTGTCCCATCGCAGACAGGTTTTAGTTGATTACTATTAAGCATCATGAATACTGTGGAACTGACAGCCAGGTGTTTTGGCTTGTGATAAACTGCCCCAGCAACCTCTACAAATAAGACCTAGTGCTATGATAATTAACACACACCCCTCTGACCAGCCTGGAGAGCATTGGCTGGCAGTTTATATATTGGAGAGAGTTGGGTGTTTTTTTGACAGTTTTGGAAATGCTCCAAATCATTCAATATTTCCTAAATCGATTTATGACTTTTTAAACATGTCATGTGACGAGATACATTTATCAGACAAACAAGTTCAGGATGTCACATCGGTCACATGTGGTGAACACTGTATCTACTTCTTAAATCACATGTGTAGAAGCATCACCTATGATATGTTGATATCTAAATATTCTTCTAATCTGTTTAAAAATGACACAATGGTAACACGTTTTGTGAAAAAGTTGCAACCGTGTGTGTGTTCATAATGTGTTTAGTTGTGTTCAACATGTTCAGACAATTGTGTAAGATTGTGCAAGTCAATAAAATGTTGGTCAAATAAATTATCAGAGTTCATGTATCATTACAATCATTTTTATTTAGTCAAGCAAGGGGTTTTAGTCAAACAATAACATAGTCTGTGGTGGTAGCGATGGTTGATAATGACACTTTTACGGGCGACTATGGCAAGAACCCATTCAATTTTAAGAATTATAATCTAGAATATCTGGCAATATATGTTGACGGTGTCCAGTTCCCCACCAAACCATTACAACCGGACTTCCCTAATGGTTGCGTGACTCGTGAATTCTATCAACTGGTGTTATCAACAGGGAGACATTTAAAGAACAGTGCTATGGCCATTGATCGAAACGATTTCCTGAGACGGTACACTCTTTATGCATTTAATCTGACACCTGACGAGGATAATAGTCAGCATCTATCATTGATCAAGAGTGGTAACATACGCCTGGAGACACGTTTCAGGAACCCGCTGCCTAATACCATCAATCTAATAATTTATGCGGTATATGATAGTATGATTGAAGTGTCCCATCGCAGACAGGTTTTAGTTGATTACTATTAAGCATCATGAATACTGTGGAACTGACAGCCAGGTGTTTTGGCTTGTGATAAACTGCCCCAGCAACCTCTACAAATAAGACCTAGTGCTATGATAATTAACACACACCCCTCTGACCAGCCTGGAGAGCATTGGCTGGCAGTTTATATATTGGAGAGAGTTGGGTGTTTTTTTGACAGTTTTGGAAATGCTCCAAATCATTCAATATTTCCTAAATCGATTTATGACTTTTTAAACATGTCATGTGACGAGATACATTTATCAGACAAACAAGTTCAGGATGTCACATCGGTCACATGTGGTGAACACTGTATCTACTTCTTAAATCACATGTGTAGAAGCATCACCTATGATATGTTGATATCTAAATATTCTTCTAATCTGTTTAAAAATGACACAATGGTAACACGTTTTGTGAAAAAGTTGCAACCGTGTGTGTTCATAATGTGTTTAGTTGTGTTCAACATGTTCAGACAATTGTGTAAGATTGTGCAAGTCAATAAAATGTTGGTCAAATAAATTATCAGAGTTCATGTATCATTACAATCATTTTTATTTAGTCAAGCAAGGGGTTTTAGTCAAACAATAACATAGTCTGTGGTGGTAGCGATGGTTGATAATGACACTTTTACGGGCGACTATGGCAAGAACCCATTCAATTTTAAGAATTATAATCTAGAATATCTGGCAATATATGTTGACGGTGTCCAGTTCCCCACCAAACCATTACAACCGGACTTCCCTAATGGTTGCGTGACTCGTGAATTCTATCAACTGGTGTTATCAACAGGGAGACATTTAAAGAACAGTGCTATGGCCATTGATCGAAACGATTTCCTGAGACGGTACACTCTTTATGCATTTAATCTGACACCTGACGAGGATAATAGTCAGCATCTATCATTGATCAAGAGTGGTAACATACGCCTGGAGACACGTTTCAGGAACCCGCTGCCTAATACCATCAATCTAATAATTTATGCGGTATATGATAGTATGATTGAAGTGTCCCATCGCAGACAGGTTTTAGTTGATTACTATTAAGCATCATGAATACTGTGGAACTGACAGCCAGGTGTTTTGGCTTGTGATAAACTGCCCCAGCAACCTCTACAAATAAGACCTAGTGCTATGATAATTAACACACACCCCTCTGACCAGCCTGGAGAGCATTGGCTGGCAGTTTATATATTGGAGAGAGTTGGGTGTTTTTTTGACAGTTTTGGAAATGCTCCAAATCATTCAATATTTCCTAAATCGATTTATGACTTTTTAAACATGTCATGTGACGAGATACATTTATCAGACAAACAAGTTCAGGATGTCACATCGGTCACATGTGGTGAACACTGTATCTACTTCTTAAATCACATGTGTAGAAGCATCACCTATGATATGTTGATATCTAAATATTCTTCTAATCTGTTTAAAAATGACACAATGGTAACACGTTTTGTGAAAAAGTTGCAACCGTGTGTGTGTTCATAATGTGTTTAGTTGTGTTCAACATGTTCAGACAATTGTGTAAGATTGTGCAAGTCAATAAAATGTTGGTCAAATAAATTATCAGAGTTCATGTATCATTACAATCATTTTTATTTAGTCAAGCAAGGGGTTTTAGTCAAACAATAACATAGTCTGTGGTGGTAGCGATGGTTGATAATGACACTTTTACGGGCGACTATGGCAAGAACCCATTCAATTTTAAGAATTATAATCTAGAATATCTGGCAATATATGTTGACGGTGTCCAGTTCCCCACCAAACCATTACAACCGGACTTCCCTAATGGTTGCGTGACTCGTGAATTCTATCAACTGGTGTTATCAACAGGGAGACATTTAAAGAACAGTGCTATGGCCATTGATCGAAACGATTTCCTGAGACGGTACACTCTTTATGCATTTAATCTGACACCTGACGAGGATAATAGTCAGCATCTATCATTGATCAAGAGTGGTAACATACGCCTGGAGACACGTTTCAGGAACCCGCTGCCTAATACCATCAATCTAATAATTTATGCGGTATATGATAGTATGATTGAAGTGTCCCATCGCAGACAGGTTTTAGTTGATTACTATTAAGCATCATGAATACTGTGGAACTGACAGCCAGGTGTTTTGGCTTGTGATAAACTGCCCCAGCAACCTCTACAAATAAGACCTAGTGCTATGATAATTAACACACACCCCTCTGACCAGCCTGGAGAGCATTGGCTGGCAGTTTATATATTGGAGAGAGTTGGGTGTTTTTTTGACAGTTTTGGAAATGCTCCAAATCATTCAATATTTCCTAAATCGATTTATGACTTTTTAAACATGTCATGTGACGAGATACATTTATCAGACAAACAAGTTCAGGATGTCACATCGGTCACATGTGGTGAACACTGTATCTACTTCTTAAATCACATGTGTAGAAGCATCACCTATGATATGTTGATATCTAAATATTCTTCTAATCTGTTTAAAAATGACACAATGGTAACACGTTTTGTGAAAAAGTTGCAACCGTGTGTGTGTTCATAATGTGTTTAGTTGTGTTCAACATGTTCAGACAATTGTGTAAGATTGTGCAAGTCAATAAAATGTTGGTCAAATAAATTATCAGAGTTCATGTATCATTACAATCATTTTTATTTAGTCAAGCAAGGGGTTTTAGTCAAACAATAACATAGTCTGTGGTGGTAGCGATGGTTGATAATGACACTTTTACGGGCGACTATGGCAAGAACCCATTCAATTTTAAGAATTATAATCTAGAATATCTGGCAATATATGTTGACGGTGTCCAGTTCCCCACCAAACCATTACAACCGGACTTCCCTAATGGTTGCGTGACTCGTGAATTCTATCAACTGGTGTTATCAACAGGGAGACATTTAAAGAACAGTGCTATGGCCATTGATCGAAACGATTTCCTGAGACGGTACACTCTTTATGCATTTAATCTGACACCTGACGAGGATAATAGTCAGCATCTATCATTGATCAAGAGTGGTAACATACGCCTGGAGACACGTTTCAGGAACCCGCTGCCTAATACCATCAATCTAATAATTTATGCGGTATATGATAGTATGATTGAAGTGTCCCATCGCAGACAGGTTTTAGTTGATTACTATTAAGCATCATGAATACTGTGGAACTGACAGCCAGGTGTTTTGGCTTGTGATAAACTGCCCCAGCAACCTCTACAAATAAGACCTAGTGCTATGATAATTAACACACACCCCTCTGACCAGCCTGGAGAGCATTGGCTGGCAGTTTATATATTGGAGAGAGTTGGGTGTTTTTTTGACAGTTTTGGAAATGCTCCAAATCATTCAATATTTCCTAAATCGATTTATGACTTTTTAAACATGTCATGTGACGAGATACATTTATCAGACAAACAAGTTCAGGATGTCACATCGGTCACATGTGGTGAACACTGTATCTACTTCTTAAATCACATGTGTAGAAGCATCACCTATGATATGTTGATATCTAAATATTCTTCTAATCTGTTTAAAAATGACACAATGGTAACACGTTTTGTGAAAAAGTTGCAACCGTGTGTGTGTTCATAATGTGTTTAGTTGTGTTCAACATGTTCAGACAATTGTGTAAGATTGTGCAAGTCAATAAAATGTTGGTCAAATAAATTATCAGAGTTCATGTATCATTACAATCATTTTTATTTAGTCAAGCAAGGGGTTTTAGTCAAACAATAACATAGTCTGTGGTGGTAGCGATGGTTGATAATGACACTTTTACGGGCGACTATGGCAAGAACCCATTCAATTTTAAGAATTATAATCTAGAATATCTGGCAATATATGTTGACGGTGTCCAGTTCCCCACCAAACCATTACAACCGGACTTCCCTAATGGTTGCGTGACTCGTGAATTCTATCAACTGGTGTTATCAACAGGGAGACATTTAAAGAACAGTGCTATGGCCATTGATCGAAACGATTTCCTGAGACGGTACACTCTTTATGCATTTAATCTGACACCTGACGAGGATAATAGTCAGCATCTATCATTGATCAAGAGTGGTAACATACGCCTGGAGACACGTTTCAGGAACCCGCTGCCTAATACCATCAATCTAATAATTTATGCGGTATATGATAGTATGATTGAAGTGTCCCATCGCAGACAGGTTTTAGTTGATTACTATTAAGCATCATGAATACTGTGGAACTGACAGCCAGGTGTTTTGGCTTGTGATAAACTGCCCCAGCAACCTCTACAAATAAGACCTAGTGCTATGATAATTAACACACACCCCTCTGACCAGCCTGGAGAGCATTGGCTGGCAGTTTATATATTGGAGAGAGTTGGGTGTTTTTTTGACAGTTTTGGAAATGCTCCAAATCATTCAATATTTCCTAAATCGATTTATGACTTTTTAAACATGTCATGTGACGAGATACATTTATCAGACAAACAAGTTCAGGATGTCACATCGGTCACATGTGGTGAACACTGTATCTACTTCTTAAATCACATGTGTAGAAGCATCACCTATGATATGTTGATATCTAAATATTCTTCTAATCTGTTTAAAAATGACACAATGGTAACACGTTTTGTGAAAAAGTTGCAACCGTGTGTGTGTTCATAATGTGTTTAGTTGTGTTCAACATGTTCAGACAATTGTGTAAGATTGTGCAAGTCAATAAAATGTTGGTCAAATAAATTATCAGAGTTCATGTATCATTACAATCATTTTTATTTAGTCAAGCAAGGGGTTTTAGTCAAACAATAACATAGTCTGTGGTGGTAGCGATGGTTGATAATGACACTTTTACGGGCGACTATGGCAAGAACCCATTCAATTTTAAGAATTATAATCTAGAATATCTGGCAATATATGTTGACGGTGTCCAGTTCCCCACCAAACCATTACAACCGGACTTCCCTAATGGTTGCGTGACTCGTGAATTCTATCAACTGGTGTTATCAACAGGGAGACATTTAAAGAACAGTGCTATGGCCATTGATCGAAACGATTTCCTGAGACGGTACACTCTTTATGCATTTAATCTGACACCTGACGAGGATAATAGTCAGCATCTATCATTGATCAAGAGTGGTAACATACGCCTGGAGACACGTTTCAGGAACCCGCTGCCTAATACCATCAATCTAATAATTTATGCGGTATATGATAGTATGATTGAAGTGTCCCATCGCAGACAGGTTTTAGTTGATTACTATTAAGCATCATGAATACTGTGGAACTGACAGCCAGGTGTTTTGGCTTGTGATAAACTGCCCCAGCAACCTCTACAAATAAGACCTAGTGCTATGATAATTAACACACACCCCTCTGACCAGCCTGGAGAGCATTGGCTGGCAGTTTATATATTGGAGAGAGTTGGGTGTTTTTTTGACAGTTTTGGAAATGCTCCAAATCATTCAATATTTCCTAAATCGATTTATGACTTTTTAAACATGTCATGTGACGAGATACATTTATCAGACAAACAAGTTCAGGATGTCACATCGGTCACATGTGGTGAACACTGTATCTACTTCTTAAATCACATGTGTAGAAGCATCACCTATGATATGTTGATATCTAAATATTCTTCTAATCTGTTTAAAAATGACACAATGGTAACACGTTTTGTGAAAAAGTTGCAACCGTGTGTGTGTTCATAATGTGTTTAGTTGTGTTCAACATGTTCAGACAATTGTGTAAGATTGTGCAAGTCAATAAAATGTTGGTCAAATAAATTATCAGAGTTCATGTATCATTACAATCATTTTTATTTAGTCAAGCAAGGGGTTTTAGTCAAACAATAACATAGTCTGTGGTGGTAGCGATGGTTGATAATGACACTTTTACGGGCGACTATGGCAAGAACCCATTCAATTTTAAGAATTATAATCTAGAATATCTGGCAATATATGTTGACGGTGTCCAGTTCCCCACCAAACCATTACAACCGGACTTCCCTAATGGTTGCGTGACTCGTGAATTCTATCAACTGGTGTTATCAACAGGGAGACATTTAAAGAACAGTGCTATGGCCATTGATCGAAACGATTTCCTGAGACGGTACACTCTTTATGCATTTAATCTGACACCTGACGAGGATAATAGTCAGCATCTATCATTGATCAAGAGTGGTAACATACGCCTGGAGACACGTTTCAGGAACCCGCTGCCTAATACCATCAATCTAATAATTTATGCGGTATATGATAGTATGATTGAAGTGTCCCATCGCAGACAGGTTTTAGTTGATTACTATTAAGCATCATGAATACTGTGGAACTGACAGCCAGGTGTTTTGGCTTGTGATAAACTGCCCCAGCAACCTCTACAAATAAGACCTAGTGCTATGATAATTAACACACACCCCTCTGACCAGCCTGGAGAGCATTGGCTGGCAGTTTATATATTGGAGAGAGTTGGGTGTTTTTTTGACAGTTTTGGAAATGCTCCAAATCATTCAATATTTCCTAAATCGATTTATGACTTTTTAAACATGTCATGTGACGAGATACATTTATCAGACAAACAAGTTCAGGATGTCACATCGGTCACATGTGGTGAACACTGTATCTACTTCTTAAATCACATGTGTAGAAGCATCACCTATGATATGTTGATATCTAAATATTCTTCTAATCTGTTTAAAAATGACACAATGGTAACACGTTTTGTGAAAAAGTTGCAACCGTGTGTGTGTTCATAATGTGTTTAGTTGTGTTCAACATGTTCAGACAATTGTGTAAGATTGTGCAAGTCAATAAAATGTTGGTCAAATAAATTATCAGAGTTCATGTATCATTACAATCATTTTTATTTAGTCAAGCAAGGGGTTTTAGTCAAACAATAACATAGTCTGTGGTGGTAGCGATGGTTGATAATGACACTTTTACGGGCGACTATGGCAAGAACCCATTCAATTTTAAGAATTATAATCTAGAATATCTGGCAATATATGTTGACGGTGTCCAGTTCCCCACCAAACCATTACAACCGGACTTCCCTAATGGTTGCGTGACTCGTGAATTCTATCAACTGGTGTTATCAACAGGGAGACATTTAAAGAACAGTGCTATGGCCATTGATCGAAACGATTTCCTGAGACGGTACACTCTTTATGCATTTAATCTGACACCTGACGAGGATAATAGTCAGCATCTATCATTGATCAAGAGTGGTAACATACGCCTGGAGACACGTTTCAGGAACCCGCTGCCTAATACCATCAATCTAATAATTTATGCGGTATATGATAGTATGATTGAAGTGTCCCATCGCAGACAGGTTTTAGTTGATTACTATTAAGCATCATGAATACTGTGGAACTGACAGACAGGTGTTTTGGCTTGTGATAAACTGCCCCAGCAACCTCTACAAATAAGACCTAGTGCTATGATAATTAACACACACCCCTCTGACCAGCCTGGAGAGCATTGGCTGGCAGTTTATATATTGGAGAGAGTTGGGTGTTTTTTTGACAGTTTTGGAAATGCTCCAAATCATTCAATATTTCCTAAATCGATTTATGACTTTTTAAACATGTCATGTGACGAGATACATTTATCAGACAAACAAGTTCAGGATGTCACATCGGTCACATGTGGTGAACACTGTATCTACTTCTTAAATCACATGTGTAGAAGCATCACCTATGATATGTTGATATCTAAATATTCTTCTAATCTGTTTAAAAATGACACAATGGTAACACGTTTTGTGAAAAAGTTGCAACCGTGTGTGTGTTCATAATGTGTTTAGTTGTGTTCAACATGTTCAGACAATTGTGTAAGATTGTGCAAGTCAATAAAATGTTGGTCAAATAAATTATCAGAGTTCATGTATCATTACAATCATTTTTATTTAGTCAAGCAAGGGGTTTTAGTCAAACAATAACATAGTCTGTGGTGGTAGCGATGGTTGATAATGACACTTTTACGGGCGACTATGGCAAGAACCCATTCAATTTTAAGAATTATAATCTAGAATATCTGGCAATATATGTTGACGGTGTCCAGTTCCCCACCAAACCATTACAACCGGACTTCCCTAATGGTTGCGTGACTCGTGAATTCTATCAACTGGTGTTATCAACAGGGAGACATTTAAAGAACAGTGCTATGGCCATTGATCGAAACGATTTCCTGAGACGGTACACTCTTTATGCATTTAATCTGACACCTGACGAGGATAATAGTCAGCATCTATCATTGATCAAGAGTGGTAACATACGCCTGGAGACACGTTTCAGGAACCCGCTGCCTAATACCATCAATCTAATAATTTATGCGGTATATGATAGTATGATTGAAGTGTCCCATCGCAGACAGGTTTTAGTTGATTACTATTAAGCATCATGAATACTGTGGAACTGACAGCCAGGTGTTTTGGCTTGTGATAAACTGCCCCAGCAACCTCTACAAATAAGACCTAGTGCTATGATAATTAACACACACCCCTCTGACCAGCCTGGAGAGCATTGGCTGGCAGTTTATATATTGGAGAGAGTTGGGTGTTTTTTTGACAGTTTTGGAAATGCTCCAAATCATTCAATATTTCCTAAATCGATTTATGACTTTTTAAACATGTCATGTGACGAGATACATTTATCAGACAAACAAGTTCAGGATGTCACATCGGTCACATGTGGTGAACACTGTATCTACTTCTTAAATCACATGTGTAGAAGCATCACCTATGATATGTTGATATCTAAATATTCTTCTAATCTGTTTAAAAATGACACAATGGTAACACGTTTTGTGAAAAAGTTGCAACCGTGTGTGTGTTCATAATGTGTTTAGTTGTGTTCAACATGTTCAGACAATTGTGTAAGATTGTGCAAGTCAATAAAATGTTGGTCAAATAAATTATCAGAGTTCATGTATCATTACAATCATTTTTATTTAGTCAAGCAAGGGGTTTTAGTCAAACAATAACATAGTCTGTGGTGGTAGCGATGGTTGATAATGACACTTTTACGGGCGACTATGGCAAGAACCCATTCAATTTTAAGAATTATAATCTAGAATATCTGGCAATATATGTTGACGGTGTCCAGTTCCCCACCAAACCATTACAACCGGACTTCCCTAATGGTTGCGTGACTCGTGAATTCTATCAACTGGTGTTATCAACAGGGAGACATTTAAAGAACAGTGCTATGGCCATTGATCGAAACGATTTCCTGAGACGGTACACTCTTTATGCATTTAATCTGACACCTGACGAGGATAATAGTCAGCATCTATCATTGATCAAGAGTGGTAACATACGCCTGGAGACACGTTTCAGGAACCCGCTGCCTAATACCATCAATCTAATAATTTATGCGGTATATGATAGTATGATTGAAGTGTCCCATCGCAGACAGGTTTTAGTTGATTACTATTAAGCATCATGAATACTGTGGAACTGACAGCCAGGTGTTTTGGCTTGTGATAAACTGCCCCAGCAACCTCTACAAATAAGACCTAGTGCTATGATAATTAACACACACCCCTCTGACCAGCCTGGAGAGCATTGGCTGGCAGTTTATATATTGGAGAGAGTTGGGTGTTTTTTTGACAGTTTTGGAAATGCTCCAAATCATTCAATATTTCCTAAATCGATTTATGACTTTTTAAACATGTCATGTGACGAGATACATTTATCAGACAAACAAGTTCAGGATGTCACATCGGTCACATGTGGTGAACACTGTATCTACTTCTTAAATCACATGTGTAGAAGCATCACCTATGATATGTTGATATCTAAATATTCTTCTAATCTGTTTAAAAATGACACAATGGTAACACGTTTTGTGAAAAAGTTGCAACCGTGTGTGTGTTCATAATGTGTTTAGTTGTGTTCAACATGTTCAGACAATTGTGTAAGATTGTGCAAGTCAATAAAATGTTGGTCAAATAAATTATCAGAGTTCATGTATCATTACAATCATTTTTATTTAGTCAAGCAAGGGGTTTTAGTCAAACAATAACATAGTCTGTGGTGGTAGCGATGGTTGATAATGACACTTTTACGGGCGACTATGGCAAGAACCCATTCAATTTTAAGAATTATAATCTAGAATATCTGGCAATATATGTTGACGGTGTCCAGTTCCCCACCAAACCATTACAACCGGACTTCCCTAATGGTTGCGTGACTCGTGAATTCTATCAACTGGTGTTATCAACAGGGAGACATTTAAAGAACAGTGCTATGGCCATTGATCGAAACGATTTCCTGAGACGGTACACTCTTTATGCATTTAATCTGACACCTGACGAGGATAATAGTCAGCATCTATCATTGATCAAGAGTGGTAACATACGCCTGGAGACACGTTTCAGGAACCCGCTGCCTAATACCATCAATCTAATAATTTATGCGGTATATGATAGTATGATTGAAGTGTCCCATCGCAGACAGGTTTTAGTTGATTACTATTAAGCATCATGAATACTGTGGAACTGACAGCCAGGTGTTTTGGCTTGTGATAAACTGCCCCAGCAACCTCTACAAATAAGACCTAGTGCTATGATAATTAACACACACCCCTCTGACCAGCCTGGAGAGCATTGGCTGGCAGTTTATATATTGGAGAGAGTTGGGTGTTTTTTTGACAGTTTTGGAAATGCTCCAAATCATTCAATATTTCCTAAATCGATTTATGACTTTTTAAACATGTCATGTGACGAGATACATTTATCAGACAAACAAGTTCAGGATGTCACATCGGTCACATGTGGTGAACACTGTATCTACTTCTTAAATCACATGTGTAGAAGCATCACCTATGATATGTTGATATCTAAATATTCTTCTAATCTGTTTAAAAATGACACAATGGTAACACGTTTTGTGAAAAAGTTGCAACCGTGTGTGTGTTCATAATGTGTTTAGTTGTGTTCAACATGTTCAGACAATTGTGTAAGATTGTGCAAGTCAATAAAATGTTGGTCAAATAAATTATCAGAGTTCATGTATCATTACAATCATTTTTATTTAGTCAAGCAAGGGGTTTTAGTCAAACAATAACATAGTCTGTGGTGGTAGCGATGGTTGATAATGACACTTTTACGGGCGACTATGGCAAGAACCCATTCAATTTTAAGAATTATAATCTAGAATATCTGGCAATATATGTTGACGGTGTCCAGTTCCCCACCAAACCATTACAACCGGACTTCCCTAATGGTTGCGTGACTCGTGAATTCTATCAACTGGTGTTATCAACAGGGAGACATTTAAAGAACAGTGCTATGGCCATTGATCGAAACGATTTCCTGAGACGGTACACTCTTTATGCATTTAATCTGACACCTGACGAGGATAATAGTCAGCATCTATCATTGATCAAGAGTGGTAACATACGCCTGGAGACACGTTTCAGGAACCCGCTGCCTAATACCATCAATCTAATAATTTATGCGGTATATGATAGTATGATTGAAGTGTCCCATCGCAGACAGGTTTTAGTTGATTACTATTAAGCATCATGAATACTGTGGAACTGACAGCCAGGTGTTTTGGCTTGTGATAAACTGCCCCAGCAACCTCTACAAATAAGACCTAGTGCTATGATAATTAACACACACCCCTCTGACCAGCCTGGAGAGCATTGGCTGGCAGTTTATATATTGGAGAGAGTTGGGTGTTTTTTTGACAGTTTTGGAAATGCTCCAAATCATTCAATATTTCCTAAATCGATTTATGACTTTTTAAACATGTCATGTGACGAGATACATTTATCAGACAAACAAGTTCAGGATGTCACATCGGTCACATGTGGTGAACACTGTATCTACTTCTTAAATCACATGTGTAGAAGCATCACCTATGATATGTTGATATCTAAATATTCTTCTAATCTGTTTAAAAATGACACAATGGTAACACGTTTTGTGAAAAAGTTGCAACCGTGTGTGTGTTCATAATGTGTTTAGTTGTGTTCAACATGTTCAGACAATTGTGTAAGATTGTGCAAGTCAATAAAATGTTGGTCAAATAAATTATCAGAGTTCATGTATCATTACAATCATTTTTATTTAGTCAAGCAAGGGGTTTTAGTCAAACAATAACATAGTCTGTGGTGGTAGCGATGGTTGATAATGACACTTTTACGGGCGACTATGGCAAGAACCCATTCAATTTTAAGAATTATAATCTAGAATATCTGGCAATATATGTTGACGGTGTCCAGTTCCCCACCAAACCATTACAACCGGACTTCCCTAATGGTTGCGTGACTCGTGAATTCTATCAACTGGTGTTATCAACAGGGAGACATTTAAAGAACAGTGCTATGGCCATTGATCGAAACGATTTCCTGAGACGGTACACTCTTTATGCATTTAATCTGACACCTGACGAGGATAATAGTCAGCATCTATCATTGATCAAGAGTGGTAACATACGCCTGGAGACACGTTTCAGGAACCCGCTGCCTAATACCATCAATCTAATAATTTATGCGGTATATGATAGTATGATTGAAGTGTCCCATCGCAGACAGGATTTAGTTGATTACTATTAAGCATCATGAATACTGTGGAACTGACAGCCAGGTGTTTTGGCTTGTGATAAACTGCCCCAGCAACCTCTACAAATAAGACCTAGTGCTATGATAATTAACACACACCCCTCTGACCAGCCTGGAGAGCATTGGCTGGCAGTTTATATATTGGAGAGAGTTGGGTGTTTTTTTGACAGTTTTGGAAATGCTCCAAATCATTCAATATTTCCTAAATCGATTTATGACTTTTTAAACATGTCATGTGACGAGATACATTTATCAGACAAACAAGTTCAGGATGTCACATCGGTCACATGTGGTGAACACTGTATCTACTTCTTAAATCACATGTGTAGAAGCATCACCTATGATATGTTGATATCTAAATATTCTTCTAATCTGTTTAAAAATGACACAATGGTAACACGTTTTGTGAAAAAGTTGCAACCGTGTGTGTGTTCATAATGTGTTTAGTTGTGTTCAACATGTTCAGACAATTGTGTAAGATTGTGCAAGTCAATAAAATGTTGGTCAAATAAATTATCAGAGTTCATGTATCATTACAATCATTTTTATTTAGTCAAGCAAGGGGTTTTAGTCAAACAATAACATAGTCTGTGGTGGTAGCGATGGTTGATAATGACACTTTTACGGGCGACTATGGCAAGAACCCATTCAATTTTAAGAATTATAATCTAGAATATCTGGCAATATATGTTGACGGTGTCCAGTTCCCCACCAAACCATTACAACCGGACTTCCCTAATGGTTGCGTGACTCGTGAATTCTATCAACTGGTGTTATCAACAGGGAGACATTTAAAGAACAGTGCTATGGCCATTGATCGAAACGATTTCCTGAGACGGTACACTCTTTATGCATTTAATCTGACACCTGACGAGGATAATAGTCAGCATCTATCATTGATCAAGAGTGGTAACATACGCCTGGAGACACGTTTCAGGAACCCGCTGCCTAATACCATCAATCTAATAATTTATGCGGTATATGATAGTATGATTGAAGTGTCCCATCGCAGACAGGTTTTAGTTGATTACTATTAAGCATCATGAATACTGTGGAACTGACAGCCAGGTGTTTTGGCTTGTGATAAACTGCCCCAGCAACCTCTACAAATAAGACCTAGTGCTATGATAATCAACACACACCCCTCTGACCAGCCTGGAGAGCATTGGCTGGCAGTTTATATATTGGAGAGAGTTGGGTGTTTTTTTGACAGTTTTGGAAATGCTCCAAATCATTCAATATTTCCTAAATCGATTTATGACTTTTTAAACATGTCATGTGACGAGATACATTTATCAGACAAACAAGTTCAGGATGTCACATCGGTCACATGTGGTGAACACTGTATCTACTTCTTAAATCACATGTGTAGAAGCATCACCTATGATATGTTGATATCTAAATATTCTTCTAATCTGTTTAAAAATGACACAATGGTAACACGTTTTGTGAAAAAGTTGCAACCGTGTGTGTGTTCATAATGTGTTTAGTTGTGTTCAACATGTTCAGACAATTGTGTAAGATTTTGCAAGTCAATAAAATGTTGGTCAAATAAATTATCAGAGTTCATGTATCATTACAATCATTTTTATTTAGTCAAGCAAGGGGTTTTAGTCAAACAATAACATAGTCTGTGGTGGTAGCGATGGTTGATAATGACACTTTTACGGGCGACTATGGCAAGAACCCATTCAATTTTAAGAATTATAATCTAGAATATCTGGCAATATATGTTGACGGTGTCCAGTTCCCCACCAAACCATTACAACCGGACTTCCCTAATGGTTGCGTGACTCGTGAATTCTATCAACTGGTGTTATCAACAGGGAGACATTTAAAGAACAGTGCTATGGCCATTGATCGAAACGATTTCCTGAGACGGTACACTCTTTATGCATTTAATCTGACACCTGACGAGGATAATAGTCAGCATCTATCATTGATCAAGAGTGGTAACATACGCCTGGAGACACGTTTCAGGAACCCGCTGCCTAATACCATCAATCTAATAATTTATGCGGTATATGATAGTATGATTGAAGTGTCCCATCGCAGACAGGTTTTAGTTGATTACTATTAAGCATCATGAATACTGTGGAACTGACAGCCAGGTGTTTTGGCTTGTGATAAACTGCCCCAGCAACCTCTACAAATAAGACCTAGTGCTATGATAATTAACACACACCCCTCTGACCAGCCTGGAGAGCATTGGCTGGCAGTTTATATATTGGAGAGAGTTGGGTGTTTTTTTGACAGTTTTGGAAATGCTCCAAATCATTCAATATTTCCTAAATCGATTTATGACTTTTTAAACATGTCATGTGACGAGATACATTTATCAGACAAACAAGTTCAGGATGTCACATCGGTCACATGTGGTGAACACTGTATCTACTTCTTAAATCACATGTGTAGAAGCATCACCTATGATATGTTGATATCTAAATATTCTTCTAATCTGTTTAAAAATGACACAATGGTAACACGTTTTGTGAAAAAGTTGCAACCGTGTGTGTGTTCATAATGTGTTTAGTTGTGTTCAACATGTTCAGACAATTGTGTAAGATTGTGCAAGTCAATAAAATGTTGGTCAAATAAATTATCAGAGTTCATGTATCATTACAATCATTTTTATTTAGTCAAGCAAGGGGTTTTAGTCAAACAATAACATAGTCTGTGGTGGTAGCGATGGTTGATAATGACACTTTTACGGGCGACTATGGCAAGAACCCATTCAATTTTAAGAATTATAATCTAGAATATCTGGCAATATATGTTGACGGTGTCCAGTTCCCCACCAAACCATTACAACCGGACTTCCCTAATGGTTGCGTGACTCGTGAATTCTATCAACTGGTGTTATCAACAGGGAGACATTTAAAGAACAGTGCTATGGCCATTGATCGAAACGATTTCCTGAGACGGTACACTCTTTATGCATTTAATCTGACACCTGACGAGGATAATAGTCAGCATCTATCATTGATCAAGAGTGGTAACATACGCCTGGAGACACGTTTCAGGAACCCGCTGCCTAATACCATCAATCTAATAATTTATGCGGTATATGATAGTATGATTGAAGTGTCCCATCGCAGACAGGTTTTAGTTGATTACTATTAAGCATCATGAATACTGTGGAACTGACAGCCAGGTGTTTTGGCTTGTGATAAACTGCCCCAGCAACCTCTACAAATAAGACCTAGTGCTATGATAATCAACACACACCCCTCTGACCAGCCTGGAGAGCATTGGCTGGCAGTTTATATATTGGAGAGAGTTGGGTGTTTTTTTGACAGTTTTGGAAATGCTCCAAATCATTCAATATTTCCTAAATCGATTTATGACTTTTTAAACATGTCATGTGACGAGATACATTTATCAGACAAACAAGTTCAGGATGTCACATCGGTCACATGTGGTGAACACTGTATCTACTTCTTAAATCACATGTGTAGAAGCATCACCTATGATATGTTGATATCTAAATATTCTTCTAATCTGTTTAAAAATGACACAATGGTAACACGTTTTGTGAATAAGTTGCAACCGTGTGTGTGTTCATAATGTGTTTAGTTGTGTTCAACATGTTCAGACAATTGTGTAAGATTTTGCAAGTCAATAAAATGTTGGTCAAATAAATTATCAGAGTTCATGTATCATTACAATCATTTTTATTTAGTCAAGCAAGGGGTTTTAGTCAAACAATAACATAGTCTGTGGTGGTAGCGATGGTTGATAATGACACTTTTACGGGCGACTATGGCAAGAACCCATTCAATTTTAAGAATTATAATCTAGAATATCTGGCAATATATGTTGACGGTGTCCAGTTCCCCACCAAACCATTACAACCGGACTTCCCTAATGGTTGCGTGACTCGTGAATTCTATCAACTGGTGTTATCAACAGGGAGACATTTAAAGAACAGTGCTATGGCCATTGATCGAAACGATTTCCTGAGACGGTACACTCTTTATGCATTTAATCTGACACCTGACGAGGATAATAGTCAGCATCTATCATTGATCAAGAGTGGTAACATACGCCTGGAGACACGTTTCAGGAACCCGCTGCCTAATACCATCAATCTAATAATTTATGCGGTATATGATAGTATGATTGAAGTGTCCCATCGCAGACAGGTTTTAGTTGATTACTATTAAGCATCATGAATACTGTGGAACTGACAGCCAGGTGTTTTGGCTTGTGATAAACTGCCCCAGCAACCTCTACAAATAAGACCTAGTGCTATGATAATCAACACACACCCCTCTGACCAGCCTGGAGAGCATTGGCTGGCAGTTTATATATTGGAGAGAGTTGGGTGTTTTTTTGACAGTTTTGGAAATGCTCCAAATCATTCAATATTTCCTAAATCGATTTATGACTTTTTAAACATGTCATGTGACGAGATACATTTATCAGACAAACAAGTTCAGGATGTCACATCGGTCACATGTGGTGAACACTGTATCTACTTCTTAAATCACATGTGTAGAAGCATCACCTATGATATGTTGATATCTAAATATTCTTCTAATCTGTTTAAAAATGACACAATGGTAACACGTTTTGTGAAAAAGTTGCAACCGTGTGTGTGTTCATAATGTGTTTAGTTGTGTTCAACATGTTCAGACAATTGTGTAAGATTTTGCAAGTCAATAAAATGTTGGTCAAATAAATTATCAGAGTTCATGTATCATTACAATCATTTTTATTTAGTCAAGCAAGGGGTTTTAGTCAAACAATAACATAGTCTGTGGTGGTAGCGATGGTTGATAATGACACTTTTACGGGCGACTATGGCAAGAACCCATTCAATTTTAAGAATTATAATCTAGAATATCTGGCAATATATGTTGACGGTGTCCAGTTCCCCACCAAACCATTACAACCGGACTTCCCTAATGGTTGCGTGACTCGTGAATTCTATCAACTGGTGTTATCAACAGGGAGACATTTAAAGAACAGTGCTATGGCCATTGATCGAAACGATTTCCTGAGACGGTACACTCTTTATGCATTTAATCTGACACCTGACGAGGATAATAGTCAGCATCTATCATTGATCAAGAGTGGTAACATACGCCTGGAGACACGTTTCAGGAACCCGCTGCCTAATACCATCAATCTAATAATTTATGCGGTATATGATAGTATGATTGAAGTGTCCCATCGCAGACAGGTTTTAGTTGATTACTATTAAGCATCATGAATACTGTGGAACTGACAGCCAGGTGTTTTGGCTTGTGATAAACTGCCCCAGCAACCTCTACAAATAAGACCTAGTGCTATGATAATTAACACACACCCCTCTGACCAGCCTGGAGAGCATTGGCTGGCAGTTTATATATTGGAGAGAGTTGGGTGTTTTTTTGACAGTTTTGGAAATGCTCCAAATCATTCAATATTTCCTAAATCGATTTATGACTTTTTAAACATGTCATGTGACGAGATACATTTATCAGACAAACAAGTTCAGGATGTCACATCGGTCACATGTGGTGAACACTGTATCTACTTCTTAAATCACATGTGTAGAAGCATCACCTATGATATGTTGATATCTAAATATTCTTCTAATCTGTTTAAAAATGACACAATGGTAACACGTTTTGTGAAAAAGTTGCAACCGTGTGTGTGTTCATAATGTGTTTAGTTGTGTTCAACATGTTCAGACAATTGTGTAAGATTGTGCAAGTCAATAAAATGTTGGTCAAATAAATTATCAGAGTTCATGTATCATTACAATCATTTTTATTTAGTCAAGCAAGGGGTTTTAGTCAAACAATAACATAGTCTGTGGTGGTAGCGATGGTTGATAATGACACTTTTACGGGCGACTATGGCAAGAACCCATTCAATTTTAAGAATTATAATCTAGAATATCTGGCAATATATGTTGACGGTGTCCAGTTCCCCACCAAACCATTACAACCGGACTTCCCTAATGGTTGCGTGACTCGTGAATTCTATCAACTGGTGTTATCAACAGGGAGACATTTAAAGAACAGTGCTATGGCCATTGATCGAAACGATTTCCTGAGACGGTACACTCTTTATGCATTTAATCTGACACCTGACGAGGATAATAGTCAGCATCTATCATTGATCAAGAGTGGTAACATACGCCTGGAGACACGTTTCAGGAACCCGCTGCCTAATACCATCAATCTAATAATTTATGCGGTATATGATAGTATGATTGAAGTGTCCCATCGCAGACAGGTTTTAGTTGATTACTATTAAGCATCATGAATACTGTGGAACTGACAGCCAGGTGTTTTGGCTTGTGATAAACTGCCCCAGCAACCTCTACAAATAAGACCTAGTGCTATGATAATTAACACACACCCCTCTGACCAGCCTGGAGAGCATTGGCTGGCAGTTTATATATTGGAGAGAGTTGGGTGTTTTTTTGACAGTTTTGGAAATGCTCCAAATCATTCAATATTTCCTAAATCGATTTATGACTTTTTAAACATGTCATGTGACGAGATACATTTATCAGACAAACAAGTTCAGGATGTCACATCGGTCACATGTGGTGAACACTGTATCTACTTCTTAAATCACATGTGTAGAAGCATCACCTATGATATGTTGATATCTAAATATTCTTCTAATCTGTTTAAAAATGACACAATGGTAACACGTTTTGTGAAAAAGTTGCAACCGTGTGTGTGTTCATAATGTGTTTAGTTGTGTTCAACATGTTCAGACAATTGTGTAAGATTGTGCAAGTCAATAAAATGTTGGTCAAATAAATTATCAGAGTTCATGTATCATTACAATCATTTTTATTTAGTCAAGCAAGGGGTTTTAGTCAAACAATAACATAGTCTGTGGTGGTAGCGATGGTTGATAATGACACTTTTACGGGCGACTATGGCAAGAACCCATTCAATTTTAAGAATTATAATCTAGAATATCTGGCAATATATGTTGACGGTGTCCAGTTCCCCACCAAACCATTACAACCGGACTTCCCTAATGGTTGCGTGACTCGTGAATTCTATCAACTGGTGTTATCAACAGGGAGACATTTAAAGAACAGTGCTATGGCCATTGATCGAAACGATTTCCTGAGACGGTACACTCTTTATGCATTTAATCTGACACCTGACGAGGATAATAGTCAGCATCTATCATTGATCAAGAGTGGTAACATACGCCTGGAGACACGTTTCAGGAACCCGCTGCCTAATACCATCAATCTAATAATTTATGCGGTATATGATAGTATGATTGAAGTGTCCCATCGCAGACAGGTTTTAGTTGATTACTATTAAGCATCATGAATACTGTGGAACTGACAGCCAGGTGTTTTGGCTTGTGATAAACTGCCCCAGCAACCTCTACAAATAAGACCTAGTGCTATGATAATTAACACACACCCCTCTGACCAGCCTGGAGAGCATTGGCTGGCAGTTTATATATTGGAGAGAGTTGGGTGTTTTTTTGACAGTTTTGGAAATGCTCCAAATCATTCAATATTTCCTAAATCGATTTATGACTTTTTAAACATGTCATGTGACGAGATACATTTATCAGACAAACAAGTTCAGGATGTCACATCGGTCACATGTGGTGAACACTGTATCTACTTCTTAAATCACATGTGTAGAAGCATCACCTATGATATGTTGATATCTAAATATTCTTCTAATCTGTTTAAAAATGACACAATGGTAACACGTTTTGTGAAAAAGTTGCAACCGTGTGTGTGTTCATAATGTGTTTAGTTGTGTTCAACATGTTCAGACAATTGTGTAAGATTGTGCAAGTCAATAAAATGTTGGTCAAATAAATTATCAGAGTTCTTGTATCATTACAATCATTTTTATTTAGTCAAGCAAGGGGTTTTAGTCAAACAATAACATAGTCTGTGGTGGTAGCGATGGTTGATAATGACACTTTTACGGGCGACTATGGCAAGAACCCATTCAATTTTAAGAATTATAATCTAGAATATCTGGCAATATATGTTGACGGTGTCCAGTTCCCCACCAAACCATTACAACCGGACTTCCCTAATGGTTGCGTGACTCGTGAATTCTATCAACTGGTGTTATCAACAGGGAGACATTTAAAGAACAGTGCTATGGCCATTGATCGAAACGATTTCCTGAGACGGTACACTCTTTATGCACTTAATCTGACACCTGACGAGGATAATAGTCAGCATCTATCATTGATCAAGAGTGGTAACATACGCCTGGAGACACGTTTCAGGAACCCGCTGCCTAATACCATCAATCTAATAATTTATGCGGTATATGATAGTATGATTGAAGTGTCCCATCGCAGACAGGTTTTAGTTGATTACTATTAAGCATCATGAATACTGTGGAACTGACAGCCAGGTGTTTTGGCTTGTGATAAACTGCCCCAGCAACCTCTACAAATAAGACCTAGTGCTATGATAATTAACACACACCCCTCTGACCAGCCTGGAGAGCATTGGCTGGCAGTTTATATATTGGAGAGAGTTGGGTGTTTTTTTGACAGTTTTGGAAATGCTCCAAATCATTCAATATTTCCTAAATCGATTTATGACTTTTTAAACATGTCATGTGACGAGATACATTTATCAGACAAACAAGTTCAGGATGTCACGTCGGTCACATGTGGTGAACACTGTATCTACTTCTTAAATCACATGTGTAGAAGCATCACCTATGATATGTTGATATCTAAATATTCTTCTAATCTGTTTAAAAATGACACAATGGTAACACGTTTTGTGAAAAAGTTGCAACCGTGTGTGTGTTCATAATGTGTTTAGTTGTGTTCAACATGTTCAGACAATTGTGTAAGATTGTGCAAGTCAATAAAATGTTGGTCAAATAAATTATCAGAGTTCATGTATCATTACAATCATTTTTATTTAGTCAAGCAAGGGGTTTTAGTCAAACAATAACATAGTCTGTGGTGGTAGCGATGGTTGATAATGACACTTTTACGGGCGACTATGGCAAGAACCCATTCAATTTTAAGAATTATAATCTAGAATATCTGGCAATATATGTTGACGGTGTCCAGTTCCCCACCAAACCATTACAACCGGACTTCCCTAATGGTTGCGTGACTCGTGAATTCTATCAACTGGTGTTATCAACAGGGAGACATTTAAAGAACAGTGCTATGGCCATTGATCGAAACGATTTCCTGAGACGGTACACTCTTTATGCATTTAATCTGACACCTGACGAGGATAATAGTCAGCATCTATCATTGATCAAGAGTGGTAACATACGCCTGGAGACACGTTTCAGGAACCCGCTGCCTAATACCATCAATCTAATAATTTATGCGGTATATGATAGTATGATTGAAGTGTCCCATCGCAGACAGGTTTTAGTTGATTACTATTAAGCATCATGAATACTGTGGAACTGTAAGCCAGGTGTTTTGGCTTGTGATAAACTGCCCCAGCAACCTCTACAAATAAGACCTAGTGCTATGATAATTAACACACACCCCTCTGACCAGCCTGGAGAGCATTGGCTGGCAGTTTATATATTGGAGAGAGTTGGGTGTTTTTTTGACAGTTTTGGAAATGCTCCAAATCATTCAATATTTCCTAAATCGATTTATGACTTTTTAAACATGTCATGTGACGAGATACATTTATCAGACAAACAAGTTCAGGATGTCACGTCGGTCACATGTGGTGAACACTGTATCTACTTCTTAAATCACATGTGTAGAAGCATCACCTATGATATGTTGATATCTAAATATTCTTCTAATCTGTTTAAAAATGACACAATGGTAACACGTTTTGTGAAAAAGTTGCAACCGTGTGTGTGTTCATAATGTGTTTAGTTGTGTTCAACATGTTCAGACAATTGTGTAAGATTGTGCAAGTCAATAAAATGTTGGTCAAATAAATTATCAGAGTTCATGTATCATTACAATCATTTTTATTTAGTCAAGCAAGGGGTTTTAGTCAAACAATAACATAGTCTGTGGTGGTAGCGATGGTTGATAATGACACTTTTACGGGCGACTATGGCAAGAACCCATTCAATTTTAAGAATTATAATCTAGAATATCTGGCAATATATGTTGACGGTGTCCAGTTCCCCACCAAACCATTACAACCGGACTTCCCTAATGGTTGCGTGACTCGTGAATTCTATCAACTGGTGTTATCAACAGGGAGACATTTAAAGAACAGTGCTATGGCCATTGATCGAAACGATTTCCTGAGACGGTACACTCTTTATGCATTTAATCTGACACCTGACGAGGATAATAGTCAGCATCTATCATTGATCAAGAGTGGTAACATACGCCTGGAGACACGTTTCAGGAACCCGCTGCCTAATACCATCAATCTAATAATTTATGCGGTATATGATAGTATGATTGAAGTGTCCCATCGCAGACAGGTTTTAGTTGATTACTATTAAGCATCATGAATACTGTGGAACTGACAGCCAGGTGTTTTGGCTTGTGATAAACTGCCCCAGCAACCTCTACAAATAAGACCTAGTGCTATGATAATTAACACACACCCCTCTGACCAGCCTGGAGAGCATTGGCTGGCAGTTTATATATTGGAGAGAGTTGGGTGTTTTTTTGACAGTTTTGGAAATGCTCCAAATCATTCAATATTTCCTAAATCGATTTATGACTTTTTAAACATGTCATGTGACGAGATACATTTATCAGACAAACAAGTTCAGGATGTCACGTCGGTCACATGTGGTGAACACTGTATCTACTTCTTAAATCACATGTGTAGAAGCATCACCTATGATATGTTGATATCTAAATATTCTTCTAATCTGTTTAAAAATGACACAATGGTAACACGTTTTGTGAAAAAGTTGCAACCGTGTGTGTGTTCATAATGTGTTTAGTTGTGTTCAACATGTTCAGACAATTGTGTAAGATTGTGCAAGTCAATAAAATGTTGGTCAAATAAATTATCAGAGTTCATGTATCATTACAATCATTTTTATTTAGTCAAGCAAGGGGTTTTAGTCAAACAATAACATAGTCTGTGGTGGTAGCGATGGTTGATAATGACACTTTTACGGGCGACTATGGCAAGAACCCATTCAATTTTAAGAATTATAATCTAGAATATCTGGCAATATATGTTGACGGTGTCCAGTTCCCCACCAAACCATTACAACCGGACTTCCCTAATGGTTGCGTGACTCGTGAATTCTATCAACTGGTGTTATCAACAGGGAGACATTTAAAGAACAGTGCTATGGCCATTGATCGAAACGATTTCCTGAGACGGTACACTCTTTATGCACTTAATCTGACACCTGACGAGGATAATAGTCAGCATCTATCATTGATCAAGAGTGGTAACATACGCCTGGAGACACGTTTCAGGAACCCGCTGCCTAATACCATCAATCTAATAATTTATGCGGTATATGATAGTATGATTGAAGTGTCCCATCGCAGACAGGTTTTAGTTGATTACTATTAAGCATCATGAATACTGTGGAACTGACAGCCAGGTGTTTTGGCTTGTGATAAACTGCCCCAGCAACCTCTACAAATAAGACCTAGTGCTATGATAATTAACACACACCCCTCTGACCAGCCTGGAGAGCATTGGCTGGCAGTTTATATATTGGAGAGAGTTGGGTGTTTTTTTGACAGTTTTGGAAATGCTCCAAATCATTCAATATTTCCTAAATCGATTTATGACTTTTTAAACATGTCATGTGACGAGATACATTTATCAGACAAACAAGTTCAGGATGTCACATCGGTCACATGTGGTGAACACTGTATCTACTTCTTAAATCACATGTGTAGAAGCATCACCTATGATATGTTGATATCTAAATATTCTTCTAATCTGTTTAAAAATGACACAATGGTAACACGTTTTGTGAAAAAGTTGCAACCGTGTGTGTGTTCATAATGTGTTTAGTTGTGTTCAACATGTTCAGACAATTGTGTAAGATTGTGCAAGTCAATAAAATGTTGGTCAAATAAATTATCAGAGTTCATGTATCATTACAATCATTTTTATTTAGTCAAGCAAGGGGTTTTAGTCAAACAATAACATAGTCTGTGGTGGTAGCGATGGTTGATAATGACACTTTTACGGGCGACTATGGCAAGAACCCATTCAATTTTAAGAATTATAATCTAGAATATCTGGCAATATATGTTGACGGTGTCCAGTTCCCCACCAAACCATTACAACCGGACTTCCCTAATGGTTGCGTGACTCGTGAATTCTATCAACTGGTGTTATCAACAGGGAGACATTTAAAGAACAGTGCTATGGCCATTGATCGAAACGATTTCCTGAGACGGTACACTCTTTATGCATTTAATCTGACACCTGACGAGGATAATAGTCAGCATCTATCATTGATCAAGAGTGGTAACATACGCCTGGAGACACGTTTCAGGAACCCGCTGCCTAATACCATCAATCTAATAATTTATGCGGTATATGATAGTATGATTGAAGTGTCCCATCGCAGACAGGTTTTAGTTGATTACTATTAAGCATCATGAATACTGTGGAACTGACAGCCAGGTGTTTTGGCTTGTGATAAACTGCCCCAGCAACCTCTACAAATAAGACCTAGTGCTATGATAATTAACACACACCCCTCTGACCAGCCTGGAGAGCATTGGCTGGCAGTTTATATATTGGAGAGAGTTGGGTGTTTTTTTGACAGTTTTGGAAATGCTCCAAATCATTCAATATTTCCTAAATCGATTTATGACTTTTTAAACATGTCATGTGACGAGATACATTTATCAGACAAACAAGTTCAGGATGTCACATCGGTCACATGTGGTGAACACTGTATCTACTTCTTAAATCACATGTGTAGAAGCATCACCTATGATATGTTGATATCTAAATATTCTTCTAATCTGTTTAAAAATGACACAATGGTAACACGTTTTGTGAAAAAGTTGCAACCGTGTGTGTGTTCATAATGTGTTTAGTTGTGTTCAACATGTTCAGACAATTGTGTAAGATTGTGCAAGTCAATAAAATGTTGGTCAAATAAATTATCAGAGTTCATGTATCATTACAATCATTTTTATTTAGTCAAGCAAGGGGTTTTAGTCAAACAATAACATAGTCTGTGGTGGTAGCGATGGTTGATAATGACACTTTTACGGGCGACTATGGCAAGAACCCATTCAATTTTAAGAATTATAATCTAGAATATCTGGCAATATATGTTGACGGTGTCCAGTTCCCCACCAAACCATTACAACCGGACTTCCCTAATGGTTGCGTGACTCGTGAATTCTATCAACTGGTGTTATCAACAGGGAGACATTTAAAGAACAGTGCTATGGCCATTGATCGAAACGATTTCCTGAGACGGTACACTCTTTATGCACTTAATCTGACACCTGACGAGGATAATAGTCAGCATCTATCATTGATCAAGAGTGGTAACATACGCCTGGAGACACGTTTCAGGAACCCGCTGCCTAATACCATCAATCTAATAATTTATGCGGTATATGATAGTATGATTGAAGTGTCCCATCGCAGACAGGTTTTAGTTGATTACTATTAAGCATCATGAATACTGTGGAACTGACAGCCAGGTGTTTTGGCTTGTGATAAACTGCCCCAGCAACCTCTACAAATAAGACCTAGTGCTATGATAATTAACACACACCCCTCTGACCAGCCTGGAGAGCATTGGCTGGCAGTTTATATATTGGAGAGAGTTGGGTGTTTTTTTGACAGTTTTGGAAATGCTCCAAATCATTCAATATTTCCTAAATCGATTTATGACTTTTTAAACATGTCATGTGACGAGATACATTTATCAGACAAACAAGTTCAGGATGTCACATCGGTCACATGTGGTGAACACTGTATCTACTTCTTAAATCACATGTGTAGAAGCATCACCTATGATATGTTGATATCTAAATATTCTTCTAATCTGTTTAAAAATGACACAATGGTAACACGTTTTGTGAAAAAGTTGCAACCGTGTGTGTGTTCATAATGTGTTTAGTTGTGTTCAACATGTTCAGACAATTGTGTAAGATTGTGCAAGTCAATAAAATGTTGGTCAAATAAATTATCAGAGTTCATGTATCATTACAATCATTTTTATTTAGTCAAGCAAGGGGTTTTAGTCAAACAATAACATAGTCTGTGGTGGTAGCGATGGTTGATAATGACACTTTTACGGGCGACTATGGCAAGAACCCATTCAATTTTAAGAATTATAATCTAGAATATCTGGCAATATATGTTGACGGTGTCCAGTTCCCCACCAAACCATTACAACCGGACTTCCCTAATGGTTGCGTGACTCGTGAATTCTATCAACTGGTGTTATCAACAGGGAGACATTTAAAGAACAGTGCTATGGCCATTGATCGAAACGATTTCCTGAGACGGTACACTCTTTATGCATTTAATCTGACACCTGACGAGGATAATAGTCAGCATCTATCATTGATCAAGAGTGGTAACATACGCCTGGAGACACGTTTCAGGAACCCGCTGCCTAATACCATCAATCTAATAATTTATGCGGTATATGATAGTATGATTGAAGTGTCCCATCGCAGACAGGTTTTAGTTGATTACTATTAAGCATCATGAATACTGTGGAACTGACAGCCAGGTGTTTTGGCTTGTGATAAACTGCCCCAGCAACCTCTACAAATAAGACCTAGTGCTATGATAATTAACACACACCCCTCTGACCAGCCTGGAGAGCATTGGCTGGCAGTTTATATATTGGAGAGAGTTGGGTGTTTTTTTGACAGTTTTGGAAATGCTCCAAATCATTCAATATTTCCTAAATCGATTTATGACTTTTTAAACATGTCATGTGACGAGATACATTTATCAGACAAACAAGTTCAGGATGTCACATCGGTCACATGTGGTGAACACTGTATCTACTTCTTAAATCACATGTGTAGAAGCATCACCTATGATATGTTGATATCTAAATATTCTTCTAATCTGTTTAAAAATGACACAATGGTAACACGTTTTGTGAAAAAGTTGCAACCGTGTGTGTGTTCATAATGTGTTTAGTTGTGTTCAACATGTTCAGACAATTGTGTAAGATTGTGCAAGTCAATAAAATGTTGGTCAAATAAATTATCAGAGTTCATGTATCATTACAATCATTTTTATTTAGTCAAGCAAGGGGTTTTAGTCAAACAATAACATAGTCTGTGGTGGTAGCGATGGTTGATAATGACACTTTTACGGGCGACTATGGCAAGAACCCATTCAATTTTAAGAATTATAATCTAGAATATCTGGCAATATATGTTGACGGTGTCCAGTTCCCCACCAAACCATTACAACCGGACTTCCCTAATGGTTGCGTGACTCGTGAATTCTATCAACTGGTGTTATCAACAGGGAGACATTTAAAGAACAGTGCTATGGCCATTGATCGAAACGATTTCCTGAGACGGTACACTCTTTATGCATTTAATCTGACACCTGACGAGGATAATAGTCAGCATCTATCATTGATCAAGAGTGGTAACATACGCCTGGAGACACGTTTCAGGAACCCGCTGCCTAATACCATCAATCTAATAATTTATGCGGTATATGATAGTATGATTGAAGTGTCCCATCGCAGACAGGTTTTAGTTGATTACTATTAAGCATCATGAATACTGTGGAACTGACAGCCAGGTGTTTTGGCTTGTGATAAACTGCCCCAGCAACCTCTACAAATAAGACCTAGTGCTATGATAATTAACACACACCCCTCTGACCAGCCTGGAGAGCATTGGCTGGCAGTTTATATATTGGAGAGAGTTGGGTGTTTTTTTGACAGTTTTGGAAATGCTCCAAATCATTCAATATTTCCTAAATCGATTTATGACTTTTTAAACATGTCATGTGACGAGATACATTTATCAGACAAACAAGTTCAGGATGTCACATCGGTCACATGTGGTGAACACTGTATCTACTTCTTAAATCACATGTGTAGAAGCATCACCTATGATATGTTGATATCTAAATATTCTTCTAATCTGTTTAAAAATGACACAATGGTAACACGTTTTGTGAAAAAGTTGCAACCGTGTGTGTGTTCATAATGTGTTTAGTTGTGTTCAACATGTTCAGACAATTGTGTAAGATTGTGCAAGTCAATAAAATGTTGGTCAAATAAATTATCAGAGTTCATGTATCATTACAATCATTTTTATTTAGTCAAGCAAGGGGTTTTAGTCAAACAATAACATAGTCTGTGGTGGTAGCGATGGTTGATAATGACACTTTTACGGGCGACTATGGCAAGAACCCATTCAATTTTAAGAATTATAATCTAGAATATCTGGCAATATATGTTGACGGTGTCCAGTTCCCCACCAAACCATTACAACCGGACTTCCCTAATGGTTGCGTGACTCGTGAATTCTATCAACTGGTGTTATCAACAGGGAGACATTTAAAGAACAGTGCTATGGCCATTGATCGAAACGATTTCCTGAGACGGTACACTCTTTATGCATTTAATCTGACACCTGACGAGGATAATAGTCAGCATCTATCATTGATCAAGAGTGGTAACATACGCCTGGAGACACGTTTCAGGAACCCGCTGCCTAATACCATCAATCTAATAATTTATGCGGTATATGATAGTATGATTGAAGTGTCCCATCGCAGACAGGTTTTAGTTGATTACTATTAAGCATCATGAATACTGTGGAACTGACAGCCAGGTGTTTTGGCTTGTGATAAACTGCCCCAGCAACCTCTACAAATAAGACCTAGTGCTATGATAATTAACACACACCCCTCTGACCAGCCTGGAGAGCATTGGCTGGCAGTTTATATATTGGAGAGAGTTGGGTGTTTTTTTGACAGTTTTGGAAATGCTCCAAATCATTCAATATTTCCTAAATCGATTTATGACTTTTTAAACATGTCATGTGACGAGATACATTTATCAGACAAACAAGTTCAGGATGTCACATCGGTCACATGTGGTGAACACTGTATCTACTTCTTAAATCACATGTGTAGAAGCATCACCTATGATATGTTGATATCTAAATATTCTTCTAATCTGTTTAAAAATGACACAATGGTAACACGTTTTGTGAAAAAGTTGCAACCGTGTGTGTGTTCATAATGTGTTTAGTTGTGTTCAACATGTTCAGACAATTGTGTAAGATTGTGCAAGTCAATAAAATGTTGGTCAAATAAATTATCAGAGTTCATGTATCATTACAATCATTTTTATTTAGTCAAGCAAGGGGTTTTAGTCAAACAATAACATAGTCTGTGGTGGTAGCGATGGTTGATAATGACACTTTTACGGGCGACTATGGCAAGAACCCATTCAATTTTAAGAATTATAATCTAGAATATCTGGCAATATATGTTGACGGTGTCCAGTTCCCCACCAAACCATTACAACCGGACTTCCCTAATGGTTGCGTGACTCGTGAATTCTATCAACTGGTGTTATCAACAGGGAGACATTTAAAGAACAGTGCTATGGCCATTGATCGAAACGATTTCCTGAGACGGTACACTCTTTATGCATTTAATCTGACACCTGACGAGGATAATAGTCAGCATCTATCATTGATCAAGAGTGGTAACATACGCCTGGAGACACGTTTCAGGAACCCGCTGCCTAATACCATCAATCTAATAATTTATGCGGTATATGATAGTATGATTGAAGTGTCCCATCGCAGACAGGTTTTAGTTGATTACTATTAAGCATCATGAATACTGTGGAACTGACAGCCAGGTGTTTTGGCTTGTGATAAACTGCCCCAGCAACCTCTACAAATAAGACCTAGTGCTATGATAATTAACACACACCCCTCTGACCAGCCTGGAGAGCATTGGCTGGCAGTTTATATATTGGAGAGAGTTGGGTGTTTTTTTGACAGTTTTGGAAATGCTCCAAATCATTCAATATTTCCTAAATCGATTTATGACTTTTTAAACATGTCATGTGACGAGATACATTTATCAGACAAACAAGTTCAGGATGTCACATCGGTCACATGTGGTGAACACTGTATCTACTTCTTAAATCACATGTGTAGAAGCATCACCTATGATATGTTGATATCTAAATATTCTTCTAATCTGTTTAAAAATGACACAATGGTAACACGTTTTGTGAAAAAGTTGCAACCGTGTGTGTGTTCATAATGTGTTTAGTTGTGTTCAACATGTTCAGACAATTGTGTAAGATTGTGCAAGTCAATAAAATGTTGGTCAAATAAATTATCAGAGTTCATGTATCATTACAATCATTTTTATTTAGTCAAGCAAGGGGTTTTAGTCAAACAATAACATAGTCTGTGGTGGTAGCGATGGTTGATAATGACACTTTTACGGGCGACTATGGCAAGAACCCATTCAATTTTAAGAATTATAATCTAGAATATCTGGCAATATATGTTGACGGTGTCCAGTTCCCCACCAAACCATTACAACCGGACTTCCCTAATGGTTGCGTGACTCGTGAATTCTATCAACTGGTGTTATCAACAGGGAGACATTTAAAGAACAGTGCTATGGCCATTGATCGAAACGATTTCCTGAGACGGTACACTCTTTATGCATTTAATCTGACACCTGACGAGGATAATAGTCAGCATCTATCATTGATCAAGAGTGGTAACATACGCCTGGAGACACGTTTCAGGAACCCGCTGCCTAATACCATCAATCTAATAATTTATGCGGTATATGATAGTATGATTGAAGTGTCCCATCGCAGACAGGTTTTAGTTGATTACTATTAAGCATCATGAATACTGTGGAACTGACAGCCAGGTGTTTTGGCTTGTGATAAACTGCCCCAGCAACCTCTACAAATAAGACCTAGTGCTATGATAATTAACACACACCCCTCTGACCAGCCTGGAGAGCATTGGCTGGCAGTTTATATATTGGAGAGAGTTGGGTGTTTTTTTGACAGTTTTGGAAATGCTCCAAATCATTCAATATTTCCTAAATCGATTTATGACTTTTTAAACATGTCATGTGACGAGATACATTTATCAGACAAACAAGTTCAGGATGTCACATCGGTCACATGTGGTGAACACTGTATCTACTTCTTAAATCACATGTGTAGAAGCATCACCTATGATATGTTGATATCTAAATATTCTTCTAATCTGTTTAAAAATGACACAATGGTAACACGTTTTGTGAAAAAGTTGCAACCGTGTGTGTGTTCATAATGTGTTTAGTTGTGTTCAACATGTTCAGACAATTGTGTAAGATTGTGCAAGTCAATAAAATGTTGGTCAAATAAATTATCAGAGTTCATGTATCATTACAATCATTTTTATTTAGTCAAGCAAGGGGTTTTAGTCAAACAATAACATAGTCTGTGGTGGTAGCGATGGTTGATAATGACACTTTTACGGGCGACTATGGCAAGAACCCATTCAATTTTAAGAATTATAATCTAGAATATCTGGCAATATATGTTGACGGTGTCCAGTTCCCCACCAAACCATTACAACCGGACTTCCCTAATGGTTGCGTGACTCGTGAATTCTATCAACTGGTGTTATCAACAGGGAGACATTTAAAGAACAGTGCTATGGCCATTGATCGAAACGATTTCCTGAGACGGTACACTCTTTATGCATTTAATCTGACACCTGACGAGGATAATAGTCAGCATCTATCATTGATCAAGAGTGGTAACATACGCCTGGAGACACGTTTCAGGAACCCGCTGCCTAATACCATCAATCTAATAATTTATGCGGTATATGATAGTATGATTGAAGTGTCCCATCGCAGACAGGTTTTAGTTGATTACTATTAAGCATCATGAATACTGTGGAACTGACAGCCAGGTGTTTTGGCTTGTGATAAACTGCCCCAGCAACCTCTACAAATAAGACCTAGTGCTATGATAATTAACACACACCCCTCTGACCAGCCTGGAGAGCATTGGCTGGCAGTTTATATATTGGAGAGAGTTGGGTGTTTTTTTGACAGTTTTGGAAATGCTCCAAATCATTCAATATTTCCTAAATCGATTTATGACTTTTTAAACATGTCATGTGACGAGATACATTTATCAGACAAACAAGTTCAGGATGTCACATCGGTCACATGTGGTGAACACTGTATCTACTTCTTAAATCACATGTGTAGAAGCATCACCTATGATATGTTGATATCTAAATATTCTTCTAATCTGTTTAAAAATGACACAATGGTAACACGTTTTGTGAAAAAGTTGCAACCGTGTGTGTGTTCATAATGTGTTTAGTTGTGTTCAACATGTTCAGACAATTGTGTAAGATTGTGCAAGTCAATAAAATGTTGGTCAAATAAATTATCAGAGTTCATGTATCATTACAATCATTTTTATTTAGTCAAGCAAGGGGTTTTAGTCAAACAATAACATAGTCTGTGGTGGTAGCGATGGTTGATAATGACACTTTTACGGGCGACTATGGCAAGAACCCATTCAATTTTAAGAATTATAATCTAGAATATCTGGCAATATATGTTGACGGTGTCCAGTTCCCCACCAAACCATTACAACCGGACTTCCCTAATGGTTGCGTGACTCGTGAATTCTATCAACTGGTGTTATCAACAGGGAGACATTTAAAGAACAGTGCTATGGCCATTGATCGAAACGATTTCCTGAGACGGTACACTCTTTATGCACTTAATCTGACACCTGACGAGGATAATAGTCAGCATCTATCATTGATCAAGAGTGGTAACATACGCCTGGAGACACGTTTCAGGAACCCGCTGCCTAATACCATCAATCTAATAATTTATGCGGTATATGATAGTATGATTGAAGTGTCCCATCGCAGACAGGTTTTAGTTGATTACTATTAAGCATCATGAATACTGTGGAACTGACAGCCAGGTGTTTTGGCTTGTGATAAACTGCCCCAGCAACCTCTACAAATAAGACCTAGTGCTATGATAATTAACACACACCCCTCTGACCAGCCTGGAGAGCATTGGCTGGCAGTTTATATATTGGAGAGAGTTGGGTGTTTTTTTGACAGTTTTGGAAATGCTCCAAATCATTCAATATTTCCTAAATCGATTTATGACTTTTTAAACATGTCATGTGACGAGATACATTTATCAGACAAACAAGTTCAGGATGTCACATCGGTCACATGTGGTGAACACTGTATCTACTTCTTAAATCACATGTGTAGAAGCATCACCTATGATATGTTGATATCTAAATATTCTTCTAATCTGTTTAAAAATGACACAATGGTAACACGTTTTGTGAAAAAGTTGCAACCGTGTGTGTGTTCATAATGTGTTTAGTTGTGTTCAACATGTTCAGACAATTGTGTAAGATTGTGCAAGTCAATAAAATGTTGGTCAAATAAATTATCAGAGTTCATGTATCATTACAATCATTTTTATTTAGTCAAGCAAGGGGTTTTAGTCAAACAATAACATAGTCTGTGGTCGTAGCGATGGTTGATAATGACACTTTTACGGGCGACTATGGCAAGAACCCATTCAATTTTAAGAATTATAATCTAGAATATCTGGCAATATATGTTGACGGTGTCCAGTTCCCCACCAAACCATTACAACCGGACTTCCCTAATGGTTGCGTGACTCGTGAATTCTATCAACTGGTGTTATCAACAGGGAGACATTTAAAGAACAGTGCTATGGCCATTGATCGAAACGATTTCCTGAGACGGTACACTCTTTATGCATTTAATCTGACACCTGACGAGGATAATAGTCAGCATCTATCATTGATCAAGAGTGGTAACATACGCCTGGAGACACGTTTCAGGAACCCGCTGCCTAATACCATCAATCTAATAATTTATGCGGTATATGATAGTATGATTGAAGTGTCCCATCGCAGACAGGTTTTAGTTGATTACTATTAAGCATCATGAATACTGTGGAACTTGACAGCCAGGTGTTTTGGCTTGTGATAAACTGCCCCAGCAACCTCTACAAATAAGACCTAGTGCTATGATAATTAACACACACCCCTCTGACCAGCCTGGAGAGCATTGGCTGGCAGTTTATATATTGGAGAGAGTTGGGTGTTTTTTTGACAGTTTTGGAAATGCTCCAAATCATTCAATATTTCCTAAATCGATTTATGACTTTTTAAACATGTCATGTGACGAGATACATTTATCAGACAAACAAGTTCAGGATGTCACATCGGTCACATGTGGTGAACACTGTATCTACTTCTTAAATCACATGTGTAGAAGCATCACCTATGATATGTTGATATCTAAATATTCTTCTAATCTGTTTAAAAATGACACAATGGTAACACGTTTTGTGAAAAAGTTGCAACCGTGTGTGTGTTCATAATGTGTTTAGTTGTGTTCAACATGTTCAGACAATTGTGTAAGATTGTGCAAGTCAATAAAATGTTGGTCAAATAAATTATCAGAGTTCATGTATCATTACAATCATTTTTATTTAGTCAAGCAAGGGGTTTTAGTCAAACAATAACATAGTCTGTGGTGGTAGCGATGGTTGATAATGACACTTTTACGGGCGACTATGGCAAGAACCCATTCAATTTTAAGAATTATAATCTAGAATATCTGGCAATATATGTTGACGGTGTCCAGTTCCCCACCAAACCATTACAACCGGACTTCCCTAATGGTTGCGTGACTCGTGAATTCTATCAACTGGTGTTATCAACAGGGAGACATTTAAAGAACAGTGCTATGGCCATTGATCGAAACGATTTCCTGAGACGGTACACTCTTTATGCATTTAATCTGACACCTGACGAGGATAATAGTCAGCATCTATCATTGATCAAGAGTGGTAACATACGCCTGGAGACACGTTTCAGGAACCCGCTGCCTAATACCATCAATCTAATAATTTATGCGGTATATGATAGTATGATTGAAGTGTCCCATCGCAGACAGGTTTTAGTTGATTACTATTAAGCATCATGAATACTGTGGAACTTGACAGCCAGGTGTTTTGGCTTGTGATAAACTGCCCCAGCAACCTCTACAAATAAGACCTAGTGCTATGATAATTAACACACACCCCTCTGACCAGCCTGGAGAGCATTGGCTGGCAGTTTATATATTGGAGAGAGTTGGGTGTTTTTTTGACAGTTTTGGAAATGCTCCAAATCATTCAATATTTCCTAAATCGATTTATGACTTTTTAAACATGTCATGTGACGAGATACATTTATCAGACAAACAAGTTCAGGATGTCACATCGGTCACATGTGGTGAACACTGTATCTACTTCTTAAATCACATGTGTAGAAGCATCACCTATGATATGTTGATATCTAAATATTCTTCTAATCTGTTTAAAAATGACACAATGGTAACACGTTTTGTGAAAAAGTTGCAACCGTGTGTGTGTTCATAATGTGTTTAGTTGTGTTCAACATGTTCAGACAATTGTGTAAGATTGTGCAAGTCAATAAAATGTTGGTCAAATAAATTATCAGAGTTCATGTATCATTACAATCATTTTTATTTAGTCAAGCAAGGGGTTTTAGTCAAACAATAACATAGTCTGTGGTGGTAGCGATGGTTGATAATGACACTTTTACGGGCGACTATGGCAAGAACCCATTCAATTTTAAGAATTATAATCTAGAATATCTGGCAATATATGTTGACGGTGTCCAGTTCCCCACCAAACCATTACAACCGGACTTCCCTAATGGTTGCGTGACTCGTGAATTCTATCAACTGGTGTTATCAACAGGGAGACATTTAAAGAACAGTGCTATGGCCATTGATCGAAACGATTTCCTGAGACGGTACACTCTTTATGCACTTAATCTGACACCTGACGAGGATAATAGTCAGCATCTATCATTGATCAAGAGTGGTAACATACGCCTGGAGACACGTTTCAGGAACCCGCTGCCTAATACCATCAATCTAATAATTTATGCGGTATATGATAGTATGATTGAAGTGTCCCATCGCAGACAGGTTTTAGTTGATTACTATTAAGCATCATGAATACTGTGGAACTGACAGCCAGGTGTTTTGGCTTGTGATAAACTGCCCCAGCAACCTCTACAAATAAGACCTAGTGCTATGATAATTAACACACACCCCTCTGACCAGCCTGGAGAGCATTGGCTGGCAGTTTATATATTGGAGAGAGTTGGGTGTTTTTTTGACAGTTTTGGAAATGCTCCAAATCATTCAATATTTCCTAAATCGATTTATGACTTTTTAAACATGTCATGTGACGAGATACATTTATCAGACAAACAAGTTCAGGATGTCACATCGGTCACATGTGGTGAACACTGTATCTACTTCTTAAATCACATGTGTAGAAGCATCACCTATGATATGTTGATATCTAAATATTCTTCTAATCTGTTTAAAAATGACACAATGGTAACACGTTTTGTGAAAAAGTTGCAACCGTGTGTGTGTTCATAATGTGTTTAGTTGTGTTCAACATGTTCAGACAATTGTGTAAGATTGTGCAAGTCAATAAAATGTTGGTCAAATAAATTATCAGAGTTCATGTATCATTACAATCATTTTTATTTAGTCAAGCAAGGGGTTTTAGTCAAACAATAACATAGTCTGTGGTGGTAGCGATGGTTGATAATGACACTTTTACGGGCGACTATGGCAAGAACCCATTCAATTTTAAGAATTATAATCTAGAATATCTGGCAATATATGTTGACGGTGTCCAGTTCCCCACCAAACCATTACAACCGGACTTCCCTAATGGTTGCGTGACTCGTGAATTCTATCAACTGGTGTTATCAACAGGGAGACATTTAAAGAACAGTGCTATGGCCATTGATCGAAACGATTTCCTGAGACGGTACACTCTTTATGCATTTAATCTGACACCTGACGAGGATAATAGTCAGCATCTATCATTGATCAAGAGTGGTAACATACGCCTGGAGACACGTTTCAGGAACCCGCTGCCTAATACCATCAATCTAATAATTTATGCGGTATATGATAGTATGATTGAAGTGTCCCATCGCAGACAGGTTTTAGTTGATTACTATTAAGCATCATGAATACTGTGGAACTGACAGCCAGGTGTTTTGGCTTGTGATAAACTGCCCCAGCAACCTCTACAAATAAGACCTAGTGCTATGATAATTAACACACACCCCTCTGACCAGCCTGGAGAGCATTGGCTGGCAGTTTATATATTGGAGAGAGTTGGGTGTTTTTTTGACAGTTTTGGAAATGCTCCAAATCATTCAATATTTCCTAAATCGATTTATGACTTTTTAAACATGTCATGTGACGAGATACATTTATCAGACAAACAAGTTCAGGATGTCACATCGGTCACATGTGGTGAACACTGTATCTACTTCTTAAATCACATGTGTAGAAGCATCACCTATGATATGTTGATATCTAAATATTCTTCTAATCTGTTTAAAAATGACACAATGGTAACACGTTTTGTGAAAAAGTTGCAACCGTGTGTGTGTTCATAATGTGTTTAGTTGTGTTCAACATGTTCAGACAATTGTGTAAGATTGTGCAAGTCAATAAAATGTTGGTCAAATAAATTATCAGAGTTCATGTATCATTACAATCATTTTTATTTAGTCAAGCAAGGGGTTTTAGTCAAACAATAACATAGTCTGTGGTGGTAGCGATGGTTGATAATGACACTTTTACGGGCGACTATGGCAAGAACCCATTCAATTTTAAGAATTATAATCTAGAATATCTGGCAATATATGTTGACGGTGTCCAGTTCCCCACCAAACCATTACAACCGGACTTCCCTAATGGTTGCGTGACTCGTGAATTCTATCAACTGGTGTTATCAACAGGGAGACATTTAAAGAACAGTGCTATGGCCATTGATCGAAACGATTTCCTGAGACGGTACACTCTTTATGCATTTAATCTGACACCTGACGAGGATAATAGTCAGCATCTATCATTGATCAAGAGTGGTAACATACGCCTGGAGACACGTTTCAGGAACCCGCTGCCTAATACCATCAATCTAATAATTTATGCGGTATATGATAGTATGATTGAAGTGTCCCATCGCAGACAGGTTTTAGTTGATTACTATTAAGCATCATGAATACTGTGGAACTGACAGCCAGGTGTTTTGGCTTGTGATAAACTGCCCCAGCAACCTCTACAAATAAGACCTAGTGCTATGATAATTAACACACACCCCTCTGACCAGCCTGGAGAGCATTGGCTGGCAGTTTATATATTGGAGAGAGTTGGGTGTTTTTTGACAGTTTTGGAAATGCTCCAAATCATTCAATATTTCCTAAATCGATTTATGACTTTTTAAACATGTCATGTGACGAGATACATTTATCAGACAAACAAGTTCAGGATGTCACATCGGTCACATGTGGTGAACACTGTATCTACTTCTTAAATCACATGTGTAGAAGCATCACCTATGATATGTTGATATCTAAATATTCTTCTAATCTGTTTAAAAATGACACAATGGTAACACGTTTTGTGAAAAAGTTGCAACCGTGTGTGTGTTCATAATGTGTTTAGTTGTGTTCAACATGTTCAGACAATTGTGTAAGATTGTGCAAGTCAATAAAATGTTGGTCAAATAAATTATCAGAGTTCATGTATCATTACAATCATTTTTATTTAGTCAAGCAAGGGGTTTTAGTCAAACAATAACATAGTCTGTGGTGGTAGCGATGGTTGATAATGACACTTTTACGGGCGACTATGGCAAGAACCCATTCAATTTTAAGAATTATAATCTAGAATATCTGGCAATATATGTTGACGGTGTCCAGTTCCCCACCAAACCATTACAACCGGACTTCCCTAATGGTTGCGTGACTCGTGAATTCTATCAACTGGTGTTATCAACAGGGAGACATTTAAAGAACAGTGCTATGGCCATTGATCGAAACGATTTCCTGAGACGGTACACTCTTTATGCATTTAATCTGACACCTGACGAGGATAATAGTCAGCATCTATCATTGATCAAGAGTGGTAACATACGCCTGGAGACACGTTTCAGGAACCCGCTGCCTAATACCATCAATCTAATAATTTATGCGGTATATGATAGTATGATTGAAGTGTCCCATCGCAGACAGGTTTTAGTTGATTACTATTAAGCATCATGAATACTGTGGAACTGACAGCCAGGTGTTTTGGCTTGTGATAAACTGCCCCAGCAACCTCTACAAATAAGACCTAGTGCTATGATAATTAACACACACCCCTCTGACCAGCCTGGAGAGCATTGGCTGGCAGTTTATATATTGGAGAGAGTTGGGTGTTTTTCTGACAGTTTTGGAAATGCTCCAAATCATTCAATATTTCCTAAATCGATTTATGACTTTTTAAACATGTCATGTGACGAGATACATTTATCAGACAAACAAGTTCAGGATGTCACATCGGTCACATGTGGTGAACACTGTATCTACTTCTTAAATCACATGTGTAGAAGCATCACCTATGATATGTTGATATCTAAATATTCTTCTAATCTGTTTAAAAATGACACAATGGTAACACGTTTTGTGAAAAAGTTGCAACCGTGTGTGTGTTCATAATGTGTTTAGTTGTGTTCAACATGTTCAGACAATTGTGTAAGATTGTGCAAGTCAATAAAATGTTGGTCAAATAAATTATCAGAGTTCATGTATCATTACAATCATTTTTATTTAGTCAAGCAAGGGGTTTTAGTCAAACAATAACATAGTCTGTGGTGGTAGCGATGGTTGATAATGACACTTTTACGGGCGACTATGGCAAGAACCCATTCAATTTTAAGAATTATAATCTAGAATATCTGGCAATATATGTTGACGGTGTCCAGTTCCCCACCAAACCATTACAACCGGACTTCCCTAATGGTTGCGTGACTCGTGAATTCTATCAACTGGTGTTATCAACAGGGAGACATTTAAAGAACAGTGCTATGGCCATTGATCGAAACGATTTCCTGAGACGGTACACTCTTTATGCATTTAATCTGACACCTGACGAGGATAATAGTCAGCATCTATCATTGATCAAGAGTGGTAACATACGCCTGGAGACACGTTTCAGGAACCCGCTGCCTAATACCATCAATCTAATAATTTATGCGGTATATGATAGTATGATTGAAGTGTCCCATCGCAGACAGGTTTTAGTTGATTACTATTAAGCATCATGAATACTGTGGAACTGACAGCCAGGTGTTTTGGCTTGTGATAAACTGCCCCAGCAACCTCTACAAATAAGACCTAGTGCTATGATAATTAACACACACCCCTCTGACCAGCCTGGAGAGCATTGGCTGGCAGTTTATATATTGGAGAGAGTTGGGTGTTTTTTTGACAGTTTTGGAAATGCTCCAAATCATTCAATATTTCCTAAATCGATTTATGACTTTTTAAACATGTCATGTGACGAGATACATTTATCAGACAAACAAGTTCAGGATGTCACATCGGTCACATGTGGTGAACACTGTATCTACTTCTTAAATCACATGTGTAGAAGCATCACCTATGATATGTTGATATCTAAATATTCTTCTAATCTGTTTAAAAATGACACAATGGTAACACGTTTTGTGAAAAAGTTGCAACCGTGTGTGTGTTCATAATGTGTTTAGTTGTGTTCAACATGTTCAGACAATTGTGTAAGATTGTGCAAGTCAATAAAATGTTGGTCAAATAAATTATCAGAGTTCATGTATCATTACAATCATTTTTATTTAGTCAAGCAAGGGGTTTTAGTCAAACAATAACATAGTCTGTGGTGGTAGCGATGGTTGATAATGACACTTTTACGGGCGACTATGGCAAGAACCCATTCAATTTTAAGAATTATAATCTAGAATATCTGGCAATATATGTTGACGGTGTCCAGTTCCCCACCAAACCATTACAACCGGACTTCCCTAATGGTTGCGTGACTCGTGAATTCTATCAACTGGTGTTATCAACAGGGAGACATTTAAAGAACAGTGCTATGGCCATTGATCGAAACGATTTCCTGAGACGGTACACTCTTTATGCATTTAATCTGACACCTGACGAGGATAATAGTCAGCATCTATCATTGATCAAGAGTGGTAACATACGCCTGGAGACACGTTTCAGGAACCCGCTGCCTAATACCATCAATCTAATAATTTATGCGGTATATGATAGTATGATTGAAGTGTCCCATCGCAGACAGGTTTTAGTTGATTACTATTAAGCATCATGAATACTGTGGAACTGACAGCCAGGTGTTTTGGCTTGTGATAAACTGCCCCAGCAACCTCTACAAATAAGACCTAGTGCTATGATAATTAACACACACCCCTCTGACCAGCCTGGAGAGCATTGGCTGGCAGTTTATATATTGGAGAGAGTTGGGTGTTTTTTTGACAGTTTTGGAAATGCTCCAAATCATTCAATATTTCCTAAATCGATTTATGACTTTTTAAACATGTCATGTGACGAGATACATTTATCAGACAAACAAGTTCAGGATGTCACATCGGTCACATGTGGTGAACACTGTATCTACTTCTTAAATCACATGTGTAGAAGCATCACCTATGATATGTTGATATCTAAATATTCTTCTAATCTGTTTAAAAATGACACAATGGTAACACGTTTTGTGAAAAAGTTGCAACCGTGTGTGTGTTCATAATGTGTTTAGTTGTGTTCAACATGTTCAGACAATTGTGTAAGATTGTGCAAGTCAATAAAATGTTGGTCAAATAAATTATCAGAGTTCATGTATCATTACAATCATTTTTATTTAGTCAAGCAAGGGGTTTTAGTCAAACAATAACATAGTCTGTGGTGGTAGCGATGGTTGATAATGACACTTTTACGGGCGACTATGGCAAGAACCCATTCAATTTTAAGAATTATAATCTAGAATATCTGGCAATATATGTTGACGGTGTCCAGTTCCCCACCAAACCATTACAACCGGACTTCCCTAATGGTTGCGTGACTCGTGAATTCTATCAACTGGTGTTATCAACAGGGAGACATTTAAAGAACAGTGCTATGGCCATTGATCGAAACGATTTCCTGAGACGGTACACTCTTTATGCATTTAATCTGACACCTGACGAGGATAATAGTCAGCATCTATCATTGATCAAGAGTGGTAACATACGCCTGGAGACACGTTTCAGGAACCCGCTGCCTAATACCATCAATCTAATAATTTATGCGGTATATGATAGTATGATTGAAGTGTCCCATCGCAGACAGGTTTTAGTTGATTACTATTAAGCATCATGAATACTGTGGAACTGACAGCCAGGTGTTTTGGCTTGTGATAAACTGCCCCAGCAACCTCTACAAATAAGACCTAGTGCTATGATAATTAACACACACCCCTCTGACCAGCCTGGAGAGCATTGGCTGGCAGTTTATATATTGGAGAGAGTTGGGTGTTTTTTTGACAGTTTTGGAAATGCTCCAAATCATTCAATATTTCCTAAATCGATTTATGACTTTTTAAACATGTCATGTGACGAGATACATTTATCAGACAAACAAGTTCAGGATGTCACATCGGTCACATGTGGTGAACACTGTATCTACTTCTTAAATCACATGTGTAGAAGCATCACCTATGATATGTTGATATCTAAATATTCTTCTAATCTGTTTAAAAATGACACAATGGTAACACGTTTTGTGAAAAAGTTGCAACCGTGTGTGTGTTCATAATGTGTTTAGTTGTGTTCAACATGTTCAGACAATTGTGTAAGATTGTGCAAGTCAATAAAATGTTGGTCAAATAAATTATCAGAGTTCATGTATCATTACAATCATTTTTATTTAGTCAAGCAAGGGGTTTTAGTCAAACAATAACATAGTCTGTGGTGGTAGCGATGGTTGATAATGACACTTTTACGGGCGACTATGGCAAGAACCCATTCAATTTTAAGAATTATAATCTAGAATATCTGGCAATATATGTTGACGGTGTCCAGTTCCCCACCAAACCATTACAACCGGACTTCCCTAATGGTTGCGTGACTCGTGAATTCTATCAACTGGTGTTATCAACAGGGAGACATTTAAAGAACAGTGCTATGGCCATTGATCGAAACGATTTCCTGAGACGGTACACTCTTTATGCATTTAATCTGACACCTGACGAGGATAATAGTCAGCATCTATCATTGATCAAGAGTGGTAACATACGCCTGGAGACACGTTTCAGGAACCCGCTGCCTAATACCATCAATCTAATAATTTATGCGGTATATGATAGTATGATTGAAGTGTCCCATCGCAGACAGGTTTTAGTTGATTACTATTAAGCATCATGAATACTGTGGAACTGACAGCCAGGTGTTTTGGCTTGTGATAAACTGCCCCAGCAACCTCTACAAATAAGACCTAGTGCTATGATAATTAACACACACCCCTCTGACCAGCCTGGAGAGCATTGGCTGGCAGTTTATATATTGGAGAGAGTTGGGTGTTTTTTTGACAGTTTTGGAAATGCTCCAAATCATTCAATATTTCCTAAATCGATTTATGACTTTTTAAACATGTCATGTGACGAGATACATTTATCAGACAAACAAGTTCAGGATGTCACATCGGTCACATGTGGTGAACACTGTATCTACTTCTTAAATCACATGTGTAGAAGCATCACCTATGATATGTTGATATCTAAATATTCTTCTAATCTGTTTAAAAATGACACAATGGTAACACGTTTTGTGAAAAAGTTGCAACCGTGTGTGTGTTCATAATGTGTTTAGTTGTGTTCAACATGTTCAGACAATTGTGTAAGATTGTGCAAGTCAATAAAATGTTGGTCAAATAAATTATCAGAGTTCATGTATCATTACAATCATTTTTATTTAGTCAAGCAAGGGGTTTTAGTCAAACAATAACATAGTCTGTGGTGGTAGCGATGGTTGATAATGACACTTTTACGGGCGACTATGGCAAGAACCCATTCAATTTTAAGAATTATAATCTAGAATATCTGGCAATATATGTTGACGGTGTCCAGTTCCCCACCAAACCATTACAACCGGACTTCCCTAATGGTTGCGTGACTCGTGAATTCTATCAACTGGTGTTATCAACAGGGAGACATTTAAAGAACAGTGCTATGGCCATTGATCGAAACGATTTCCTGAGACGGTACACTCTTTATGCATTTAATCTGACACCTGACGAGGATAATAGTCAGCATCTATCATTGATCAAGAGTGGTAACATACGCCTGGAGACACGTTTCAGGAACCCGCTGCCTAATACCATCAATCTAATAATTTATGCGGTATATGATAGTATGATTGAAGTGTCCCATCGCAGACAGGTTTTAGTTGATTACTATTAAGCATCATGAATACTGTGGAACTGACAGCCAGGTGTTTTGGCTTGTGATAAACTGCCCCAGCAACCTCTACAAATAAGACCTAGTGCTATGATAATTAACACACACCCCTCTGACCAGCCTGGAGAGCATTGGCTGGCAGTTTATATATTGGAGAGAGTTGGGTGTTTTTTTGACAGTTTTGGAAATGCTCCAAATCATTCAATATTTCCTAAATCGATTTATGACTTTTTAAACATGTCATGTGACGAGATACATTTATCAGACAAACAAGTTCAGGATGTCACATCGGTCACATGTGGTGAACACTGTATCTACTTCTTAAATCACATGTGTAGAAGCATCACCTATGATATGTTGATATCTAAATATTCTTCTAATCTGTTTAAAAATGACACAATGGTAACACGTTTTGTGAAAAAGTTGCAACCGTGTGTGTGTTCATAATGTGTTTAGTTGTGTTCAACATGTTCAGACAATTGTGTAAGATTGTGCAAGTCAATAAAATGTTGGTCAAATAAATTATCAGAGTTCATGTATCATTACAATCATTTTTATTTAGTCAAGCAAGGGGTTTTAGTCAAACAATAACATAGTCTGTGGTGGTAGCGATGGTTGATAATGACACTTTTACGGGCGACTATGGCAAGAACCCATTCAATTTTAAGAATTATAATCTAGAATATCTGGCAATATATGTTGACGGTGTCCAGTTCCCCACCAAACCATTACAACCGGACTTCCCTAATGGTTGCGTGACTCGTGAATTCTATCAACTGGTGTTATCAACAGGGAGACATTTAAAGAACAGTGCTATGGCCATTGATCGAAACGATTTCCTGAGACGGTACACTCTTTATGCATTTAATCTGACACCTGACGAGGATAATAGTCAGCATCTATCATTGATCAAGAGTGGTAACATACGCCTGGAGACACGTTTCAGGAACCCGCTGCCTAATACCATCAATCTAATAATTTATGCGGTATATGATAGTATGATTGAAGTGTCCCATCGCAGACAGGTTTTAGTTGATTACTATTAAGCATCATGAATACTGTGGAACTGACAGCCAGGTGTTTTGGCTTGTGATAAACTGCCCCAGCAACCTCTACAAATAAGACCTAGTGCTATGATAATTAACACACACCCCTCTGACCAGCCTGGAGAGCATTGGCTGGCAGTTTATATATTGGAGAGAGTTGGGTGTTTTTTTGACAGTTTTGGAAATGCTCCAAATCATTCAATATTTCCTAAATCGATTTATGACTTTTTAAACATGTCATGTGACGAGATACATTTATCAGACAAACAAGTTCAGGATGTCACATCGGTCACATGTGGTGAACACTGTATCTACTTCTTAAATCACATGTGTAGAAGCATCACCTATGATATGTTGATATCTAAATATTCTTCTAATCTGTTTAAAAATGACACAATGGTAACACGTTTTGTGAAAAAGTTGCAACCGTGTGTGTGTTCATAATGTGTTTAGTTGTGTTCAACATGTTCAGACAATTGTGTAAGATTGTGCAAGTCAATAAAATGTTGGTCAAATAAATTATCAGAGTTCATGTATCATTACAATCATTTTTATTTAGTCAAGCAAGGGGTTTTAGTCAAACAATAACATAGTCTGTGGTGGTAGCGATGGTTGATAATGACACTTTTACGGGCGACTATGGCAAGAACCCATTCAATTTTAAGAATTATAATCTAGAATATCTGGCAATATATGTTGACGGTGTCCAGTTCCCCACCAAACCATTACAACCGGACTTCCCTAATGGTTGCGTGACTCGTGAATTCTATCAACTGGTGTTATCAACAGGGAGACATTTAAAGAACAGTGCTATGGCCATTGATCGAAACGATTTCCTGAGACGGTACACTCTTTATGCATTTAATCTGACACCTGACGAGGATAATAGTCAGCATCTATCATTGATCAAGAGTGGTAACATACGCCTGGAGACACGTTTCAGGAACCCGCTGCCTAATACCATCAATCTAATAATTTATGCGGTATATGATAGTATGATTGAAGTGTCCCATCGCAGACAGGTTTTAGTTGATTACTATTAAGCATCATGAATACTGTGGAACTGACAGCCAGGTGTTTTGGCTTGTGATAAACTGCCCCAGCAACCTCTACAAATAAGACCTAGTGCTATGATAATTAACACACACCCCTCTGACCAGCCTGGAGAGCATTGGCTGGCAGTTTATATATTGGAGAGAGTTGGGTGTTTTTTTGACAGTTTTGGAAATGCTCCAAATCATTCAATATTTCCTAAATCGATTTATGACTTTTTAAACATGTCATGTGACGAGATACATTTATCAGACAAACAAGTTCAGGATGTCACATCGGTCACATGTGGTGAACACTGTATCTACTTCTTAAATCACATGTGTAGAAGCATCACCTATGATATGTTGATATCTAAATATTCTTCTAATCTGTTTAAAAATGACACAATGGTAACACGTTTTGTGAAAAAGTTGCAACCGTGTGTGTGTTCATAATGTGTTTAGTTGTGTTCAACATGTTCAGACAATTGTGTAAGATTGTGCAAGTCAATAAAATGTTGGTCAAATAAATTATCAGAGTTCATGTATCATTACAATCATTTTTATTTAGTCAAGCAAGGGGTTTTAGTCAAACAATAACATAGTCTGTGGTGGTAGCGATGGTTGATAATGACACTTTTACGGGCGACTATGGCAAGAACCCATTCAATTTTAAGAATTATAATCTAGAATATCTGGCAATATATGTTGACGGTGTCCAGTTCCCCACCAAACCATTACAACCGGACTTCCCTAATGGTTGCGTGACTCGTGAATTCTATCAACTGGTGTTATCAACAGGGAGACATTTAAAGAACAGTGCTATGGCCATTGATCGAAACGATTTCCTGAGACGGTACACTCTTTATGCATTTAATCTGACACCTGACGAGGATAATAGTCAGCATCTATCATTGATCAAGAGTGGTAACATACGCCTGGAGACACGTTTCAGGAACCCGCTGCCTAATACCATCAATCTAATAATTTATGCGGTATATGATAGTATGATTGAAGTGTCCCATCGCAGACAGGTTTTAGTTGATTACTATTAAGCATCATGAATACTGTGGAACTGACAGCCAGGTGTTTTGGCTTGTGATAAACTGCCCCAGCAACCTCTACAAATAAGACCTAGTGCTATGATAATTAACACACACCCCTCTGACCAGCCTGGAGAGCATTGGCTGGCAGTTTATATATTGGAGAGAGTTGGGTGTTTTTTTGACAGTTTTGGAAATGCTCCAAATCATTCAATATTTCCTAAATCGATTTATGACTTTTTAAACATGTCATGTGACGAGATACATTTATCAGACAAACAAGTTCAGGATGTCACATCGGTCACATGTGGTGAACACTGTATCTACTTCTTAAATCACATGTGTAGAAGCATCACCTATGATATGTTGATATCTAAATATTCTTCTAATCTGTTTAAAAATGACACAATGGTAACACGTTTTGTGAAAAAGTTGCAACCGTGTGTGTGTTCATAATGTGTTTAGTTGTGTTCAACATGTTCAGACAATTGTGTAAGATTGTGCAAGTCAATAAAATGTTGGTCAAATAAATTATCAGAGTTCATGTATCATTACAATCATTTTTATTTAGTCAAGCAAGGGGTTTTAGTCAAACAATAACATAGTCTGTGGTGGTAGCGATGGTTGATAATGACACTTTTACGGGCGACTATGGCAAGAACCCATTCAATTTTAAGAATTATAATCTAGAATATCTGGCAATATATGTTGACGGTGTCCAGTTCCCCACCAAACCATTACAACCGGACTTCCCTAATGGTTGCGTGACTCGTGAATTCTATCAACTGGTGTTATCAACAGGGAGACATTTAAAGAACAGTGCTATGGCCATTGATCGAAACGATTTCCTGAGACGGTACACTCTTTATGCATTTAATCTGACACCTGACGAGGATAATAGTCAGCATCTATCATTGATCAAGAGTGGTAACATACGCCTGGAGACACGTTTCAGGAACCCGCTGCCTAATACCATCAATCTAATAATTTATGCGGTATATGATAGTATGATTGAAGTGTCCCATCGCAGACAGGTTTTAGTTGATTACTATTAAGCATCATGAATACTGTGGAACTGACAGCCAGGTGTTTTGGCTTGTGATAAACTGCCCCAGCAACCTCTACAAATAAGACCTAGTGCTATGATAATTAACACACACCCCTCTGACCAGCCTGGAGAGCATTGGCTGGCAGTTTATATATTGGAGAGAGTTGGGTGTTTTTTTGACAGTTTTGGAAATGCTCCAAATCATTCAATATTTCCTAAATCGATTTATGACTTTTTAAACATGTCATGTGACGAGATACATTTATCAGACAAACAAGTTCAGGATGTCACATCGGTCACATGTGGTGAACACTGTATCTACTTCTTAAATCACATGTGTAGAAGCATCACCTATGATATGTTGATATCTAAATATTCTTCTAATCTGTTTAAAAATGACACAATGGTAACACGTTTTGTGAAAAAGTTGCAACCGTGTGTGTGTTCATAATGTGTTTAGTTGTGTTCAACATGTTCAGACAATTGTGTAAGATTGTGCAAGTCAATAAAATGTTGGTCAAATAAATTATCAGAGTTCATGTATCATTACAATCATTTTTATTTAGTCAAGCAAGGGGTTTTAGTCAAACAATAACATAGTCTGTGGTGGTAGCGATGGTTGATAATGACACTTTTACGGGCGACTATGGCAAGAACCCATTCAATTTTAAGAATTATAATCTAGAATATCTGGCAATATATGTTGACGGTGTCCAGTTCCCCACCAAACCATTACAACCGGACTTCCCTAATGGTTGCGTGACTCGTGAATTCTATCAACTGGTGTTATCAACAGGGAGACATTTAAAGAACAGTGCTATGGCCATTGATCGAAACGATTTCCTGAGACGGTACACTCTTTATGCACTTAATCTGACACCTGACGAGGATAATAGTCAGCATCTATCATTGATCAAGAGTGGTAACATACGCCTGGAGACACGTTTCAGGAACCCGCTGCCTAATACCATCAATCTAATAATTTATGCGGTATATGATAGTATGATTGAAGTGTCCCATCGCAGACAGGTTTTAGTTGATTACTATTAAGCATCATGAATACTGTGGAACTGACAGCCAGGTGTTTTGGCTTGTGATAAACTGCCCCAGCAACCTCGACAAATAAGACCTAGTGCTATGATAATTAACACACACCCCTCTGACCAGCCTGGAGAGCATTGGCTGGCAGTTTATATATTGGAGAGAGTTGGGTGTTTTTTTGACAGTTTTGGAAATGCTCCAAATCATTCAATATTTCCTAAATCGATTTATGACTTTTTAAACATGTCATGTGACGAGATACATTTATCAGACAAACAAGTTCAGGATGTCACGTCGGTCACATGTGGTGAACACTGTATCTACTTCTTAAATCACATGTGTAGAAGCATCACCTATGATATGTTGATATCTAAATATTCTTCTAATCTGTTTAAAAATGACACAATGGTAACACGTTTTGTGAAAAAGTTGCAACCGTGTGTGTGTTCATAATGTGTTTAGTTGTGTTCAACATGTTCAGACAATTGTGTAAGATTGTGCAAGTCAATAAAATGTTGGTCAAATAAATTATCAGAGTTCATGTATCATTACAATCATTTTTATTTAGTCAAGCAAGGGGTTTTAGTCAAACAATAACTTAGTCTGTGGTGGTAGCGATGGTTGATAATGACACTTTTACGGGCGACTATGGCAAGAACCCATTCAATTTTAAGAATTATAATCTAGAATATCTGGCAATATATGTTGACGGTGTCCAGTTCCCCACCAAACCATTACAACCGGACTTCCCTAATGGTTGCGTGACTCGTGAATTCTATCAACAGGGAGACATTTAAAGAACAGTGCTATGGCCATTGATCGAAACGATTTCCTGAGACGGTACACTCTTTATGCATTTAATCTGACACCTGACGAGGATAATAGTCAGCATCTATCATTGATCAAGAGTGGTAACATACGCCTGGAGACACGTTTCAGGAACCCGCTGCCTAATACCATCAATCTAATAATTTATGCGGTATATGATAGTATGATTGAAGTGTCCCATCGCAGACAGGTTTTAGTTGATTACTATTAAGCATCATGAATACTGTGGAACTGTAAGCCAGGTGTTTTGGCTTGTGATAAACTGCCCCAGCAACCTCTACAAATAAGACCTAGTGCTATGATAATTAACACACACCCCTCTGACCAGCCTGGAGAGCATTGGCTGGCAGTTTATATATTGGAGAGAGTTGGGTGTTTTTTTGACAGTTTTGGAAATGCTCCAAATCATTCAATATTTCCTAAATCGATTTATGACTTTTTAAACATGTCATGTGACGAGATACATTTATCAGACAAACAAGTTCAGGATGTCACGTCGGTCACATGTGGTGAACACTGTATCTACTTCTTAAATCACATGTGTAGAAGCATCACCTATGATATGTTGATATCTAAATATTCTTCTAATCTGTTTAAAAATGACACAATGGTAACACGTTTTGTGAAAAAGTTGCAACCGTGTGTGTGTTCATAATGTGTTTAGTTGTGTTCAACATGTTCAGACAATTGTGTAAGATTGTGCAAGTCAATAAAATGTTGGTCAAATAAATTATCAGAGTTCATGTATCATTACAATCATTTTTATTTAGTCAAGCAAGGGGTTTTAGTCAAACAATAACATAGTCTGTGGTGGTAGCGATGGTTGATAATGACACTTTTACGGGCGACTATGGCAAGAACCCATTCAATTTTAAGAATTATAATCTAGAATATCTGGCAATATATGTTGACGGTGTCCAGTTCCCCACCAAACCATTACAACCGGACTTCCCTAATGGTTGCGTGACTCGTGAATTCTATCAACTGGTGTTATCAACAGGGAGACATTTAAAGAACAGTGCTATGGCCATTGATCGAAACGATTTCCTGAGACGGTACACTCTTTATGCATTTAATCTGACACCTGACGAGGATAATAGTCAGCATCTATCATTGATCAAGAGTGGTAACATACGCCTGGAGACACGTTTCAGGAACCCGCTGCCTAATACCATCAATCTAATAATTTATGCGGTATATGATAGTATGATTGAAGTGTCCCATCGCAGACAGGTTTTAGTTGATTACTATTAAGCATCATGAATACTGTGGAACTGACAGCCAGGTGTTTTGGCTTGTGATAAACTGCCCCAGCAACCTCTACAAATAAGACCTAGTGCTATGATAATTAACACACACCCCTCTGACCAGCCTGGAGAGCATTGGCTGGCAGTTTATATATTGGAGAGAGTTGGGTGTTTTTTTGACAGTTTTGGAAATGCTCCAAATCATTCAATATTTCCTAAATCGATTTATGACTTTTTAAACATGTCATGTGACGAGATACATTTATCAGACAAACAAGTTCAGGATGTCACATCGGTCACATGTGGTGAACACTGTATCTACTTCTTAAATCACATGTGTAGAAGCATCACCTATGATATGTTGATATCTAAATATTCTTCTAATCTGTTTAAAAATGACACAATGGTAACACGTTTTGTGAAAAAGTTGCAACCGTGTGTGTGTTCATAATGTGTTTAGTTGTGTTCAACATGTTCAGACAATTGTGTAAGATTGTGCAAGTCAATAAAATGTTGGTCAAATAAATTATCAGAGTTCATGTATCATTACAATCATTTTTATTTAGTCAAGCAAGGGGTTTTAGTCAAACAATAACATAGTCTGTGGTGGTAGCGATGGTTGATAATGACACTTTTACGGGCGACTATGGCAAGAACCCATTCAATTTTAAGAATTATAATCTAGAATATCTGGCAATATATGTTGACGGTGTCCAGTTCCCCACCAAACCATTACAACCGGACTTCCCTAATGGTTGCGTGACTCGTGAATTCTATCAACTGGTGTTATCAACAGGGAGACATTTAAAGAACAGTGCTATGGCCATTGATCGAAACGATTTCCTGAGACGGTACACTCTTTATGCACTTAATCTGACACCTGACGAGGATAATAGTCAGCATCTATCATTGATCAAGAGTGGTAACATACGCCTGGAGACACGTTTCAGGAACCCGCTGCCTAATACCATCAATCTAATAATTTATGCGGTATATGATAGTATGATTGAAGTGTCCCATCGCAGACAGGTTTTAGTTGATTACTATTAAGCATCATGAATACTGTGGAACTGACAGCCAGGTGTTTTGGCTTGTGATAAACTGCCCCAGCAACCTCGACAAATAAGACCTAGTGCTATGATAATTAACACACACCCCTCTGACCAGCCTGGAGAGCATTGGCTGGCAGTTTATATATTGGAGAGAGTTGGGTGTTTTTTTGACAGTTTTGGAAATGCTCCAAATCATTCAATATTTCCTAAATCGATTTATGACTTTTTAAACATGTCATGTGACGAGATACATTTATCAGACAAACAAGTTCAGGATGTCACGTCGGTCACATGTGGTGAACACTGTATCTACTTCTTAAATCACATGTGTAGAAGCATCACCTATGATATGTTGATATCTAAATATTCTTCTAATCTGTTTAAAAATGACACAATGGTAACACGTTTTGTGAAAAAGTTGCAACCGTGTGTGTGTTCATAATGTGTTTAGTTGTGTTCAACATGTTCAGACAATTGTGTAAGATTGTGCAAGTCAATAAAATGTTGGTCAAATAAATTATCAGAGTTCATGTATCATTACAATCATTTTTATTTAGTCAAGCAAGGGGTTTTAGTCAAACAATAACTTAGTCTGTGGTGGTAGCGATGGTTGATAATGACACTTTTACGGGCGACTATGGCAAGAACCCATTCAATTTTAAGAATTATAATCTAGAATATCTGGCAATATATGTTGACGGTGTCCAGTTCCCCACCAAACCATTACAACCGGACTTCCCTAATGGTTGCGTGACTCGTGAATTCTATCAACTGGTGTTATCAACAGGGAGACATTTAAAGAACAGTGCTATGGCCATTGATCGAAACGATTTCCTGAGACGGTACACTCTTTATGCATTTAATCTGACACCTGACGAGGATAATAGTCAGCATCTATCATTGATCAAGAGTGGTAACATACGCCTGGAGACACGTTTCAGGAACCCGCTGCCTAATACCATCAATCTAATAATTTATGCGGTATATGATAGTATGATTGAAGTGTCCCATCGCAGACAGGTTTTAGTTGATTACTATTAAGCATCATGAATACTGTGGAACTGTAAGCCAGGTGTTTTGGCTTGTGATAAACTGCCCCAGCAACCTCTACAAATAAGACCTAGTGCTATGATAATTAACACACACCCCTCTGACCAGCCTGGAGAGCATTGGCTGGCAGTTTATATATTGGAGAGAGTTGGGTGTTTTTTTGACAGTTTTGGAAATGCTCCAAATCATTCAATATTTCCTAAATCGATTTATGACTTTTTAAACATGTCATGTGACGAGATACATTTATCAGACAAACAAGTTCAGGATGTCACGTCGGTCACATGTGGTGAACACTGTATCTACTTCTTAAATCACATGTGTAGAAGCATCACCTATGATATGTTGATATCTAAATATTCTTCTAATCTGTTTAAAAATGACACAATGGTAACACGTTTTGTGAAAAAGTTGCAACCGTGTGTGTGTTCATAATGTGTTTAGTTGTGTTCAACATGTTCAGACAATTGTGTAAGATTGTGCAAGTCAATAAAATGTTGGTCAAATAAATTATCAGAGTTCATGTATCATTACAATCATTTTTATTTAGTCAAGCAAGGGGTTTTAGTCAAACAATAACATAGTCTGTGGTGGTAGCGATGGTTGATAATGACACTTTTACGGGCGACTATGGCAAGAACCCATTCAATTTTAAGAATTATAATCTAGAATATCTGGCAATATATGTTGACGGTGTCCAGTTCCCCACCAAACCATTACAACCGGACTTCCCTAATGGTTGCGTGACTCGTGAATTCTATCAACTGGTGTTATCAACAGGGAGACATTTAAAGAACAGTGCTATGGCCATTGATCGAAACGATTTCCTGAGACGGTACACTCTTTATGCATTTAATCTGACACCTGACGAGGATAATAGTCAGCATCTATCATTGATCAAGAGTGGTAACATACGCCTGGAGACACGTTTCAGGAACCCGCTGCCTAATACCATCAATCTAATAATTTATGCGGTATATGATAGTATGATTGAAGTGTCCCATCGCAGACAGGTTTTAGTTGATTACTATTAAGCATCATGAATACTGTGGAACTGACAGCCAGGTGTTTTGGCTTGTGATAAACTGCCCCAGCAACCTCTACAAATAAGACCTAGTGCTATGATAATTAACACACACCCCTCTGACCAGCCTGGAGAGCATTGGCTGGCAGTTTATATATTGGAGAGAGTTGGGTGTTTTTTTGACAGTTTTGGAAATGCTCCAAATCATTCAATATTTCCTAAATCGATTTATGACTTTTTAAACATGTCATGTGACGAGATACATTTATCAGACAAACAAGTTCAGGATGTCACATCGGTCACATGTGGTGAACACTGTATCTACTTCTTAAATCACATGTGTAGAAGCATCACCTATGATATGTTGATATCTAAATATTCTTCTAATCTGTTTAAAAATGACACAATGGTAACACGTTTTGTGAAAAAGTTGCAACCGTGTGTGTGTTCATAATGTGTTTAGTTGTGTTCAACATGTTCAGACAATTGTGTAAGATTGTGCAAGTCAATAAAATGTTGGTCAAATAAATTATCAGAGTTCATGTATCATTACAATCATTTTTATTTAGTCAAGCAAGGGGTTTTAGTCAAACAATAACATAGTCTGTGGTGGTAGCGATGGTTGATAATGACACTTTTACGGGCGACTATGGCAAGAACCCATTCAATTTTAAGAATTATAATCTAGAATATCTGGCAATATATGTTGACGGTGTCCAGTTCCCCACCAAACCATTACAACCGGACTTCCCTAATGGTTGCGTGACTCGTGAATTCTATCAACTGGTGTTATCAACAGGGAGACATTTAAAGAACAGTGCTATGGCCATTGATCGAAACGATTTCCTGAGACGGTACACTCTTTATGCATTTAATCTGACACCTGACGAGGATAATAGTCAGCATCTATCATTGATCAAGAGTGGTAACATACGCCTGGAGACACGTTTCAGGAACCCGCTGCCTAATACCATCAATCTAATAATTTATGCGGTATATGATAGTATGATTGAAGTGTCCCATCGCAGACAGGTTTTAGTTGATTACTATTAAGCATCATGAATACTGTGGAACTGACAGCCAGGTGTTTTGGCTTGTGATAAACTGCCCCAGCAACCTCTACAAATAAGACCTAGTGCTATGATAATTAACACACACCCCTCTGACCAGCCTGGAGAGCATTGGCTGGCAGTTTATATATTGGAGAGAGTTGGGTGTTTTTTTGACAGTTTTGGAAATGCTCCAAATCATTCAATATTTCCTAAATCGATTTATGACTTTTTAAACATGTCATGTGACGAGATACATTTATCAGACAAACAAGTTCAGGATGTCACATCGGTCACATGTGGTGAACACTGTATCTACTTCTTAAATCACATGTGTAGAAGCATCACCTATGATATGTTGATATCTAAATATTCTTCTAATCTGTTTAAAAATGACACAATGGTAACACGTTTTGTGAAAAAGTTGCAACCGTGTGTGTGTTCATAATGTGTTTAGTTGTGTTCAACATGTTCAGACAATTGTGTAAGATTGTGCAAGTCAATAAAATGTTGGTCAAATAAATTATCAGAGTTCATGTATCATTACAATCATTTTTATTTAGTCAAGCAAGGGGTTTTAGTCAAACAATAACATAGTCTGTGGTGGTAGCGATGGTTGATAATGACACTTTTACGGGCGACTATGGCAAGAACCCATTCAATTTTAAGAATTATAATCTAGAATATCTGGCAATATATGTTGACGGTGTCCAGTTCCCCACCAAACCATTACAACCGGACTTCCCTAATGGTTGCGTGACTCGTGAATTCTATCAACTGGTGTTATCAACAGGGAGACATTTAAAGAACAGTGCTATGGCCATTGATCGAAACGATTTCCTGAGACGGTACACTCTTTATGCATTTAATCTGACACCTGACGAGGATAATAGTCAGCATCTATCATTGATCAAGAGTGGTAACATACGCCTGGAGACACGTTTCAGGAACCCGCTGCCTAATACCATCAATCTAATAATTTATGCGGTATATGATAGTATGATTGAAGTGTCCCATCGCAGACAGGTTTTAGTTGATTACTATTAAGCATCATGAATACTGTGGAACTGACAGCCAGGTGTTTTGGCTTGTGATAAACTGCCCCAGCAACCTCTACAAATAAGACCTAGTGCTATGATAATTAACACACACCCCTCTGACCAGCCTGGAGAGCATTGGCTGGCAGTTTATATATTGGAGAGAGTTGGGTGTTTTTTTGACAGTTTTGGAAATGCTCCAAATCATTCAATATTTCCTAAATCGATTTATGACTTTTTAAACATGTCATGTGACGAGATACATTTATCAGACAAACAAGTTCAGGATGTCACATCGGTCACATGTGGTGAACACTGTATCTACTTCTTAAATCACATGTGTAGAAGCATCACCTATGATATGTTGATATCTAAATATTCTTCTAATCTGTTTAAAAATGACACAATGGTAACACGTTTTGTGAAAAAGTTGCAACCGTGTGTGTGTTCATAATGTGTTTAGTTGTGTTCAACATGTTCAGACAATTGTGTAAGATTGTGCAAGTCAATAAAATGTTGGTCAAATAAATTATCAGAGTTCATGTATCATTACAATCATTTTTATTTAGTCAAGCAAGGGGTTTTAGTCAAACAATAACATAGTCTGTGGTGGTAGCGATGGTTGATAATGACACTTTTACGGGCGACTATGGCAAGAACCCATTCAATTTTAAGAATTATAATCTAGAATATCTGGCAATATATGTTGACGGTGTCCAGTTCCCCACCAAACCATTACAACCGGACTTCCCTAATGGTTGCGTGACTCGTGAATTCTATCAACTGGTGTTATCAACAGGGAGACATTTAAAGAACAGTGCTATGGCCATTGATCGAAACGATTTCCTGAGACGGTACACTCTTTATGCATTTAATCTGACACCTGACGAGGATAATAGTCAGCATCTATCATTGATCAAGAGTGGTAACATACGCCTGGAGACACGTTTCAGGAACCCGCTGCCTAATACCATCAATCTAATAATTTATGCGGTATATGATAGTATGATTGAAGTGTCCCATCGCAGACAGGTTTTAGTTGATTACTATTAAGCATCATGAATACTGTGGAACTGACAGCCAGGTGTTTTGGCTTGTGATAAACTGCCCCAGCAACCTCTACAAATAAGACCTAGTGCTATGATAATTAACACACACCCCTCTGACCAGCCTGGAGAGCATTGGCTGGCAGTTTATATATTGGAGAGAGTTGGGTGTTTTTTTGACAGTTTTGGAAATGCTCCAAATCATTCAATATTTCCTAAATCGATTTATGACTTTTTAAACATGTCATGTGACGAGATACATTTATCAGACAAACAAGTTCAGGATGTCACATCGGTCACATGTGGTGAACACTGTATCTACTTCTTAAATCACATGTGTAGAAGCATCACCTATGATATGTTGATATCTAAATATTCTTCTAATCTGTTTAAAAATGACACAATGGTAACACGTTTTGTGAAAAAGTTGCAACCGTGTGTGTGTTCATAATGTGTTTAGTTGTGTTCAACATGTTCAGACAATTGTGTAAGATTGTGCAAGTCAATAAAATGTTGGTCAAATAAATTATCAGAGTTCATGTATCATTACAATCATTTTTATTTAGTCAAGCAAGGGGTTTTAGTCAAACAATAACATAGTCTGTGGTGGTAGCGATGGTTGATAATGACACTTTTACGGGCGACTATGGCAAGAACCCATTCAATTTTAAGAATTATAATCTAGAATATCTGGCAATATATGTTGACGGTGTCCAGTTCCCCACCAAACCATTACAACCGGACTTCCCTAATGGTTGCGTGACTCGTGAATTCTATCAACTGGTGTTATCAACAGGGAGACATTTAAAGAACAGTGCTATGGCCATTGATCGAAACGATTTCCTGAGACGGTACACTCTTTATGCATTTAATCTGACACCTGACGAGGATAATAGTCAGCATCTATCATTGATCAAGAGTGGTAACATACGCCTGGAGACACGTTTCAGGAACCCGCTGCCTAATACCATCAATCTAATAATTTATGCGGTATATGATAGTATGATTGAAGTGTCCCATCGCAGACAGGTTTTAGTTGATTACTATTAAGCATCATGAATACTGTGGAACTGACAGCCAGGTGTTTTGGCTTGTGATAAACTGCCCCAGCAACCTCTACAAATAAGACCTAGTGCTATGATAATTAACACACACCCCTCTGACCAGCCTGGAGAGCATTGGCTGGCAGTTTATATATTGGAGAGAGTTGGGTGTTTTTTTGACAGTTTTGGAAATGCTCCAAATCATTCAATATTTCCTAAATCGATTTATGACTTTTTAAACATGTCATGTGACGAGATACATTTATCAGACAAACAAGTTCAGGATGTCACATCGGTCACATGTGGTGAACACTGTATCTACTTCTTAAATCACATGTGTAGAAGCATCACCTATGATATGTTGATATCTAAATATTCTTCTAATCTGTTTAAAAATGACACAATGGTAACACGTTTTGTGAAAAAGTTGCAACCGTGTGTGTGTTCATAATGTGTTTAGTTGTGTTCAACATGTTCAGACAATTGTGTAAGATTGTGCAAGTCAATAAAATGTTGGTCAAATAAATTATCAGAGTTCATGTATCATTACAATCATTTTTATTTAGTCAAGCAAGGGGTTTTAGTCAAACAATAACATAGTCTGTGGTGGTAGCGATGGTTGATAATGACACTTTTACGGGCGACTATGGCAAGAACCCATTCAATTTTAAGAATTATAATCTAGAATATCTGGCAATATATGTTGACGGTGTCCAGTTCCCCACCAAACCATTACAACCGGACTTCCCTAATGGTTGCGTGACTCGTGAATTCTATCAACTGGTGTTATCAACAGGGAGACATTTAAAGAACAGTGCTATGGCCATTGATCGAAACGATTTCCTGAGACGGTACACTCTTTATGCATTTAATCTGACACCTGACGAGGATAATAGTCAGCATCTATCATTGATCAAGAGTGGTAACATACGCCTGGAGACACGTTTCAGGAACCCGCTGCCTAATACCATCAATCTAATAATTTATGCGGTATATGATAGTATGATTGAAGTGTCCCATCGCAGACAGGTTTTAGTTGATTACTATTAAGCATCATGAATACTGTGGAACTGACAGCCAGGTGTTTTGGCTTGTGATAAACTGCCCCAGCAACCTCTACAAATAAGACCTAGTGCTATGATAATTAACACACACCCCTCTGACCAGCCTGGAGAGCATTGGCTGGCAGTTTATATATTGGAGAGAGTTGGGTGTTTTTTTGACAGTTTTGGAAATGCTCCAAATCATTCAATATTTCCTAAATCGATTTATGACTTTTTAAACATGTCATGTGACGAGATACATTTATCAGACAAACAAGTTCAGGATGTCACATCGGTCACATGTGGTGAACACTGTATCTACTTCTTAAATCACATGTGTAGAAGCATCACCTATGATATGTTGATATCTAAATATTCTTCTAATCTGTTTAAAAATGACACAATGGTAACACGTTTTGTGAAAAAGTTGCAACCGTGTGTGTGTTCATAATGTGTTTAGTTGTGTTCAACATGTTCAGACAATTGTGTAAGATTGTGCAAGTCAATAAAATGTTGGTCAAATAAATTATCAGAGTTCATGTATCATTACAATCATTTTTATTTAGTCAAGCAAGGGGTTTTAGTCAAACAATAACATAGTCTGTGGTGGTAGCGATGGTTGATAATGACACTTTTACGGGCGACTATGGCAAGAACCCATTCAATTTTAAGAATTATAATCTAGAATATCTGGCAATATATGTTGACGGTGTCCAGTTCCCCACCAAACCATTACAACCGGACTTCCCTAATGGTTGCGTGACTCGTGAATTCTATCAACTGGTGTTATCAACAGGGAGACATTTAAAGAACAGTGCTATGGCCATTGATCGAAACGATTTCCTGAGACGGTACACTCTTTATGCATTTAATCTGACACCTGACGAGGATAATAGTCAGCATCTATCATTGATCAAGAGTGGTAACATACGCCTGGAGACACGTTTCAGGAACCCGCTGCCTAATACCATCAATCTAATAATTTATGCGGTATATGATAGTATGATTGAAGTGTCCCATCGCAGACAGGTTTTAGTTGATTACTATTAAGCATCATGAATACTGTGGAACTGACAGCCAGGTGTTTTGGCTTGTGATAAACTGCCCCAGCAACCTCTACAAATAAGACCTAGTGCTATGATAATTAACACACACCCCTCTGACCAGCCTGGAGAGCATTGGCTGGCAGTTTATATATTGGAGAGAGTTGGGTGTTTTTTTGACAGTTTTGGAAATGCTCCAAATCATTCAATATTTCCTAAATCGATTTATGACTTTTTAAACATGTCATGTGACGAGATACATTTATCAGACAAACAAGTTCAGGATGTCACATCGGTCACATGTGGTGAACACTGTATCTACTTCTTAAATCACATGTGTAGAAGCATCACCTATGATATGTTGATATCTAAATATTCTTCTAATCTGTTTAAAAATGACACAATGGTAACACGTTTTGTGAAAAAGTTGCAACCGTGTGTGTGTTCATAATGTGTTTAGTTGTGTTCAACATGTTCAGACAATTGTGTAAGATTGTGCAAGTCAATAAAATGTTGGTCAAATAAATTATCAGAGTTCATGTATCATTACAATCATTTTTATTTAGTCAAGCAAGGGGTTTTAGTCAAACAATAACATAGTCTGTGGTGGTAGCGATGGTTGATAATGACACTTTTACGGGCGACTATGGCAAGAACCCATTCAATTTTAAGAATTATAATCTAGAATATCTGGCAATATATGTTGACGGTGTCCAGTTCCCCACCAAACCATTACAACCGGACTTCCCTAATGGTTGCGTGACTCGTGAATTCTATCAACTGGTGTTATCAACAGGGAGACATTTAAAGAACAGTGCTATGGCCATTGATCGAAACGATTTCCTGAGACGGTACACTCTTTATGCATTTAATCTGACACCTGACGAGGATAATAGTCAGCATCTATCATTGATCAAGAGTGGTAACATACGCCTGGAGACACGTTTCAGGAACCCGCTGCCTAATACCATCAATCTAATAATTTATGCGGTATATGATAGTATGATTGAAGTGTCCCATCGCAGACAGGTTTTAGTTGATTACTATTAAGCATCATGAATACTGTGGAACTGACAGCCAGGTGTTTTGGCTTGTGATAAACTGCCCCAGCAACCTCTACAAATAAGACCTAGTGCTATGATAATTAACACACACCCCTCTGACCAGCCTGGAGAGCATTGGCTGGCAGTTTATATATTGGAGAGAGTTGGGTGTTTTTTTGACAGTTTTGGAAATGCTCCAAATCATTCAATATTTCCTAAATCGATTTATGACTTTTTAAACATGTCATGTGACGAGATACATTTATCAGACAAACAAGTTCAGGATGTCACATCGGTCACATGTGGTGAACACTGTATCTACTTCTTAAATCACATGTGTAGAAGCATCACCTATGATATGTTGATATCTAAATATTCTTCTAATCTGTTTAAAAATGACACAATGGTAACACGTTTTGTGAAAAAGTTGCAACCGTGTGTGTGTTCATAATGTGTTTAGTTGTGTTCAACATGTTCAGACAATTGTGTAAGATTGTGCAAGTCAATAAAATGTTGGTCAAATAAATTATCAGAGTTCATGTATCATTACAATCATTTTTATTTAGTCAAGCAAGGGGTTTTAGTCAAACAATAACATAGTCTGTGGTGGTAGCGATGGTTGATAATGACACTTTTACGGGCGACTATGGCAAGAACCCATTCAATTTTAAGAATTATAATCTAGAATATCTGGCAATATATGTTGACGGTGTCCAGTTCCCCACCAAACCATTACAACCGGACTTCCCTAATGGTTGCGTGACTCGTGAATTCTATCAACTGGTGTTATCAACAGGGAGACATTTAAAGAACAGTGCTATGGCCATTGATCGAAACGATTTCCTGAGACGGTACACTCTTTATGCATTTAATCTGACACCTGACGAGGATAATAGTCAGCATCTATCATTGATCAAGAGTGGTAACATACGCCTGGAGACACGTTTCAGGAACCCGCTGCCTAATACCATCAATCTAATAATTTATGCGGTATATGATAGTATGATTGAAGTGTCCCATCGCAGACAGGTTTTAGTTGATTACTATTAAGCATCATGAATACTGTGGAACTGACAGCCAGGTGTTTTGGCTTGTGATAAACTGCCCCAGCAACCTCTACAAATAAGACCTAGTGCTATGATAATTAACACACACCCCTCTGACCAGCCTGGAGAGCATTGGCTGGCAGTTTATATATTGGAGAGAGTTGGGTGTTTTTTTGACAGTTTTGGAAATGCTCCAAATCATTCAATATTTCCTAAATCGATTTATGACTTTTTAAACATGTCATGTGACGAGATACATTTATCAGACAAACAAGTTCAGGATGTCACGTCGGTCACATGTGGTGAACACTGTATCTACTTCTTAAATCACATGTGTAGAAGCATCACCTATGATATGTTGATATCTAAATATTCTTCTAATCTGTTTAAAAATGACACAATGGTAACACGTTTTGTGAAAAAGTTGCAACCGTGTGTGTGTTCATAATGTGTTTAGTTGTGTTCAACATGTTCAGACAATTGTGTAAGATTGTGCAAGTCAATAAAATGTTGGTCAAATAAATTATCAGAGTTCATGTATCATTACAATCATTTTTATTTAGTCAAGCAAGGGGTTTTAGTCAAACAATAACATAGTCTGTGGTGGTAGCGATGGTTGATAATGACACTTTTACGGGCGACTATGGCAAGAACCCATTCAATTTTAAGAATTATAATCTAGAATATCTGGCAATATATGTTGACGGTGTCCAGTTCCCCACCAAACCATTACAACCGGACTTCCCTAATGGTTGCGTGACTCGTGAATTCTATCAACTGGTGTTATCAACAGGGAGACATTTAAAGAACAGTGCTATGGCCATTGATCGAAACGATTTCCTGAGACGGTACACTCTTTATGCATTTAATCTGACACCTGACGAGGATAATAGTCAGCATCTATCATTGATCAAGAGTGGTAACATACGCCTGGAGACACGTTTCAGGAACCCGCTGCCTAATACCATCAATCTAATAATTTATGCGGTATATGATAGTATGATTGAAGTGTCCCATCGCAGACAGGTTTTAGTTGATTACTATTAAGCATCATGAATACTGTGGAACTGACAGCCAGGTGTTTTGGCTTGTGATAAACTGCCCCAGCAACCTCTACAAATAAGACCTAGTGCTATGATAATTAACACACACCCCTCTGACCAGCCTGGAGAGCATTGGCTGGCAGTTTATATATTGGAGAGAGTTGGGTGTTTTTTTGACAGTTTTGGAAATGCTCCAAATCATTCAATATTTCCTAAATCGATTTATGACTTTTTAAACATGTCATGTGACGAGATACATTTATCAGACAAACAAGTTCAGGATGTCACGTCGGTCACATGTGGTGAACACTGTATCTACTTCTTAAATCACATGTGTAGAAGCATCACCTATGATATGTTGATATCTAAATATTCTTCTAATCTGTTTAAAAATGACACAATGGTAACACGTTTTGTGAAAAAGTTGCAACCGTGTGTGTGTTCATAATGTGTTTAGTTGTGTTCAACATGTTCAGACAATTGTGTAAGATTGTGCAAGTCAATAAAATGTTGGTCAAATAAATTATCAGAGTTCATGTATCATTACAATCATTTTTATTTAGTCAAGCAAGGGGTTTTTTTTAGTCAAACAATAACATAGTCTGTGGTGGTAGCGATGGTTGATAATGACACTTTTACGGGCGACTATGGCAAGAACCCATTCAATTTTAAGAATTATAATCTAGAATATCTGGCAATATATGTTGACGGTGTCCAGTTCCCCACCAAACCATTACAACCGGACTTCCCTAATGGTTGCGTGACTCGTGAATTCTATCAACTGGTGTTATCAACAGGGAGACATTTAAAGAACAGTGCTATGGCCATTGATCGAAACGATTTCCTGAGACGGTACACTCTTTATGCATTTAATCTGACACCTGACGAGGATAATAGTCAGCATCTATCATTGATCAAGAGTGGTAACATACGCCTGGAGACACGTTTCAGGAACCCGCTGCCTAATACCATCAATCTAATAATTTATGCGGTATATGATAGTATGATTGAAGTGTCCCATCGCAGACAGGTTTTAGTTGATTACTATTAAGCATCATGAATACTGTGGAACTGACAGCCAGGTGTTTTGGCTTGTGATAAACTGCCCCAGCAACCTCTACAAATAAGACCTAGTGCTATGATAATTAACACACACCCCTCTGACCAGCCTGGAGAGCATTGGCTGGCAGTTTATATATTGGAGAGAGTTGGGTGTTTTTTTGACAGTTTTGGAAATGCTCCAAATCATTCAATATTTCCTAAATCGATTTATGACTTTTTAAACATGTCATGTGACGAGATACATTTATCAGACAAACAAGTTCAGGATGTCACATCGGTCACATGTGGTGAACACTGTATCTACTTCTTAAATCACATGTGTAGAAGCATCACCTATGATATGTTGATATCTAAATATTCTTCTAATCTGTTTAAAAATGACACAATGGTAACACGTTTTGTGAAAAAGTTGCAACCGTGTGTGTGTTCATAATGTGTTTAGTTGTGTTCAACATGTTCAGACAATTGTGTAAGATTGTGCAAGTCAATAAAATGTTGGTCAAATAAATTATCAGAGTTCATGTATCATTACAATCATTTTTATTTAGTCAAGCAAGGGGTTTTAGTCAAACAATAACATAGTCTGTGGTGGTAGCGATGGTTGATAATGACACTTTTACGGGCGACTATGGCAAGAACCCATTCAATTTTAAGAATTATAATCTAGAATATCTGGCAATATATGTTGACGGTGTCCAGTTCCCCACCAAACCATTACAACCGGACTTCCCTAATGGTTGCGTGACTCGTGAATTCTATCAACTGGTGTTATCAACAGGGAGACATTTAAAGAACAGTGCTATGGCCATTGATCGAAACGATTTCCTGAGACGGTACACTCTTTATGCATTTAATCTGACACCTGACGAGGATAATAGTCAGCATCTATCATTGATCAAGAGTGGTAACATACGCCTGGAGACACGTTTCAGGAACCCGCTGCCTAATACCATCAATCTAATAATTTATGCGGTATATGATAGTATGATTGAAGTGTCCCATCGCAGACAGGTTTTAGTTGATTACTATTAAGCATCATGAATACTGTGGAACTGACAGCCAGGTGTTTTGGCTTGTGATAAACTGCCCCAGCAACCTCTACAAATAAGACCTAGTGCTATGATAATTAACACACACCCCTCTGACCAGCCTGGAGAGCATTGGCTGGCAGTTTATATATTGGAGAGAGTTTTGTGTTTTTTTGACAGTTTTGGAAATGCTCCAAATCATTCAATATTTCCTAAATCGATTTATGACTTTTTAAACATGTCATGTGACGAGATACATTTATCAGACAAACAAGTTCAGGATGTCACATCGGTCACATGTGGTGAACACTGTATCTACTTCTTAAATCACATGTGTAGAAGCATCACCTATGATATGTTGATATCTAAATATTCTTCTAATCTGTTTAAAAATGACACAATGGTAACACGTTTTGTGAAAAAGTTGCAACCGTGTGTGTGTTCATAATGTGTTTAGTTGTGTTCAACATGTTCAGACAATTGTGTAAGATTGTGCAAGTCAATAAAATGTTGGTCAAATAAATTATCAGAGTTCATGTATCATTACAATCATTTTTATTTAGTCAAGCAAGGGGTTTTAGTCAAACAATAACATAGTCTGTGGTGGTAGCGATGGTTGATAATGACACTTTTACGGGCGACTATGGCAAGAACCCATTCAATTTTAAGAATTATAATCTAGAATATCTGGCAATATATGTTGACGGTGTCCAGTTCCCCACCAAACCATTACAACCGGACTTCCCTAATGGTTGCGTGACTCGTGAATTCTATCAACTGGTGTTATCAACAGGGAGACATTTAAAGAACAGTGCTATGGCCATTGATCGAAACGATTTCCTGAGACGGTACACTCTTTATGCATTTAATCTGACACCTGACGAGGATAATAGTCAGCATCTATCATTGATCAAGAGTGGTAACATACGCCTGGAGACACGTTTCAGGAACCCGCTGCCTAATACCATCAATCTAATAATTTATGCGGTATATGATAGTATGATTGAAGTGTCCCATCGCAGACAGGTTTTAGTTGATTACTATTAAGCATCATGAATACTGTGGAACTGACAGCCAGGTGTTTTGGCTTGTGATAAACTGCCCCAGCAACCTCTACAAATAAGACCTAGTGCTATGATAATTAACACACACCCCTCTGACCAGCCTGGAGAGCATTGGCTGGCAGTTTATATATTGGAGAGAGTTGGGTGTTTTTTTGACAGTTTTGGAAATGCTCCAAATCATTCAATATTTCCTAAATCGATTTATGACTTTTTAAACATGTCATGTGACGAGATACATTTATCAGACAAACAAGTTCAGGATGTCACATCGGTCACATGTGGTGAACACTGTATCTACTTCTTAAATCACATGTGTAGAAGCATCACCTATGATATGTTGATATCTAAATATTCTTCTAATCTGTTTAAAAATGACACAATGGTAACACGTTTTGTGAAAAAGTTGCAACCGTGTGTGTGTTCATAATGTGTTTAGTTGTGTTCAACATGTTCAGACAATTGTGTAAGATTGTGCAAGTCAATAAAATGTTGGTCAAATAAATTATCAGAGTTCATGTATCATTACAATCATTTTTATTTAGTCAAGCAAGGGGTTTTAGTCAAACAATAACATAGTCTGTGGTGGTAGCGATGGTTGATAATGACACTTTTACGGGCGACTATGGCAAGAACCCATTCAATTTTAAGAATTATAATCTAGAATATCTGGCAATATATGTTGACGGTGTCCAGTTCCCCACCAAACCATTACAACCGGACTTCCCTAATGGTTGCGTGACTCGTGAATTCTATCAACTGGTGTTATCAACAGGGAGACATTTAAAGAACAGTGCTATGGCCATTGATCGAAACGATTTCCTGAGACGGTACACTCTTTATGCATTTAATCTGACACCTGACGAGGATAATAGTCAGCATCTATCATTGATCAAGAGTGGTAACATACGCCTGGAGACACGTTTCAGGAACCCGCTGCCTAATACCATCAATCTAATAATTTATGCGGTATATGATAGTATGATTGAAGTGTCCCATCGCAGACAGGTTTTAGTTGATTACTATTAAGCATCATGAATACTGTGGAACTGACAGCCAGGTGTTTTGGCTTGTGATAAACTGCCCCAGCAACCTCTACAAATAAGACCTAGTGCTATGATAATTAACACACACCCCTCTGACCAGCCTGGAGAGCATTGGCTGGCAGTTTATATATTGGAGAGAGTTGGGTGTTTTTTTGACAGTTTTGGAAATGCTCCAAATCATTCAATATTTCCTAAATCGATTTATGACTTTTTAAACATGTCATGTGACGAGATACATTTATCAGACAAACAAGTTCAGGATGTCACATCGGTCACATGTGGTGAACACTGTATCTACTTCTTAAATCACATGTGTAGAAGCATCACCTATGATATGTTGATATCTAAATATTCTTCTAATCTGTTTAAAAATGACACAATGGTAACACGTTTTGTGAAAAAGTTGCAACCGTGTGTGTGTTCATAATGTGTTTAGTTGTGTTCAACATGTTCAGACAATTGTGTAAGATTGTGCAAGTCAATAAAATGTTGGTCAAATAAATTATCAGAGTTCATGTATCATTACAATCATTTTTATTTAGTCAAGCAAGGGGTTTTAGTCAAACAATAACATAGTCTGTGGTGGTAGCGATGGTTGATAATGACACTTTTACGGGCGACTATGGCAAGAACCCATTCAATTTTAAGAATTATAATCTAGAATATCTGGCAATATATGTTGACGGTGTCCAGTTCCCCACCAAACCATTACAACCGGACTTCCCTAATGGTTGCGTGACTCGTGAATTCTATCAACTGGTGTTATCAACAGGGAGACATTTAAAGAACAGTGCTATGGCCATTGATCGAAACGATTTCCTGAGACGGTACACTCTTTATGCATTTAATCTGACACCTGACGAGGATAATAGTCAGCATCTATCATTGATCAAGAGTGGTAACATACGCCTGGAGACACGTTTCAGGAACCCGCTGCCTAATACCATCAATCTAATAATTTATGCGGTATATGATAGTATGATTGAAGTGTCCCATCGCAGACAGGTTTTAGTTGATTACTATTAAGCATCATGAATACTGTGGAACTGACAGCCAGGTGTTTTGGCTTGTGATAAACTGCCCCAGCAACCTCTACAAATAAGACCTAGTGCTATGATAATTAACACACACCCCTCTGACCAGCCTGGAGAGCATTGGCTGGCAGTTTATATATTGGAGAGAGTTGGGTGTTTTTTTGACAGTTTTGGAAATGCTCCAAATCATTCAATATTTCCTAAATCGATTTATGACTTTTTAAACATGTCATGTGACGAGATACATTTATCAGACAAACAAGTTCAGGATGTCACATCGGTCACATGTGGTGAACACTGTATCTACTTCTTAAATCACATGTGTAGAAGCATCACCTATGATATGTTGATATCTAAATATTCTTCTAATCTGTTTAAAAATGACACAATGGTAACACGTTTTGTGAAAAAGTTGCAACCGTGTGTGTGTTCATAATGTGTTTAGTTGTGTTCAACATGTTCAGACAATTGTGTAAGATTGTGCAAGTCAATAAAATGTTGGTCAAATAAATTATCAGAGTTCATGTATCATTACAATCATTTTTATTTAGTCAAGCAAGGGGTTTTAGTCAAACAATAACATAGTCTGTGGTGGTAGCGATGGTTGATAATGACACTTTTACGGGCGACTATGGCAAGAACCCATTCAATTTTAAGAATTATAATCTAGAATATCTGGCAATATATGTTGACGGTGTCCAGTTCCCCACCAAACCATTACAACCGGACTTCCCTAATGGTTGCGTGACTCGTGAATTCTATCAACTGGTGTTATCAACAGGGAGACATTTAAAGAACAGTGCTATGGCCATTGATCGAAACGATTTCCTGAGACGGTACACTCTTTATGCATTTAATCTGACACCTGACGAGGATAATAGTCAGCATCTATCATTGATCAAGAGTGGTAACATACGCCTGGAGACACGTTTCAGGAACCCGCTGCCTAATACCATCAATCTAATAATTTATGCGGTATATGATAGTATGATTGAAGTGTCCCATCGCAGACAGGTTTTAGTTGATTACTATTAAGCATCATGAATACTGTGGAACTGACAGCCAGGTGTTTTGGCTTGTGATAAACTGCCCCAGCAACCTCTACAAATAAGACCTAGTGCTATGATAATTAACACACACCCCTCTGACCAGCCTGGAGAGCATTGGCTGGCAGTTTATATATTGGAGAGAGTTGGGTGTTTTTTTGACAGTTTTGGAAATGCTCCAAATCATTCAATATTTCCTAAATCGATTTATGACTTTTTAAACATGTCATGTGACGAGATACATTTATCAGACAAACAAGTTCAGGATGTCACATCGGTCACATGTGGTGAACACTGTATCTACTTCTTAAATCACATGTGTAGAAGCATCACCTATGATATGTTGATATCTAAATATTCTTCTAATCTGTTTAAAAATGACACAATGGTAACACGTTTTGTGAAAAAGTTGCAACCGTGTGTGTGTTCATAATGTGTTTAGTTGTGTTCAACATGTTCAGACAATTGTGTAAGATTGTGCAAGTCAATAAAATGTTGGTCAAATAAATTATCAGAGTTCATGTATCATTACAATCATTTTTATTTAGTCAAGCAAGGGGTTTTAGTCAAACAATAACATAGTCTGTGGTGGTAGCGATGGTTGATAATGACACTTTTACGGGCGACTATGGCAAGAACCCATTCAATTTTAAGAATTATAATCTAGAATATCTGGCAATATATGTTGACGGTGTCCAGTTCCCCACCAAACCATTACAACCGGACTTCCCTAATGGTTGCGTGACTCGTGAATTCTATCAACTGGTGTTATCAACAGGGAGACATTTAAAGAACAGTGCTATGGCCATTGATCGAAACGATTTCCTGAGACGGTACACTCTTTATGCATTTAATCTGACACCTGACGAGGATAATAGTCAGCATCTATCATTGATCAAGAGTGGTAACATACGCCTGGAGACACGTTTCAGGAACCCGCTGCCTAATACCATCAATCTAATAATTTATGCGGTATATGATAGTATGATTGAAGTGTCCCATCGCAGACAGGTTTTAGTTGATTACTATTAAGCATCATGAATACTGTGGAACTGACAGCCAGGTGTTTTGGCTTGTGATAAACTGCCCCAGCAACCTCTACAAATAAGACCTAGTGCTATGATAATTAACACACACCCCTCTGACCAGCCTGGAGAGCATTGGCTGGCAGTTTATATATTGGAGAGAGTTGGGTGTTTTTTTGACAGTTTTGGAAATGCTCCAAATCATTCAATATTTCCTAAATCGATTTATGACTTTTTAAACATGTCATGTGACGAGATACATTTATCAGACAAACAAGTTCAGGATGTCACATCGGTCACATGTGGTGAACACTGTATCTACTTCTTAAATCACATGTGTAGAAGCATCACCTATGATATGTTGATATCTAAATATTCTTCTAATCTGTTTAAAAATGACACAATGGTAACACGTTTTGTGAAAAAGTTGCAACCGTGTGTGTGTTCATAATGTGTTTAGTTGTGTTCAACATGTTCAGACAATTGTGTAAGATTGTGCAAGTCAATAAAATGTTGGTCAAATAAATTATCAGAGTTCATGTATCATTACAATCATTTTTATTTAGTCAAGCAAGGGGTTTTAGTCAAACAATAACATAGTCTGTGGTGGTAGCGATGGTTGATAATGACACTTTTACGGGCGACTATGGCAAGAACCCATTCAATTTTAAGAATTATAATCTAGAATATCTGGCAATATATGTTGACGGTGTCCAGTTCCCCACCAAACCATTACAACCGGACTTCCCTAATGGTTGCGTGACTCGTGAATTCTATCAACTGGTGTTATCAACAGGGAGACATTTAAAGAACAGTGCTATGGCCATTGATCGAAACGATTTCCTGAGACGGTACACTCTTTATGCATTTAATCTGACACCTGACGAGGATAATAGTCAGCATCTATCATTGATCAAGAGTGGTAACATACGCCTGGAGACACGTTTCAGGAACCCGCTGCCTAATACCATCAATCTAATAATTTATGCGGTATATGATAGTATGATTGAAGTGTCCCATCGCAGACAGGTTTTAGTTGATTACTATTAAGCATCATGAATACTGTGGAACTGACAGCCAGGTGTTTTGGCTTGTGATAAACTGCCCCAGCAACCTCTACAAATAAGACCTAGTGCTATGATAATTAACACACACCCCTCTGACCAGCCTGGAGAGCATTGGCTGGCAGTTTATATATTGGAGAGAGTTGGGTGTTTTTTTGACAGTTTTGGAAATGCTCCAAATCATTCAATATTTCCTAAATCGATTTATGACTTTTTAAACATGTCATGTGACGAGATACATTTATCAGACAAACAAGTTCAGGATGTCACGTCGGTCACATGTGGTGAACACTGTATCTACTTCTTAAATCACATGTGTAGAAGCATCACCTATGATATGTTGATATCTAAATATTCTTCTAATCTGTTTAAAAATGACACAATGGTAACACGTTTTGTGAAAAAGTTGCAACCGTGTGTGTGTTCATAATGTGTTTAGTTGTGTTCAACATGTTCAGACAATTGTGTAAGATTGTGCAAGTCAATAAAATGTTGGTCAAATAAATTATCAGAGTTCATGTATCATTACAATCATTTTTATTTAGTCAAGCAAGGGGTTTTAGTCAAACAATAACATAGTCTGTGGTGGTAGCGATGGTTGATAATGACACTTTTACGGGCGACTATGGCAAGAACCCATTCAATTTTAAGAATTATAATCTAGAATATCTGGCAATATATGTTGACGGTGTCCAGTTCCCCACCAAACCATTACAACCGGACTTCCCTAATGGTTGCGTGACTCGTGAATTCTATCAACTGGTGTTATCAACAGGGAGACATTTAAAGAACAGTGCTATGGCCATTGATCGAAACGATTTCCTGAGACGGTACACTCTTTATGCATTTAATCTGACACCTGACGAGGATAATAGTCAGCATCTATCATTGATCAAGAGTGGTAACATACGCCTGGAGACACGTTTCAGGAACCCGCTGCCTAATACCATCAATCTAATAATTTATGCGGTATATGATAGTATGATTGAAGTGTCCCATCGCAGACAGGTTTTAGTTGATTACTATTAAGCATCATGAATACTGTGGAACTGACAGCCAGGTGTTTTGGCTTGTGATAAACTGCCCCAGCAACCTCTACAAATAAGACCTAGTGCTATGATAATTAACACACACCCCTCTGACCAGCCTGGAGAGCATTGGCTGGCAGTTTATATATTGGAGAGAGTTGGGTGTTTTTTTGACAGTTTTGGAAATGCTCCAAATCATTCAATATTTCCTAAATCGATTTATGACTTTTTAAACATGTCATGTGACGAGATACATTTATCAGACAAACAAGTTCAGGATGTCACGTCGGTCACATGTGGTGAACACTGTATCTACTTCTTAAATCACATGTGTAGAAGCATCACCTATGATATGTTGATATCTAAATATTCTTCTAATCTGTTTAAAAATGACACAATGGTAACACGTTTTGTGAAAAAGTTGCAACCGTGTGTGTGTTCATAATGTGTTTAGTTGTGTTCAACATGTTCAGACAATTGTGTAAGATTGTGCAAGTCAATAAAATGTTGGTCAAATAAATTATCAGAGTTCATGTATCATTACAATCATTTTTATTTAGTCAAGCAAGGGGTTTTTTTTAGTCAAACAATAACATAGTCTGTGGTGGTAGCGATGGTTGATAATGACACTTTTACGGGCGACTATGGCAAGAACCCATTCAATTTTAAGAATTATAATCTAGAATATCTGGCAATATATGTTGACGGTGTCCAGTTCCCCACCAAACCATTACAACCGGACTTCCCTAATGGTTGCGTGACTCGTGAATTCTATCAACTGGTGTTATCAACAGGGAGACATTTAAAGAACAGTGCTATGGCCATTGATCGAAACGATTTCCTGAGACGGTACACTCTTTATGCATTTAATCTGACACCTGACGAGGATAATAGTCAGCATCTATCATTGATCAAGAGTGGTAACATACGCCTGGAGACACGTTTCAGGAACCCGCTGCCTAATACCATCAATCTAATAATTTATGCGGTATATGATAGTATGATTGAAGTGTCCCATCGCAGACAGGTTTTAGTTGATTACTATTAAGCATCATGAATACTGTGGAACTGACAGCCAGGTGTTTTGGCTTGTGATAAACTGCCCCAGCAACCTCTACAAATAAGACCTAGTGCTATGATAATTAACACACACCCCTCTGACCAGCCTGGAGAGCATTGGCTGGCAGTTTATATATTGGAGAGAGTTGGGTGTTTTTTTGACAGTTTTGGAAATGCTCCAAATCATTCAATATTTCCTAAATCGATTTATGACTTTTTAAACATGTCATGTGACGAGATACATTTATCAGACAAACAAGTTCAGGATGTCACATCGGTCACATGTGGTGAACACTGTATCTACTTCTTAAATCACATGTGTAGAAGCATCACCTATGATATGTTGATATCTAAATATTCTTCTAATCTGTTTAAAAATGACACAATGGTAACACGTTTTGTGAAAAAGTTGCAACCGTGTGTGTGTTCATAATGTGTTTAGTTGTGTTCAACATGTTCAGACAATTGTGTAAGATTGTGCAAGTCAATAAAATGTTGGTCAAATAAATTATCAGAGTTCATGTATCATTACAATCATTTTTATTTAGTCAAGCAAGGGGTTTTAGTCAAACAATAACATAGTCTGTGGTGGTAGCGATGGTTGATAATGACACTTTTACGGGCGACTATGGCAAGAACCCATTCAATTTTAAGAATTATAATCTAGAATATCTGGCAATATATGTTGACGGTGTCCAGTTCCCCACCAAACCATTACAACCGGACTTCCCTAATGGTTGCGTGACTCGTGAATTCTATCAACTGGTGTTATCAACAGGGAGACATTTAAAGAACAGTGCTATGGCCATTGATCGAAACGATTTCCTGAGACGGTACACACTTTATGCACTTAATCTGACACCTGACGAGGATAATAGTCAGCATCTATCATTGATCAAGAGTGGTAACATACGCCTGGAGACACGTTTCAGGAACCCGCTGCCTAATACCATCAATCTAATAATTTATGCGGTATATGATAGTATGATTGAAGTGTCCCATCGCAGACAGGTTTTAGTTGATTACTATTAAGCATCATGAATACTGTGGAACTGACAGCCAGGTGTTTTGGCTTGTGATAAACTGCCCCAGCAACCTCTACAAATAAGACCTAGTGCTATGATAATTAACACACACCCCTCTGACCAGCCTGGAGAGCATTGGCTGGCAGTTTATATATTGGAGAGAGTTGGGTGTTTTTTTGACAGTTTTGGAAATGCTCCAAATCATTCAATATTTCCTAAATCGATTTATGACTTTTTAAACATGTCATGTGACGAGATACATTTATCAGACAAACAAGTTCAGGATGTCACATCGGTCACATGTGGTGAACACTGTATCTACTTCTTAAATCACATGTGTAGAAGCATCACCTATGATATGTTGATATCTAAATATTCTTCTAATCTGTTTAAAAATGACACAATGGTAACACGTTTTGTGAAAAAGTTGCAACCGTGTGTGTGTTCATAATGTGTTTAGTTGTGTTCAACATGTTCAGACAATTGTGTAAGATTGTGCAAGTCAATAAAATGTTGGTCAAATAAATTATCAGAGTTCATGTATCATTACAATCATTTTTATTTAGTCAAGCAAGGGGTTTTTTTTTGTCAAACAATAACATAGTCTGTGGTGGTAGCGATGGTTGATAATGACACTTTTACGGGCGACTATGGCAAGAACCCATTCAATTTTAAGAATTATAATCTAGAATATCTGGCAATATATGTTGACGGTGTCCAGTTCCCCACCAAACCATTACAACCGGACTTCCCTAATGGTTGCGTGACTCGTGAATTCTATCAACTGGTGTTATCAACAGGGAGACATTTAAAGAACAGTGCTATGGCCATTGATCGAAACGATTTCCTGAGACGGTACACTCTTTATGCATTTAATCTGACACCTGACGAGGATAATAGTCAGCATCTATCATTGATCAAGAGTGGTAACATACGCCTGGAGACACGTTTCAGGAACCCGCTGCCTAATACCATCAATCTAATAATTTATGCGGTATATGATAGTATGATTGAAGTGTCCCATCGCAGACAGGTTTTAGTTGATTACTATTAAGCATCATGAATACTGTGGAACTGACAGCCAGGTGTTTTGGCTTGTGATAAACTGCCCCAGCAACCTCTACAAATAAGACCTAGTGCTATGATAATTAACACACACCCCTCTGACCAGCCTGGAGAGCATTGGCTGGCAGTTTATATATTGGAGAGAGTTGGGTGTTTTTTTGACAGTTTTGGAAATGCTCCAAATCATTCAATATTTCCTAAATCGATTTATGACTTTTTAAACATGTCATGTGACGAGATACATTTATCAGACAAACAAGTTCAGGATGTCACGTCGGTCACATGTGGTGAACACTGTATCTACTTCTTAAATCACATGTGTAGAAGCATCACCTATGATATGTTGATATCTAAATATTCTTCTAATCTGTTTAAAAATGACACAATGGTAACACGTTTTGTGAAAAAGTTGCAACCGTGTGTGTGTTCATAATGTGTTTAGTTGTGTTCAACATGTTCAGACAATTGTGTAAGATTGTGCAAGTCAATAAAATGTTGGTCAAATAAATTATCAGAGTTCATGTATCATTACAATCATTTTTATTTAGTCAAGCAAGGGGTTTTTTTTAGTCAAACAATAACATAGTCTGTGGTGGTAGCGATGGTTGATAATGACACTTTTACGGGCGACTATGGCAAGAACCCATTCAATTTTAAGAATTATAATCTAGAATATCTGGCAATATATGTTGACGGTGTCCAGTTCCCCACCAAACCATTACAACCGGACTTCCCTAATGGTTGCGTGACTCGTGAATTCTATCAACTGGTGTTATCAACAGGGAGACATTTAAAGAACAGTGCTATGGCCATTGATCGAAACGATTTCCTGAGACGGTACACTCTTTATGCATTTAATCTGACACCTGACGAGGATAATAGTCAGCATCTATCATTGATCAAGAGTGGTAACATACGCCTGGAGACACGTTTCAGGAACCCGCTGCCTAATACCATCAATCTAATAATTTATGCGGTATATGATAGTATGATTGAAGTGTCCCATCGCAGACAGGTTTTAGTTGATTACTATTAAGCATCATGAATACTGTGGAACTGACAGCCAGGTGTTTTGGCTTGTGATAAACTGCCCCAGCAACCTCTACAAATAAGACCTAGTGCTATGATAATTAACACACACCCCTCTGACCAGCCTGGAGAGCATTGGCTGGCAGTTTATATATTGGAGAGAGTTGGGTGTTTTTTTGACAGTTTTGGAAATGCTCCAAATCATTCAATATTTCCTAAATCGATTTATGACTTTTTAAACATGTCATGTGACGAGATACATTTATCAGACAAACAAGTTCAGGATGTCACATCGGTCACATGTGGTGAACACTGTATCTACTTCTTAAATCACATGTGTAGAAGCATCACCTATGATATGTTGATATCTAAATATTCTTCTAATCTGTTTAAAAATGACACAATGGTAACACGTTTTGTGAAAAAGTTGCAACCGTGTGTGTGTTCATAATGTGTTTAGTTGTGTTCAACATGTTCAGACAATTGTGTAAGATTGTGCAAGTCAATAAAATGTTGGTCAAATAAATTATCAGAGTTCATGTATCATTACAATCATTTTTATTTAGTCAAGCAAGGGGTTTTAGTCAAACAATAACATAGTCTGTGGTGGTAGCGATGGTTGATAATGACACTTTTACGGGCGACTATGGCAAGAACCCATTCAATTTTAAGAATTATAATCTAGAATATCTGGCAATATATGTTGACGGTGTCCAGTTCCCCACCAAACCATTACAACCGGACTTCCCTAATGGTTGCGTGACTCGTGAATTCTATCAACTGGTGTTATCAACAGGGAGACATTTAAAGAACAGTGCTATGGCCATTGATCGAAACGATTTCCTGAGACGGTACACTCTTTATGCATTTAATCTGACACCTGACGAGGATAATAGTCAGCATCTATCATTGATCAAGAGTGGTAACATACGCCTGGAGACACGTTTCAGGAACCCGCTGCCTAATACCATCAATCTAATAATTTATGCGGTATATGATAGTATGATTGAAGTGTCCCATCGCAGACAGGTTTTAGTTGATTACTATTAAGCATCATGAATACTGTGGAACTGACAGCCAGGTGTTTTGGCTTGTGATAAACTGCCCCAGCAACCTCTACAAATAAGACCTAGTGCTATGATAATTAACACACACCCCTCTGACCAGCCTGGAGAGCATTGGCTGGCAGTTTATATATTGGAGAGAGTTGGGTGTTTTTTTGACAGTTTTGGAAATGCTCCAAATCATTCAATATTTCCTAAATCGATTTATGACTTTTTAAACATGTCATGTGACGAGATACATTTATCAGACAAACAAGTTCAGGATGTCACGTCGGTCACATGTGGTGAACACTGTATCTACTTCTTAAATCACATGTGTAGAAGCATCACCTATGATATGTTGATATCTAAATATTCTTCTAATCTGTTTAAAAATGACACAATGGTAACACGTTTTGTGAAAAAGTTGCAACCGTGTGTGTGTTCATAATGTGTTTAGTTGTGTTCAACATGTTCAGACAATTGTGTAAGATTGTGCAAGTCAATAAAATGTTGGTCAAATAAATTATCAGAGTTCATGTATCATTACAATCATTTTTATTTAGTCAAGCAAGGGTTTTTTTTTAGTCAAACAATAACATAGTCTGTGGTGGTAGCGATGGTTGATAATGACACTTTTACGGGCGACTATGGCAAGAACCCATTCAATTTTAAGAATTATAATCTAGAATATCTGGCAATATATGTTGACGGTGTCCAGTTCCCCACCAAACCATTACAACCGGACTTCCCTAATGGTTGCGTGACTCGTGAATTCTATCAACTGGTGTTATCAACAGGGAGACATTTAAAGAACAGTGCTATGGCCATTGATCGAAACGATTTCCTGAGACGGTACACTCTTTATGCATTTAATCTGACACCTGACGAGGATAATAGTCAGCATCTATCATTGATCAAGAGTGGTAACATACGCCTGGAGACACGTTTCAGGAACCCGCTGCCTAATACCATCAATCTAATAATTTATGCGGTATATGATAGTATGATTGAAGTGTCCCATCGCAGACAGGTTTTAGTTGATTACTATTAAGCATCATGAATACTGTGGAACTGACAGCCAGGTGTTTTGGCTTGTGATAAACTGCCCCAGCAACCTCTACAAATAAGACCTAGTGCTATGATAATTAACACACACCCCTCTGACCAGCCTGGAGAGCATTGGCTGGCAGTTTATATATTGGAGAGAGTTGGGTGTTTTTTTGACAGTTTTGGAAATGCTCCAAATCATTCAATATTTCCTAAATCGATTTATGACTTTTTAAACATGTCATGTGACGAGATACATTTATCAGACAAACAAGTTCAGGATGTCACGTCGGTCACATGTGGTGAACACTGTATCTACTTCTTAAATCACATGTGTAGAAGCATCACCTATGATATGTTGATATCTAAATATTCTTCTAATCTGTTTAAAAATGACACAATGGTAACACGTTTTGTGAAAAAGTTGCAACCGTGTGTGTGTTCATAATGTGTTTAGTTGTGTTCAACATGTTCAGACAATTGTGTAAGATTGTGCAAGTCAATAAAATGTTGGTCAAATAAATTATCAGAGTTCATGTATCATTACAATCATTTTTATTTAGTCAAGCAAGGGGTTTTAGTCAAACAATAACATAGTCTGTGGTGGTAGCGATGGTTGATAATGACACTTTTACGGGCGACTATGGCAAGAACCCATTCAATTTTAAGAATTATAATCTAGAATATCTGGCAATATATGTTGACGGTGTCCAGTTCCCCACCAAACCATTACAACCGGACTTCCCTAATGGTTGCGTGACTCGTGAATTCTATCAACTGGTGTTATCAACAGGGAGACATTTAAAGAACAGTGCTATGGCCATTGATCGAAACGATTTCCTGAGACGGTACACTCTTTATGCATTTAATCTGACACCTGACGAGGATAATAGTCAGCATCTATCATTGATCAAGAGTGGTAACATACGCCTGGAGACACGTTTCAGGAACCCGCTGCCTAATACCATCAATCTAATAATTTATGCGGTATATGATAGTATGATTGAAGTGTCCCATCGCAGACAGGTTTTAGTTGATTACTATTAAGCATCATGAATACTGTGGAACTGACAGCCAGGTGTTTTGGCTTGTGATAAACTGCCCCAGCAACCTCTACAAATAAGACCTAGTGCTATGATAATTAACACACACCCCTCTGACCAGCCTGGAGAGCATTGGCTGGCAGTTTATATATTGGAGAGAGTTGGGTGTTTTTTTGACAGTTTTGGAAATGCTCCAAATCATTCAATATTTCCTAAATCGATTTATGACTTTTTAAACATGTCATGTGACGAGATACATTTATCAGACAAACAAGTTCAGGATGTCACGTCGGTCACATGTGGTGAACACTGTATCTACTTCTTAAATCACATGTGTAGAAGCATCACCTATGATATGTTGATATCTAAATATTCTTCTAATCTGTTTAAAAATGACACAATGGTAACACGTTTTGTGAAAAAGTTGCAACCGTGTGTGTGTTCATAATGTGTTTAGTTGTGTTCAACATGTTCAGACAATTGTGTAAGATTGTGCAAGTCAATAAAATGTTGGTCAAATAAATTATCAGAGTTCATGTATCATTACAATCATTTTTATTTAGTCAAGCAAGGGGTTTTAGTCAAACAATAACATAGTCTGTGGTGGTAGCGATGGTTGATAATGACACTTTTACGGGCGACTATGGCAAGAACCCATTCAATTTTAAGAATTATAATCTAGAATATCTGGCAATATATGTTGACGGTGTCCAGTTCCCCACCAAACCATTACAACCGGACTTCCCTAATGGTTGCGTGACTCGTGAATTCTATCAACTGGTGTTATCAACAGGGAGACATTTAAAGAACAGTGCTATGGCCATTGATCGAAACGATTTCCTGAGACGGTACACTCTTTATGCATTTAATCTGACACCTGACGAGGATAATAGTCAGCATCTATCATTGATCAAGAGTGGTAACATACGCCTGGAGACACGTTTCAGGAACCCGCTGCCTAATACCATCAATCTAATAATTTATGCGGTATATGATAGTATGATTGAAGTGTCCCATCGCAGACAGGTTTTAGTTGATTACTATTAAGCATCATGAATACTGTGGAACTGACAGCCAGGTGTTTTGGCTTGTGATAAACTGCCCCAGCAACCTCTACAAATAAGACCTAGTGCTATGATAATTAACACACACCCCTCTGACCAGCCTGGAGAGCATTGGCTGGCAGTTTATATATTGGAGAGAGTTGGGTGTTTTTTTGACAGTTTTGGAAATGCTCCAAATCATTCAATATTTCCTAAATCGATTTATGACTTTTTAAACATGTCATGTGACGAGATACATTTATCAGACAAACAAGTTCAGGATGTCACATCGGTCACATGTGGTGAACACTGTATCTACTTCTTAAATCACATGTGTAGAAGCATCACCTATGATATGTTGATATCTAACTATTCTTCTAATCTGTTTAAAAATGACACAATGGTAACACGTTTTGTGAAAAAGTTGCAACCGTGTGTGTGTTCATAATGTGTTTAGTTGTGTTCAACATGTTCAGACAATTGTGTAAGATTGTGCAAGTCAATAAAATGTTGGTCAAATAAATTATCAGAGTTCATGTATCATTACAATCATTTTTATTTAGTCAAGCAAGGGGTTTTAGTCAAACAATAACATAGTCTGTGGTGGTAGCGATGGTTGATAATGACACTTTTACGGGCGACTATGGCAAGAACCCATTCAATTTTAAGAATTATAATCTAGAATATCTGGCAATATATGTTGACGGTGTCCAGTTCCCCACCAAACCATTACAACCGGACTTCCCTAATGGTTGCGTGACTCGTGAATTCTTTCAACTGGTGTTATCAACAGGGAGACATTTAAAGAACAGTGCTATGGCCATTGATCGAAACGATTTCCTGAGACGGTACACTCTTTATGCATTTAATCTGACACCTGACGAGGATAATAGTCAGCATCTATCATTGATCAAGAGTGGTAACATACGCCTGGAGACACGTTTCAGGAACCCGCTGCCTAATACCATCAATCTAATAATTTATGCGGTATATGATAGTATGATTGAAGTGTCCCATCGCAGACAGGTTTTAGTTGATTACTATTAAGCATCATGAATACTGTGGAACTGACAGCCAGGTGTTTTGGCTTGTGATAAACTGCCCCAGCAACCTCTACAAATAAGACCTAGTGCTATGATAATTAACACACACCCCTCTGACCAGCCTGGAGAGCATTGGCTGGCAGTTTATATATTGGAGAGAGTTGGGTGTTTTTTTGACAGTTTTGGAAATGCTCCAAATCATTCAATATTTCCTAAATCGATTTATGACTTTTTAAACATGTCATGTGACGAGATACATTTATCAGACAAACAAGTTCAGGATGTCACATCGGTCACATGTGGTGAACACTGTATCTACTTCTTAAATCACATGTGTAGAAGCATCACCTATGATATGTTGATATCTAAATATTCTTCTAATCTGTTTAAAAATGACACAATGGTAACACGTTTTGTGAAAAAGTTGCAACCGTGTGTGTGTTCATAATGTGTTTAGTTGTGTTCAACATGTTCAGACAATTGTGTAAGATTGTGCAAGTCAATAAAATGTTGGTCAAATAAATTATCAGAGTTCATGTATCATTACAATCATTTTTATTTAGTCAAGCAAGGGGTTTTAGTCAAACAATAACATAGTCTGTGGTGGTAGCGATGGTTGATAATGACACTTTTACGGGCGACTATGGCAAGAACCCATTCAATTTTAAGAATTATAATCTAGAATATCTGGCAATATATGTTGACGGTGTCCAGTTCCCCACCAAACCATTACAACCGGACTTCCCTAATGGTTGCGTGACTCGTGAATTCTTTCAACTGGTGTTATCAACAGGGAGACATTTAAAGAACAGTGCTATGGCCATTGATCGAAACGATTTCCTGAGACGGTACACTCTTTATGCATTTAATCTGACACCTGACGAGGATAATAGTCAGCATCTATCATTGATCAAGAGTGGTAACATACGCCTGGAGACACGTTTCAGGAACCCGCTGCCTAATACCATCAATCTAATAATTTATGCGGTATATGATAGTATGATTGAAGTGTCCCATCGCAGACAGGTTTTAGTTGATTACTATTAAGCATCATGAATACTGTGGAACTGACAGCCAGGTGTTTTGGCTTGTGATAAACTGCCCCAGCAACCTCTACAAATAAGACCTAGTGCTATGATAATTAACACACACCCCTCTGACCAGCCTGGAGAGCATTGGCTGGCAGTTTATATATTGGAGAGAGTTGGGTGTTTTTTTGACAGTTTTGGAAATGCTCCAAATCATTCAATATTTCCTAAATCGATTTATGACTTTTTAAACATGTCATGTGACGAGATACATTTATCAGACAAACAAGTTCAGGATGTCACATCGGTCACATGTGGTGAACACTGTATCTACTTCTTAAATCACATGTGTAGAAGCATCACCTATGATATGTTGATATCTAAATATTCTTCTAATCTGTTTAAAAATGACACAATGGTAACACGTTTTGTGAAAAAGTTGCAACCGTGTGTGTGTTCATAATGTGTTTAGTTGTGTTCAACATGTTCAGACAATTGTGTAAGATTGTGCAAGTCAATAAAATGTTGGTCAAATAAATTATCAGAGTTCATGTATCATTACAATCATTTTTATTTAGTCAAGCAAGGGGTTTTAGTCAAACAATAACATAGTCTGTGGTGGTAGCGATGGTTGATAATGACACTTTTACGGGCGACTATGGCAAGAACCCATTCAATTTTAAGAATTATAATCTAGAATATCTGGCAATATATGTTGACGGTGTCCAGTTCCCCACCAAACCATTACAACCGGACTTCCCTAATGGTTGCGTGACTCGTGAATTCTTTCAACTGGTGTTATCAACAGGGAGACATTTAAAGAACAGTGCTATGGCCATTGATCGAAACGATTTCCTGAGACGGTACACTCTTTATGCATTTAATCTGACACCTGACGAGGATAATAGTCAGCATCTATCATTGATCAAGAGTGGTAACATACGCCTGGAGACACGTTTCAGGAACCCGCTGCCTAATACCATCAATCTAATAATTTATGCGGTATATGATAGTATGATTGAAGTGTCCCATCGCAGACAGGTTTTAGTTGATTACTATTAAGCATCATGAATACTGTGGAACTGACAGCCAGGTGTTTTGGCTTGTGATAAACTGCCCCAGCAACCTCTACAAATAAGACCTAGTGCTATGATAATTAACACACACCCCTCTGACCAGCCTGGAGAGCATTGGCTGGCAGTTTATATATTGGAGAGAGTTGGGTGTTTTTTTGACAGTTTTGGAAATGCTCCAAATCATTCAATATTTCCTAAATCGATTTATGACTTTTTAAACATGTCATGTGACGAGATACATTTATCAGACAAACAAGTTCAGGATGTCACATCGGTCACATGTGGTGAACACTGTATCTACTTCTTAAATCACATGTGTAGAAGCATCACCTATGATATGTTGATATCTAAATATTCTTCTAATCTGTTTAAAAATGACACAATGGTAACACGTTTCGTGAAAAAGTTGCAACCGTGTGTGTGTTCATAATGTGTTTAGTTGTGTTCAACATGTTCAGACAATTGTGTAAGATTGTGCAAGTCAATAAAATGTTGGTCAAATAAATTATCAGAGTTCATGTATCATTACAATCATTTTTATTTAGTCAAGCAAGGGGTTTTAGTCAAACAATAACATAGTCTGTGGTGGTAGCGATGGTTGATAATGACACTTTTACGGGCGACTATGGCAAGAACCCATTCAATTTTAAGAATTATAATCTAGAATATCTGGCAATATATGTTGACGGTGTCCAGTTCCCCACCAAACCATTACAACCGGACTTCCCTAATGGTTGCGTGACTCGTGAATTCTATCAACTGGTGTTATCAACAGGGAGACATTTAAAGAACAGTGCTATGGCCATTGATCGAAACGATTTCCTGAGACGGTACACTCTTTATGCATTTAATCTGACACCTGACGAGGATAATAGTCAGCATCTATCATTGATCAAGAGTGGTATAACATACGCCTGGAGACACGTTTCAGGAACCCGCTGCCTAATACCATCAATCTAATAATTTATGCGGTATATGATAGTATGATTGAAGTGTCCCATCGCAGACAGGTTTTAGTTGATTACTATTAAGCATCATGAATACTGTGGAAATGACAGCCAGGTGTTTTGGCTTGTGATAAACTGCCCCAGCAACCTCTACAAATAAGACCTAGTGCTATGATAATTAACACACACCCCTCTGACCAGCCTGGAGAGCATTGGCTGGCAGTTTATATATTGGAGAGAGTTGGGTGTTTTTTTGACAGTTTTGGAAATGCTCCAAATCATTCAATATTTCCTACATCGATTTATGACTTTTTAAACATGTCATGTGACGAGATACATTTATCAGACAAACAAGTTCAGGATGTCACATCGGTCACATGTGGTGAACACTGTATCTACTTCTTAAATCACATGTGTAGAAGCATCACCTATGATATGTTGATATCTAAATATTCTTCTAATCTGTTTAAAAATGACACAATGGTAACACGTTTTGTGAAAAAGTTGCAACCGTGTGTGTGTTCATAATGTGTTTAGTTGTGTTCAACATGTTCAGACAATTGTGTAAGATTGTGCAAGTCAATAAAATGTTGGTCAAATAAATTATCAGAGTTCATGTATCATTACAATCATTTTTATTTAGTCAAGCAAGGGGTTTTAGTCAAACAATAACATAGTCTGTGGTGGTAGCGATGGTTGATAATGACACTTTTACGGGCGACTATGGCAAGAACCCATTCAATTTTAAGAATTATAATCTAGAATATCTGGCAATATATGTTGACGGTGTCCAGTTCCCCACCAAACCATTACAACCGGACTTCCCTAATGGTTGCGTGACTCGTGAATTCTATCAACTGGTGTTATCAACAGGGAGACATTTAAAGAACAGTGCTATGGCCATTGATCGAAACGATTTCCTGAGACGGTACACTCTTTATGCATTTAATCTGACACCTGACGAGGATAATAGTCAGCATCTATCATTGATCAAGAGTGGTAACATACGCCTGGAGACACGTTTCAGGAACCCGCTGCCTAATACCATCAATCTAATAATGTATGCGGTATATGATAGTATGATTGAAGTGTCCCATCGCAGACAGGTTTTAGTTGATTACTATTAAGCATCATGAATACTGTGGAACTGACAGCCAGGTGTTTTGGCTTGTGATAAACTGCCCCAGCAACCTCTACAAATAAGACCTAGTGCTATGATAATTAACACACACCCCTCTGACCAGCCTGGAGAGCATTGGCTGGCAGTTTATATATTGGAGAGAGTTGGGTGTTTTTTTGACAGTTTTGGAAATGCTCCAAATCATTCAATATTTCCTAAATCGATTTATGACTTTTTAAACATGTCATGTGACGAGATACATTTATCAGACAAACAAGTTCAGGATGTCACATCGGTCACATGTGGTGAACACTGTATCTACTTCTTAAATCACATGTGTAGAAGCATCACCTATGATATGTTGATATCTAACTATTCTTCTAATCTGTTTAAAAATGACACAATGGTAACACGTTTTGTGAAAAAGTTGCAACCGTGTGTGTGTTCATAATGTGTTTAGTTGTGTTCAACATGTTCAGACAATTGTGTAAGATTGTGCAAGTCAATAAAATGTTGGTCAAATAAATTATCAGAGTTCATGTATCATTACAATCATTTTTATTTAGTCAAGCAAGGGGTTTTAGTCAAACAATAACATAGTCTGTGGTGGTAGCGATGGTTGATAATGACACTTTTACGGGCGACTATGGCAAGAACCCATTCAATTTTAAGAATTATAATCTAGAATATCTGGCAATATATGTTGACGGTGTCCAGTTCCCCACCAAACCATTACAACCGGACTTCCCTAATGGTTGCGTGACTCGTGAATTCTATCAACTGGTGTTATCAACAGGGAGACATTTAAAGAACAGTGCTATGGCCATTGATCGAAACGATTTCCTGAGACGGTACACTCTTTATGCATTTAATCTGACACCTGACGAGGATAATAGTCAGCATCTATCATTGATCAAGAGTGGTAACATACGCCTGGAGACACGTTTCAGGAACCCGCTGCCTAATACCATCAATCTAATAATTTATGCGGTATATGATAGTATGATTGAAGTGTCCCATCGCAGACAGGTTTTAGTTGATTACTATTAAGCATCATGAATACTGTGGAACTGACAGCCAGGTGTTTTGGCTTGTGATAAACTGCCCCAGCAACCTCTACAAATAAGACCTAGTGCTATGATAATTAACACACACCCCTCTGACCAGCCTGGAGAGCATTGGCTGGCAGTTTATATATTGGAGAGAGTTGGGTGTTTTTTTGACAGTTTTGGAAATGCTCCAAATCATTCAATATTTCCTAAATCGATTTATGACTTTTTAAACATGTCATGTGACGAGATACATTTATCAGACAAACAAGTTCAGGATGTCACATCGGTCACATGTGGTGAACACTGTATCTACTTCTTAAATCACATGTGTAGAAGCATCACCTATGATATGTTGATATCTAAATATTCTTCTAATCTGTTTAAAAATGACACAATGGTAACACGTTTTGTGAAAAAGTTGCAACCGTGTGTGTGTTCATAATGTGTTTAGTTGTGTTCAACATGTTCAGACAATTGTGTAAGATTGTGCAAGTCAATAAAATGTTGGTCAAATAAATTATCAGAGTTCATGTATCATTACAATCATTTTTATTTAGTCAAGCAAGGGGTTTTAGTCAAACAATAACATAGTCTGTGGTGGTAGCGATGGTTGATAATGACACTTTTACGGGCGACTATGGCAAGAACCCATTCAATTTTAAGAATTATAATCTAGAATATCTGGCAATATATGTTGACGGTGTCCAGTTCCCCACCAAACCATTACAACCGGACTTCCCTAATGGTTGCGTGACTCGTGAATTCTATCAACTGGTGTTATCAACAGGGAGACATTTAAAGAACAGTGCTATGGCCATTGATCGAAACGATTTCCTGAGACGGTACACTCTTTATGCATTTAATCTGACACCTGACGAGGATAATAGTCAGCATCTATCATTGATCAAGAGTGGTAACATACGCCTGGAGACACGTTTCAGGAACCCGCTGCCTAATACCATCAATCTAATAATTTATGCGGTATATGATAGTATGATTGAAGTGTCCCATCGCAGACAGGTTTTAGTTGATTACTATTAAGCATCATGAATACTGTGGAACTGACAGCCAGGTGTTTTGGCTTGTGATAAACTGCCCCAGCAACCTCTACAAATAAGACCTAGTGCTATGATAATTAACACACACCCCTCTGACCAGCCTGGAGAGCATTGGCTGGCAGTTTATATATTGGAGAGAGTTGGGTGTTTTTTTGACAGTTTTGGAAATGCTCCAAATCATTCAATATTTCCTAAATCGATTTATGACTTTTTAAACATGTCATGTGACGAGATACATTTATCAGACAAACAAGTTCAGGATGTCACATCGGTCACATGTGGTGAACACTGTATCTACTTCTTAAATCACATGTGTAGAAGCATCACCTATGATATGTTGATATCTAAATATTCTTCTAATCTGTTTAAAAATGACACAATGGTAACACGTTTTGTGAAAAAGTTGCAACCGTGTGTGTGTTCATAATGTGTTTAGTTGTGTTCAACATGTTCAGACAATTGTGTAAGATTGTGCAAGTCAATAAAATGTTGGTCAAATAAATTATCAGAGTTCATGTATCATTACAATCATTTTTATTTAGTCAAGCAAGGGGTTTTAGTCAAACAATAACATAGTCTGTGGTGGTAGCGATGGTTGATAATGACACTTTTACGGGCGACTATGGCAAGAACCCATTCAATTTTAAGAATTATAATCTAGAATATCTGGCAATATATGTTGACGGTGTCCAGTTCCCCACCAAACCATTACAACCGGACTTCCCTAATGGTTGCGTGACTCGTGAATTCTATCAACTGGTGTTATCAACAGGGAGACATTTAAAGAACAGTGCTATGGCCATTGATCGAAACGATTTCCTGAGACGGTACACTCTTTATGCATTTAATCTGACACCTGACGAGGATAATAGTCAGCAGCTATCATTGATCAAGAGTGGTAACATACGCCTGGAGACACGTTTCAGGAACCCGCTGCCTAATACCATCAATCTAATAATTTATGCGGTATATGATAGTATGATTGAAGTGTCCCATCGCAGACAGGTTTTAGTTGATTACTATTAAGCATCATGAATACTGTGGAACTGACAGCCAGGTGTTTTGGCTTGTGATAAACTGCCCCAGCAACCTCTACAAATAAGACCTAGTGCTATGATAATTAACACACACCCCTCTGACCAGCCTGGAGAGCATTGGCTGGCAGTTTATATATTGGAGAGAGTTGGGTGTTTTTTTGACAGTTTTGGAAATGCTCCAAATCATTCAATATTTCCTAAATCGATTTATGACTTTTTAAACATGTCATGTGACGAGATACATTTATCAGACAAACAAGTTCAGGATGTCACATCGGTCACATGTGGTGAACACTGTATCTACTTCTTAAATCACATGTGTAGAAGCATCACCTATGATATGTTGATATCTAAATATTCTTCTAATCTGTTTAAAAATGACACAATGGTAACACGTTTTGTGAAAAAGTTGCAACCGTGTGTGTGTTCATAATGTGTTTAGTTGTGTTCAACATGTTCAGACAATTGTGTAAGATTGTGCAAGTCAATAAAATGTTGGTCAAATAAATTATCAGAGTTCATGTATCATTACAATCATTTTTATTTAGTCAAGCAAGGGGTTTTAGTCAAACAATAACATAGTCTGTGGTGGTAGCGATGGTTGATAATGACACTTTTACGGGCGACTATGGCAAGAACCCATTCAATTTTAAGAATTATAATCTAGAATATCTGGCAATATATGTTGACGGTGTCCAGTTCCCCACCAAACCATTACAACCGGACTTCCCTAATGGTTGCGTGACTCGTGAATTCTATCAACTGGTGTTATCAACAGGGAGACATTTAAAGAACAGTGCTATGGCCATTGATCGAAACGATTTCCTGAGACGGTACACTCTTTATGCATTTAATCTGACACCTGACGAGGATAATAGTCAGCATCTATCATTGATCAAGAGTGGTAACATACGCCTGGAGACACGTTTCAGGAACCCGCTGCCTAATACCATCAATCTAATAATTTATGCGGTATATGATAGTATGATTGAAGTGTCCCATCGCAGACAGGTTTTAGTTGATTACTATTAAGCATCATGAATACTGTGGAACTGACAGCCAGGTGTTTTGGCTTGTGATAAACTGCCCCAGCAACCTCTACAAATAAGACCTAGTGCTATGATAATTAACACACACCCCTCTGACCAGCCTGGAGAGCATTGGCTGGCAGTTTATATATTGGAGAGAGTTGGGTGTTTTTTTGACAGTTTTGGAAATGCTCCAAATCATTCAATATTTCCTAAATCGATTTATGACTTTTTAAACATGTCATGTGACGAGATACATTTATCAGACAAACAAGTTCAGGATGTCACATCGGTCACATGTGGTGAACACTGTATCTACTTCTTAAATCACATGTGTAGAAGCATCACCTATGATATGTTGATATCTAAATATTCTTCTAATCTGTTTAAAAATGACACAATGGTAACACGTTTTGTGAAAAAGTTGCAACCGTGTGTGTGTTCATAATGTGTTTAGTTGTGTTCAACATGTTCAGACAATTGTGTAAGATTGTGCAAGTCAATAAAATGTTGGTCAAATAAATTATCAGAGTTCATGTATCATTACAATCATTTTTATTTAGTCAAGCAAGGGGTTTTAGTCAAACAATAACATAGTCTGTGGTGGTAGCGATGGTTGATAATGACACTTTTACGGGCGACTATGGCAAGAACCCATTCAATTTTAAGAATTATAATCTAGAATATCTGGCAATATATGTTGACGGTGTCCAGTTCCCCACCAAACCATTACAACCGGACTTCCCTAATGGTTGCGTGACTCGTGAATTCTATCAACTGGTGTTATCAACAGGGAGACATTTAAAGAACAGTGCTATGGCCATTGATCGAAACGATTTCCTGAGACGGTACACTCTTTATGCATTTAATCTGACACCTGACGAGGATAATAGTCAGCATCTATCATTGATCAAGAGTGGTAACATACGCCTGGAGACACGTTTCAGGAACCCGCTGCCTAATACCATCAATCTAATAATTTATGCGGTATATGATAGTATGATTGAAGTGTCCCATCGCAGACAGGTTTTAGTTGATTACTATTAAGCATCATGAATACTGTGGAACTGACAGCCAGGTGTTTTGGCTTGTGATAAACTGCCCCAGCAACCTCTACAAATAAGACCTAGTGCTATGATAATTAACACACACCCCTCTGACCAGCCTGGAGAGCATTGGCTGGCAGTTTATATATTGGAGAGAGTTGGGTGTTTTTTTGACAGTTTTGGAAATGCTCCAAATCATTCAATATTTCCTAAATCGATTTATGACTTTTTAAACATGTCATGTGACGAGATACATTTATCAGACAAACAAGTTCAGGATGTCACATCGGTCACATGTGGTGAACACTGTATCTACTTCTTAAATCACATGTGTAGAAGCATCACCTATGATATGTTGATATCTAAATATTCTTCTAATCTGTTTAAAAATGACACAATGGTAACACGTTTTGTGAAAAAGTTGCAACCGTGTGTGTGTTCATAATGTGTTTAGTTGTGTTCAACATGTTCAGACAATTGTGTAAGATTGTGCAAGTCAATAAAATGTTGGTCAAATAAATTATCAGAGTTCATGTATCATTACAATCATTTTTATTTAGTCAAGCAAGGGGTTTTAGTCAAACAATAACATAGTCTGTGGTGGTAGCGATGGTTGATAATGACACTTTTACGGGCGACTATGGCAAGAACCCATTCAATTTTAAGAATTATAATCTAGAATATCTGGCAATATATGTTGACGGTGTCCAGTTCCCCACCAAACCATTACAACCGGACTTCCCTAATGGTTGCGTGACTCGTGAATTCTATCAACTGGTGTTATCAACAGGGAGACATTTAAAGAACAGTGCTATGGCCATTGATCGAAACGATTTCCTGAGACGGTACACTCTTTATGCATTTAATCTGACACCTGACGAGGATAATAGTCAGCATCTATCATTGATCAAGAGTGGTAACATACGCCTGGAGACACGTTTCAGGAACCCGCTGCCTAATACCATCAATCTAATAATTTATGCGGTATATGATAGTATGATTGAAGTGTCCCATCGCAGACAGGTTTTAGTTGATTACTATTAAGCATCATGAATACTGTGGAACTTGACAGCCAGGTGTTTTGGCTTGTGATAAACTGCCCCAGCAACCTCTACAAATAAGACCTAGTGCTATGATAATTAACACACACCCCTCTGACCAGCCTGGAGAGCATTGGCTGGCAGTTTATATATTGGAGAGAGTTGGGTGTTTTTTTGACAGTTTTGGAAATGCTCCAAATCATTCAATATTTCCTAAATCGATTTATGACTTTTTAAACATGTCATGTGACGAGATACATTTATCAGACAAACAAGTTCAGGATGTCACATCGGTCACATGTGGTGAACACTGTATCTACTTCTTAAATCACATGTGTAGAAGCATCACCTATGATATGTTGATATCTAAATATTCTTCTAATCTGTTTAAAAATGACACAATGGTAACACGTTTTGTGAAAAAGTTGCAACCGTGTGTGTGTTCATAATGTGTTTAGTTGTGTTCAACATGTTCAGACAATTGTGTAAGATTGTGCAAGTCAATAAAATGTTGGTCAAATAAATTATCAGAGTTCATGTATCATTACAATCATTTTTATTTAGTCAAGCAAGGGGTTTTAGTCAAACAATAACATAGTCTGTGGTGGTAGCGATGGTTGATAATGACACTTTTACGGGCGACTATGGCAAGAACCCATTCAATTTTAAGAATTATAATCTAGAATATCTGGCAATATATGTTGACGGTGTCCAGTTCCCCACCAAACCATTACAACCGGACTTCCCTAATGGTTGCGTGACTCGTGAATTCTATCAACTGGTGTTATCAACAGGGAGACATTTAAAGAACAGTGCTATGGCCATTGATCGAAACGATTTCCTGAGACGGTACACTCTTTATGCACTTAATCTGACACCTGACGAGGATAATAGTCAGCATCTATCATTGATCAAGAGTGGTAACATACGCCTGGAGACACGTTTCAGGAACCCGCTGCCTAATACCATCAATCTAATAATTTATGCGGTATATGATAGTATGATTGAAGTGTCCCATCGCAGACAGGTTTTAGTTGATTACTATTAAGCATCATGAATACTGTGGAACTGACAGCCAGGTGTTTTGGCTTGTGATAAACTGCCCCAGCAACCTCTACAAATAAGACCTAGTGCTATGATAATTAACACACACCCCTCTGACCAGCCTGGAGAGCATTGGCTGGCAGTTTATATATTGGAGAGAGTTGGGTGTTTTTTTGACAGTTTTGGAAATGCTCCAAATCATTCAATATTTCCTAAATCGATTTATGACTTTTTAAACATGTCATGTGACGAGATACATTTATCAGACAAACAAGTTCAGGATGTCACATCGGTCACATGTGGTGAACACTGTATCTACTTCTTAAATCACATGTGTAGAAGCATCACCTATGATATGTTGATATCTAAATATTCTTCTAATCTGTTTAAAAATGACACAATGGTAACACGTTTTGTGAAAAAGTTGCAACCGTGTGTGTGTTCATAATGTGTTTAGTTGTGTTCAACATGTTCAGACAATTGTGTAAGATTGTGCAAGTCAATAAAATGTTGGTCAAATAAATTATCAGAGTTCATGTATCATTACAATCATTTTTATTTAGTCAAGCAAGGGGTTTTAGTCAAACAATAACATAGTCTGTGGTGGTAGCGATGGTTGATAATGACACTTTTACGGGCGACTATGGCAAGAACCCATTCAATTTTAAGAATTATAATCTAGAATATCTGGCAATATATGTTGACGGTGTCCAGTTCCCCACCAAACCATTACAACCGGACTTCCCTAATGGTTGCGTGACTCGTGAATTCTATCAACTGGTGTTATCAACAGGGAGACATTTAAAGAACAGTGCTATGGCCATTGATCGAAACGATTTCCTGAGACGGTACACTCTTTATGCATTTAATCTGACACCTGACGAGGATAATAGTCAGCATCTATCATTGATCAAGAGTGGTAACATACGCCTGGAGACACGTTTCAGGAACCCGCTGCCTAATACCATCAATCTAATAATTTATGCGGTATATGATAGTATGATTGAAGTGTCCCATCGCAGACAGGTTTTAGTTGATTACTATTAAGCATCATGAATACTGTGGAACTGACAGCCAGGTGTTTTGGCTTGTGATAAACTGCCCCAGCAACCTCTACAAATAAGACCTAGTGCTATGATAATTAACACACACCCCTCTGACCAGCCTGGAGAGCATTGGCTGGCAGTTTATATATTGGAGAGAGTTGGGTGTTTTTTTGACAGTTTTGGAAATGCTCCAAATCATTCAATATTTCCTAAATCGATTTATGACTTTTTAAACATGTCATGTGACGAGATACATTTATCAGACAAACAAGTTCAGGATGTCACATCGGTCACATGTGGTGAACACTGTATCTACTTCTTAAATCACATGTGTAGAAGCATCACCTATGATATGTTGATATCTAAATATTCTTCTAATCTGTTTAAAAATGACACAATGGTAACACGTTTTGTGAAAAAGTTGCAACCGTGTGTGTGTTCATAATGTGTTTAGTTGTGTTCAACATGTTCAGACAATTGTGTAAGATTGTGCAAGTCAATAAAATGTTGGTCAAATAAATTATCAGAGTTCATGTATCATTACAATCATTTTTATTTAGTCAAGCAAGGGGTTTTAGTCAAACAATAACATAGTCTGTGGTGGTAGCGATGGTTGATAATGACACTTTTACGGGCGACTATGGCAAGAACCCATTCAATTTTAAGAATTATAATCTAGAATATCTGGCAATATATGTTGACGGTGTCCAGTTCCCCACCAAACCATTACAACCGGACTTCCCTAATGGTTGCGTGACTCGTGAATTCTATCAACTGGTGTTATCAACAGGGAGACATTTAAAGAACAGTGCTATGGCCATTGATCGAAACGATTTCCTGAGACGGTACACTCTTTATGCATTTAATCTGACACCTGACGAGGATAATAGTCAGCATCTATCATTGATCAAGAGTGGTAACATACGCCTGGAGACACGTTTCAGGAACCCGCTGCCTAATACCATCAATCTAATAATTTATGCGGTATATGATAGTATGATTGAAGTGTCCCATCGCAGACAGGTTTTAGTTGATTACTATTAAGCATCATGAATACTGTGGAACTGACAGCCAGGTGTTTTGGCTTGTGATAAACTGCCCCAGCAACCTCTACAAATAAGACCTAGTGCTATGATAATTAACACACACCCCTCTGACCAGCCTGGAGAGCATTGGCTGGCAGTTTATATATTGGAGAGAGTTGGGTGTTTTTTTGACAGTTTTGGAAATGCTCCAAATCATTCAATATTTCCTAAATCGATTTATGACTTTTTAAACATGTCATGTGACGAGATACATTTATCAGACAAACAAGTTCAGGATGTCACATCGGTCACATGTGGTGAACACTGTATCTACTTCTTAAATCACATGTGTAGAAGCATCACCTATGATATGTTGATATCTAAATATTCTTCTAATCTGTTTAAAAATGACACAATGGTAACACGTTTTGTGAAAAAGTTGCAACCGTGTGTGTGTTCATAATGTGTTTAGTTGTGTTCAACATGTTCAGACAATTGTGTAAGATTGTGCAAGTCAATAAAATGTTGGTCAAATAAATTATCAGAGTTCATGTATCATTACAATCATTTTTATTTAGTCAAGCAAGGGGTTTTAGTCAAACAATAACATAGTCTGTGGTGGTAGCGATGGTTGATAATGACACTTTTACGGGCGACTATGGCAAGAACCCATTCAATTTTAAGAATTATAATCTAGAATATCTGGCAATATATGTTGACGGTGTCCAGTTCCCCACCAAACCATTACAACCGGACTTCCCTAATGGTTGCGTGACTCGTGAATTCTATCAACTGGTGTTATCAACAGGGAGACATTTAAAGAACAGTGCTATGGCCATTGATCGAAACGATTTCCTGAGACGGTACACTCTTTATGCATTTAATCTGACACCTGACGAGGATAATAGTCAGCATCTATCATTGATCAAGAGTGGTAACATACGCCTGGAGACACGTTTCAGGAACCCGCTGCCTAATACCATCAATCTAATAATTTATGCGGTATATGATAGTATGATTGAAGTGTCCCATCGCAGACAGGTTTTAGTTGATTACTATTAAGCATCATGAATACTGTGGAACTGACAGCCAGGTGTTTTGGCTTGTGATAAACTGCCCCAGCAACCTCTACAAATAAGACCTAGTGCTATGATAATTAACACACACCCCTCTGACCAGCCTGGAGAGCATTGGCTGGCAGTTTATATATTGGAGAGAGTTGGGTGTTTTTTTGACAGTTTTGGAAATGCTCCAAATCATTCAATATTTCCTAAATCGATTTATGACTTTTTAAACATGTCATGTGACGAGATACATTTATCAGACAAACAAGTTCAGGATGTCACATCGGTCACATGTGGTGAACACTGTATCTACTTCTTAAATCACATGTGTAGAAGCATCACCTATGATATGTTGATATCTAAATATTCTTCTAATCTGTTTAAAAATGACACAATGGTAACACGTTTTGTGAAAAAGTTGCAACCGTGTGTGTGTTCATAATGTGTTTAGTTGTGTTCAACATGTTCAGACAATTGTGTAAGATTGTGCAAGTCAATAAAATGTTGGTCAAATAAATTATCAGAGTTCATGTATCATTACAATCATTTTTATTTAGTCAAGCAAGGGGTTTTAGTCAAACAATAACATAGTCTGTGGTGGTAGCGATGGTTGATAATGACACTTTTACGGGCGACTATGGCAAGAACCCATTCAATTTTAAGAATTATAATCTAGAATATCTGGCAATATATGTTGACGGTGTCCAGTTCCCCACCAAACCATTACAACCGGACTTCCCTAATGGTTGCGTGACTCGTGAATTCTATCAACTGGTGTTATCAACAGGGAGACATTTAAAGAACAGTGCTATGGCCATTGATCGAAACGATTTCCTGAGACGGTACACTCTTTATGCACTTAATCTGACACCTGACGAGGATAATAGTCAGCATCTATCATTGATCAAGAGTGGTAACATACGCCTGGAGACACGTTTCAGGAACCCGCTGCCTAATACCATCAATCTAATAATTTATGCGGTATATGATAGTATGATTGAAGTGTCCCATCGCAGACAGGTTTTAGTTGATTACTATTAAGCATCATGAATACTGTGGAACTGACAGCCAGGTGTTTTGGCTTGTGATAAACTGCCCCAGCAACCTCTACAAATAAGACCTAGTGCTATGATAATTAACACACACCCCTCTGACCAGCCTGGAGAGCATTGGCTGGCAGTTTATATATTGGAGAGAGTTGGGTGTTTTTTTGACAGTTTTGGAAATGCTCCAAATCATTCAATATTTCCTAAATCGATTTATGACTTTTTAAACATGTCATGTGACGAGATACATTTATCAGACAAACAAGTTCAGGATGTCACATCGGTCACATGTGGTGAACACTGTATCTACTTCTTAAATCACATGTGTAGAAGCATCACCTATGATATGTTGATATCTAAATATTCTTCTAATCTGTTTAAAAATGACACAATGGTAACACGTTTTGTGAAAAAGTTGCAACCGTCTGTGTGTTCATAATGTGTTTAGTTGTGTTCAACATGTTCAGACAATTGTGTAAGATTGTGCAAGTCAATAAAATGTTGGTCAAATAAATTATCAGAGTTCATGTATCATTACAATCATTTTTATTTAGTCAAGCAAGGGGTTTTAGTCAAACAATAACATAGTCTGTGGTGGTAGCGATGGTTGATAATGACACTTTTACGGGCGACTATGGCAAGAACCCATTCAATTTTAAGAATTATAATCTAGAATATCTGGCAATATATGTTGACGGTGTCCAGTTCCCCACCAAACCATTACAACCGGACTTCCCTAATGGTTGCGTGACTCGTGAATTCTATCAACTGGTGTTATCAACAGGGAGACATTTAAAGAACAGTGCTATGGCCATTGATCGAAACGATTTCCTGAGACGGTACACTCTTTATGCACTTAATCTGACACCTGACGAGGATAATAGTCAGCATCTATCATTGATCAAGAGTGGTAACATACGCCTGGAGACACGTTTCAGGAACCCGCTGCCTAATACCATCAATCTAATAATTTATGCGGTATATGATAGTATGATTGAAGTGTCCCATCGCAGACAGGTTTTAGTTGATTACTATTAAGCATCATGAATACTGTGGAACTGACAGCCAGGTGTTTTGGCTTGTGATAAACTGCCCCAGCAACCTCTACAAATAAGACCTAGTGCTATGATAATTAACACACACCCCTCTGACCAGCCTGGAGAGCATTGGCTGGCAGTTTATATATTGGAGAGAGTTGGGTGTTTTTTTGACAGTTTTGGAAATGCTCCAAATCATTCAATATTTCCTAAATCGATTTATGACTTTTTAAACATGTCATGTGACGAGATACATTTATCAGACAAACAAGTTCAGGATGTCACATCGGTCACATGTGGTGAACACTGTATCTACTTCTTAAATCACATGTGTAGAAGCATCACCTATGATATGTTGATATCTAAATATTCTTCTAATCTGTTTAAAAATGACACAATGGTAACACGTTTTGTGAAAAAGTTGCAACCGTGTGTGTGTTCATAATGTGTTTAGTTGTGTTCAACATGTTCAGACAATTGTGTAAGATTGTGCAAGTCAATAAAATGTTGGTCAAATAAATTATCAGAGTTCATGTATCATTACAATCATTTTTATTTAGTCAAGCAAGGGGTTTTAGTCAAACAATAACATAGTCTGTGGTGGTAGCGATGGTTGATAATGACACTTTTACGGGCGACTATGGCAAGAACCCATTCAATTTTAAGAATTATAATCTAGAATATCTGGCAATATATGTTGACGGTGTCCAGTTCCCCACCAAACCATTACAACCGGACTTCCCTAATGGTTGCGTGACTCGTGAATTCTATCAACTGGTGTTATCAACAGGGAGACATTTAAAGAACAGTGCTATGGCCATTGATCGAAACGATTTCCTGAGACGGTACACTCTTTATGCATTTAATCTGACACCTGACGAGGATAATAGTCAGCATCTATCATTGATCAAGAGTGGTAACATACGCCTGGAGACACGTTTCAGGAACCCGCTGCCTAATACCATCAATCTAATAATTTATGCGGTATATGATAGTATGATTGAAGTGTCCCATCGCAGACAGGTTTTAGTTGATTACTATTAAGCATCATGAATACTGTGGAACTGACAGCCAGGTGTTTTGGGTTGTGATAAACTGCCCCAGCAACCTCTACAAATAAGACCTAGTGCTATGATAATTAACACACACCCCTCTGACCAGCCTGGAGAGCATTGGCTGGCAGTTTATATATTGGAGAGAGTTGGGTGTTTTTTTGACAGTTTTGGAAATGCTCCAAATCATTCAATATTTCCTAAATCGATTTATGACTTTTTAAACATGTCATGTGACGAGATACATTTATCAGACAAACAAGTTCAGGATGTCACATCGGTCACATGTGGTGAACACTGTATCTACTTCTTAAATCACATGTGTAGAAGCATCACCTATGATATGTTGATATCTAAATATTCTTCTAATCTGTTTAAAAATGACACAATGGTAACACGTTTTGTGAAAAAGTTGCAACCGTGTGTGTGTTCATAATGTGTTTAGTTGTGTTCAACATGTTCAGACAATTGTGTAAGATTGTTGCAAGTCAATAAAATGTTGGTCAAATAAATTATCAGAGTTCATGTATCATTACAATCATTTTTATTTAGTCAAGCAAGGGGTTTTAGTCAAACAATAACATAGTCTGTGGTGGTAGCGATGGTTGATAATGACACTTTTACGGGCGACTATGGCAAGAACCCATTCAATTTTAAGAATTATAATCTAGAATATCTGGCAATATATGTTGACGGTGTCCAGTTCCCCACCAAACCATTACAACCGGACTTCCCTAATGGTTGCGTGACTCGTGAATTCTATCAACTGGTGTTATCAACAGGGAGACATTTAAAGAACAGTGCTATGGCCATTGATCGAAACGATTTCCTGAGACGGTACACTCTTTATGCATTTAATCTGACACCTGACGAGGATAATAGTCAGCATCTATCATTGATCAAGAGTGGTAACATACGCCTGGAGACACGTTTCAGGAACCCGCTGCCTAATACCATCAATCTAATAATTTATGCGGTATATGATAGTATGATTGAAGTGTCCCATCGCAGACAGGTTTTAGTTGATTACTATTAAGCATCATGAATACTGTGGAACTGACAGCCAGGTGTTTTGGCTTGTGATAAACTGCCCCAGCAACCTCTACAAATAAGACCTAGTGCTATGATAATTAACACACACCCCTCTGACCAGCCTGGAGAGCATTGGCTGGCAGTTTATATATTGGAGAGAGTTGGGTGTTTTTTTGACAGTTTTGGAAATGCTCCAAATCATTCAATATTTCCTAAATCGATTTATGACTTTTTAAACATGTCATGTGACGAGATACATTTATCAGACAAACAAGTTCAGGATGTCACATCGGTCACATGTGGTGAACACTGTATCTACTTCTTAAATCACATGTGTAGAAGCATCACCTATGATATGTTGATATCTAAATATTCTTCTAATCTGTTTAAAAATGACACAATGGTAACACGTTTTGTGAAAAAGTTGCAACCATGTGTGTGTTCATAATGTGTTTAGTTGTGTTCAACATGTTCAGACAATTGTGTAAGATTGTGCAAGTCAATAAAATGTTGGTCAAATAAATTATCAGAGTTCATGTATCATTACAATCATTTTTATTTAGTCAAGCAAGGGGTTTTAGTCAAACAATAACATAGTCTGTGGTGGTAGCGATGGTTGATAATGACACTTTTACGGGCGACTATGGCAAGAACCCATTCAATTTTAAGAATTATAATCTAGAATATCTGGCAATATATGTTGACGGTGTCCAGTTCCCCACCAAACCATTACAACCGGACTTCCCTAATGGTTGCGTGACTCGTGAATTCTATCAACTGGTGTTATCAACAGGGAGACATTTAAAGAACAGTGCTATGGCCATTGATCGAAACGATTTCCTGAGACGGTACACTCTTTATGCATTTAATCTGACACCTGACGAGGATAATAGTCAGCATCTATCATTGATCAAGAGTGGTAACATACGCCTGGAGACACGTTTCAGGAACCCGCTGCCTAATACCATCAATCTAATAATTTATGCGGTATATGATAGTATGATTGAAGTGTCCCATCGCAGACAGGTTTTAGTTGATTACTATTAAGCATCATGAATACTGTGGAACTGACAGCCAGGTGTTTTGGCTTGTGATAAACTGCCCCAGCAACCTCTACAAATAAGACCTAGTGCTATGATAATTAACACACACCCCTCTGACCAGCCTGGAGAGCATTGGCTGGCAGTTTATATATTGGAGAGAGTTGGGTGTTTTTTTGACAGTTTTGGAAATGCTCCAAATCATTCAATATTTCCTAAATCGATTTATGACTTTTTAAACATGTCATGTGACGAGATACATTTATCAGACAAACAAGTTCAGGATGTCACATCGGTCACATGTGGTGAACACTGTATCTACTTCTTAAATCACATGTGTAGAAGCATCACCTATGATATGTTGATATCTAAATATTCTTCTAATCTGTTTAAAAATGACACAATGGTAACACGTTTTGTGAAAAAGTTGCAACCGTGTGTGTGTTCATAATGTGTTTAGTTGTGTTCAACATGTTCAGACAATTGTGTAAGATTGTGCAAGTCAATAAAATGTTGGTCAAATAAATTATCAGAGTTCATGTATCATTACAATCATTTTTATTTAGTCAAGCAAGGGGTTTTAGTCAAACAATAACATAGTCTGTGGTGGTAGCGATGGTTGATAATGACACTTTTACGGGCGACTATGGCAAGAACCCATTCAATTTTAAGAATTATAATCTAGAATATCTGGCAATATATGTTGACGGTGTCCAGTTCCCCACCAAACCATTACAACCGGACTTCCCTAATGGTTGCGTGACTCGTGAATTCTATCAACTGGTGTTATCAACAGGGAGACATTTAAAGAACAGTGCTATGGCCATTGATCGAAACGATTTCCTGAGACGGTACACTCTTTATGCATTTAATCTGACACCTGACGAGGATAATAGTCAGCATCTATCATTGATCAAGAGTGGTAACATACGCCTGGAGACACGTTTCAGGAACCCGCTGCCTAATACCATCAATCTAATAATTTATGCGGTATATGATAGTATGATTGAAGTGTCCCATCGCAGACAGGTTTTAGTTGATTACTATTAAGCATCATGAATACTGTGGAACTGACAGCCAGGTGTTTTGGCTTGTGATAAACTGCCCCAGCAACCTCTACAAATAAGACCTAGTGCTATGATAATTAACACACACCCCTCTGACCAGCCTGGAGAGCATTGGCTGGCAGTTTATATATTGGAGAGAGTTGGGTGTTTTTTTGACAGTTTTGGAAATGCTCCAAATCATTCAATATTTCCTAAATCGATTTATGACTTTTTAAACATGTCATGTGACGAGATACATTTATCAGACAAACAAGTTCAGGATGTCACATCGGTCACATGTGGTGAACACTGTATCTACTTCTTAAATCACATGTGTAGAAGCATCACCTATGATATGTTGATATCTAAATATTCTTCTAATCTGTTTAAAAATGACACAATGGTAACACGTTTTGTGAAAAAGTTGCAACCGTGTGTGTGTTCATAATGTGTTTAGTTGTGTTCAACATGTTCAGACAATTGTGTAAGATTGTGCAAGTCAATAAAATGTTGGTCAAATAAATTATCAGAGTTCATGTATCATTACAATCATTTTTATTTAGTCAAGCAAGGGGTTTTAGTCAAACAATAACATAGTCTGTGGTGGTAGCGATGGTTGATAATGACACTTTTACGGGCGACTATGGCAAGAACCCATTCAATTTTAAGAATTATAATCTAGAATATCTGGCAATATATGTTGACGGTGTCCAGTTCCCCACCAAACCATTACAACCGGACTTCCCTAATGGTTGCGTGACTCGTGAATTCTATCAACTGGTGTTATCAACAGGGAGACATTTAAAGAACAGTGCTATGGCCATTGATCGAAACGATTTCCTGAGACGGTACACTCTTTATGCATTTAATCTGACACCTGACGAGGATAATAGTCAGCATCTATCATTGATCAAGAGTGGTAACATACGCCTGGAGACACGTTTCAGGAACCCGCTGCCTAATACCATCAATCTAATAATTTATGCGGTATATGATAGTATGATTGAAGTGTCCCATCGCAGACAGGTTTTAGTTGATTACTATTAAGCATCATGAATACTGTGGAACTGACAGGCAGGTGTTTTGGCTTGTGATAAACTGCCCCAGCAACCTCTACAAATAAGACCTAGTGCTATGATAATTAACACACACCCCTCTGACCAGCCTGGAGAGCATTGGCTGGCAGTTTATATATTGGAGAGAGTTGGGTGTTTTTTTGACAGTTTTGGAAATGCTCCAAATCATTCAATATTTCCTAAATCGATTTATGACTTTTTAAACATGTCATGTGACGAGATACATTTATCAGACAAACAAGTTCAGGATGTCACATCGGTCACATGTGGTGAACACTGTATCTACTTCTTAAATCACATGTGTAGAAGCATCACCTATGATATGTTGATATCTAAATATTCTTCTAATCTGTTTAAAAATGACACAATGGTAACACGTTTTGTGAAAAAGTTGCAACCGTGTGTGTGTTCATAATGTGTTTAGTTGTGTTCAACATGTTCAGACAATTGTGTAAGATTGTGCAAGTCAATAAAATGTTGGTCAAATAAATTATCAGAGTTCATGTATCATTACAATCATTTTTATTTAGTCAAGCAAGGGGTTTTAGTCAAACAATAACATAGTCTGTGGTGGTAGCGATGGTTGATAATGACACTTTTACGGGCGACTATGGCAAGAACCCATTCAATTTTAAGAATTATAATCTAGAATATCTGGCAATATATGTTGACGGTGTCCAGTTCCCCACCAAACCATTACAACCGGACTTCCCTAATGGTTGCGTGACTCGTGAATTCTATCAACTGGTGTTATCAACAGGGAGACATTTAAAGAACAGTGCTATGGCCATTGATCGAAACGATTTCCTGAGACGGTACACTCTTTATGCATTTAATCTGACACCTGACGAGGATAATAGTCAGCATCTATCATTGATCAAGAGTGGTAACATACGCCTGGAGACACGTTTCAGGAACCCGCTGCCTAATACCATCAATCTAATAATTTATGCGGTATATGATAGTATGATTGAAGTGTCCCATCGCAGACAGGTTTTAGTTGATTACTATTAAGCATCATGAATACTGTGGAACTGACAGGCAGGTGTTTTGGCTTGTGATAAACTGCCCCAGCAACCTCTACAAATAAGACCTAGTGCTATGATAATTAACACACACCCCTCTGACCAGCCTGGAGAGCATTGGCTGGCAGTTTATATATTGGAGAGAGTTGGGTGTTTTTTTGACAGTTTTGGAAATGCTCCAAATCATTCAATATTTCCTAAATCGATTTATGACTTTTTAAACATGTCATGTGACGAGATACATTTATCAGACAAACAAGTTCAGGATGTCACATCGGTCACATGTGGTGAACACTGTATCTACTTCTTAAATCACATGTGTAGAAGCATCACCTATGATATGTTGATATCTAAATATTCTTCTAATCTGTTTAAAAATGACACAATGGTAACACGTTTTGTGAAAAAGTTGCAACCGTGTGTGTGTTCATAATGTGTTTAGTTGTGTTCAACATGTTCAGACAATTGTGTAAGATTGTGCAAGTCAATAAAATGTTGGTCAAATAAATTATCAGAGTTCATGTATCATTACAATCATTTTTATTTAGTCAAGCAAGGGGTTTTAGTCAAACAATAACATAGTCTGTGGTGGTAGCGATGGTTGATAATGACACTTTTACGGGCGACTATGGCAAGAACCCATTCAATTTTAAGAATTATAATCTAGAATATCTGGCAATATATGTTGACGGTGTCCAGTTCCCCACCAAACCATTACAACCGGACTTCCCTAATGGTTGCGTGACTCGTGAATTCTATCAACTGGTGTTATCAACAGGGAGACATTTAAAGAACAGTGCTATGGCCATTGATCGAAACGATTTCCTGAGACGGTACACTCTTTATGCATTTAATCTGACACCTGACGAGGATAATAGTCAGCATCTATCATTGATCAAGAGTGGTAACATACGCCTGGAGACACGTTTCAGGAACCCGCTGCCTAATACCATCAATCTAATAATTTATGCGGTATATGATAGTATGATTGAAGTGTCCCATCGCAGACAGGTTTTAGTTGATTACTATTAAGCATCATGAATACTGTGGAACTGACAGCCAGGTGTTTTGGCTTGTGATAAACTGCCCCAGCAACCTCTACAAATAAGACCTAGTGCTATGATAATTAACACACACCCCTCTGACCAGCCTGGAGAGCATTGGCTGGCAGTTTATATATTGGAGAGAGTTGGGTGTTTTTTTGACAGTTTTGGAAATGCTCCAAATCATTCAATATTTCCTAAATCGATTTATGACTTTTTAAACATGTCATGTGACGAGATACATTTATCAGACAAACAAGTTCAGGATGTCACATCGGTCACATGTGGTGAACACTGTATCTACTTCTTAAATCACATGTGTAGAAGCATCACCTATGATATGTTGATATCTAAATATTCTTCTAATCTGTTTAAAAATGACACAATGGTAACACGTTTTGTGAAAAAGTTGCAACCGTGTGTGTGTTCATAATGTGTTTAGTTGTGTTCAACATGTTCAGACAATTGTGTAAGATTGTGCAAGTCAATAAAATGTTGGTCAAATAAATTATCAGAGTTCATGTATCATTACAATCATTTTTATTTAGTCAAGCAAGGGGTTTTAGTCAAACAATAACATAGTCTGTGGTGGTAGCGATGGTTGATAATGACACTTTTACGGGCGACTATGGCAAGAACCCATTCAATTTTAAGAATTATAATCTAGAATATCTGGCAATATATGTTGACGGTGTCCAGTTCCCCACCAAACCATTACAACCGGACTTCCCTAATGGTTGCGTGACTCGTGAATTCTATCAACTGGTGTTATCAACAGGGAGACATTTAAAGAACAGTGCTATGGCCATTGATCGAAACGATTTCCTGAGACGGTACACTCTTTATGCATTTAATCTGACACCTGACGAGGATAATAGTCAGCATCTATCATTGATCAAGAGTGGTAACATACGCCTGGAGACACGTTTCAGGAACCCGCTGCCTAATACCATCAATCTAATAATTTATGCGGTATATGATAGTATGATTGAAGTGTCCCATCGCAGACAGGTTTTAGTTGATTACTATTAAGCATCATGAATACTGTGGAACTGACAGCCAGGTGTTTTGGCTTGTGATAAACTGCCCCAGCAACCTCTACAAATAAGACCTAGTGCTATGATAATTAACACACACCCCTCTGACCAGCCTGGAGAGCATTGGCTGGCAGTTTATATATTGGAGAGAGTTGGGTGTTTTTTTGACAGTTTTGGAAATGCTCCAAATCATTCAATATTTCCTAAATCGATTTATGACTTTTTAAACATGTCATGTGACGAGATACATTTATCAGACAAACAAGTTCAGGATGTCACATCGGTCACATGTGGTGAACACTGTATCTACTTCTTAAATCACATGTGTAGAAGCATCACCTATGATATGTTGATATCTAAATATTCTTCTAATCTGTTTAAAAATGACACAATGGTAACACGTTTTGTGAAAAAGTTGCAACCGTGTGTGTGTTCATAATGTGTTTAGTTGTGTTCAACATGTTCAGACAATTGTGTAAGATTGTGCAAGTCAATAAAATGTTGGTCAAATAAATTATCAGAGTTCATGTATCATTACAATCATTTTTATTTAGTCAAACAAGGGGTTTTAGTCAAACAATAACATAGACTGTGGTGGTAGCGATGGTTGATAATGACACTTTTACGGGCGACTATGGCAAGAACCCATTCAATTTTAAGAATTATAATCTAGAATATCTGGCAATATATGTTGACGGTGTCCAGTTCCCCACCAAACCATTACAACCGGACTTCCCTAATGGTTGCGTGACTCGTGAATTCTATCAACTGGTGTTATCAACAGGGAGACATTTAAAGAACAGTGCTATGGCCATTGATCGAAACGATTTCCTGAGACGGTACACTCTTTATGCATTTAATCTGACACCTGACGAGGATAATAGTCAGCATCTATCATTGATCAAGAGTGGTAACATACGCCTGGAGACACGTTTCAGGAACCCGCTGCCTAATACCATCAATCTAATAATTTATGCGGTATATGATAGTATGATTGAAGTGTCCCATCGCAGACAGGTTTTAGTTGATTACTATTAAGCATCATGAATACTGTGGAACTGACAGCCAGGTGTTTTGGCTTGTGATAAACTGCCCCAGCAACCTCTACAAATAAGACCTAGTGCTATGATAATTAACACACACCCCTCTGACCAGCCTGGAGAGCATTGGCTGGCAGTTTATATATTGGAGAGAGTTGGGTGTTTTTTTGACAGTTTTGGAAATGCTCCAAATCATTCAATATTTCCTAAATCGATTTATGACTTTTTAAACATGTCATGTGACGAGATACATTTATCAGACAAACAAGTTCAGGATGTCACATCGGTCACATGTGGTGAACACTGTATCTACTTCTTAAATCACATGTGTAGAAGCATCACCTATGATATGTTGATATCTAAATATTCTTCTAATCTGTTTAAAAATGACACAATGGTAACACGTTTTGTGAAAAAGTTGCAACCGTGTGTGTGTTCATAATGTGTTTAGTTGTGTTCAACATGTTCAGACAATTGTGTAAGATTGTGCAAGTCAATAAAATGTTGGTCAAATAAATTATCAGAGTTCATGTATCATTACAATCATTTTTATTTAGTCAAGCAAGGGGTTTTAGTCAAACAATAACATAGTCTGTGGTGGTAGCGATGGTTGATAATGACACTTTTACGGGCGACTATGGCAAGAACCCATTCAATTTTAAGAATTATAATCTAGAATATCTGGCAATATATGTTGACGGTGTCCAGTTCCCCACCAAACCATTACAACCGGACTTCCCTAATGGTTGCGTGACTCGTGAATTCTATCAACTGGTGTTATCAACAGGGAGACATTTAAAGAACAGTGCTATGGCCATTGATCGAAACGATTTCCTGAGACGGTACACTCTTTATGCATTTAATCTGACACCTGACGAGGATAATAGTCAGCATCTATCATTGATCAAGAGTGGTAACATACGCCTGGAGACACGTTTCAGGAACCCGCTGCCTAATACCATCAATCTAATAATTTATGCGGTATATGATAGTATGATTGAAGTGTCCCATCGCAGACAGGTTTTAGTTGATTACTATTAAGCATCATGAATACTGTGGAACTGACAGCCAGGTGTTTTGGCTTGTGATAAACTGCCCCAGCAACCTCTACAAATAAGACCTAGTGCTATGATAATTAACACACACCCCTCTGACCAGCCTGGAGAGCATTGGCTGGCAGTTTATATATTGGAGAGAGTTGGGTGTTTTTTTGACAGTTTTGGAAATGCTCCAAATCATTCAATATTTCCTAAATCGATTTATGACTTTTTAAACATGTCATGTGACGAGATACATTTATCAGACAAACAAGTTCAGGATGTCACATCGGTCACATGTGGTGAACACTGTATCTACTTCTTAAATCACATGTGTAGAAGCATCACCTATGATATGTTGATATCTAAATATTCTTCTAATCTGTTTAAAAATGACACAATGGTAACACGTTTTGTGAAAAAGTTGCAACCGTGTGTGTGTTCATAATGTGTTTAGTTGTGTTCAACATGTTCAGACAATTGTGTAAGATTGTGCAAGTCAATAAAATGTTGGTCAAATAAATTATCAGAGTTCATGTATCATTACAATCATTTTTATTTAGTCAAGCAAGGGGTTTTAGTCAAACAATAACATAGTCTGTGGTGGTAGCGATGGTTAATAATGACACTTTTACGGGCGACTATGGCAAGAACCCATTCAATTTTAAGAATTATAATCTAGAATATCTGGCAATATATGTTGACGGTGTCCAGTTCCCCACCAAACCATTACAACCGGACTTCCCTAATGGTTGCGTGACTCGTGAATTCTATCAACTGGTGTTATCAACAGGGAGACATTTAAAGAACAGTGCTATGGCCATTGATCGAAACGATTTCCTGAGACGGTACACTCTTTATGCATTTAATCTGACACCTGACGAGGATAATAGTCAGCATCTATCATTGATCAAGAGTGGTAACATACGCCTGGAGACACGTTTCAGGAACCCGCTGCCTAATACCATCAATCTAATAATTTATGCGGTATATGATAGTATGATTGAAGTGTCCCATCGCAGACAGGTTTTAGTTGATTACTATTAAGCATCATGAATACTGTGGAACTGACAGCCAGGTGTTTTGGCTTGTGATAAACTGCCCCAGCAACCTCTACAAATAAGACCTAGTGCTATGATAATTAACACACACCCCTCTGACCAGCCTGGAGAGCATTGGCTGGCAGTTTATATATTGGAGAGAGTTGGGTGTTTTTTTGACAGTTTTGGAAATGCTCCAAATCATTCAATATTTCCTAAATCGATTTATGACTTTTTAAACATGTCATGTGACGAGATACATTTATCAGACAAACAAGTTCAGGATGTCACATCGGTCACATGTGGTGAACACTGTATCTACTTCTTAAATCACATGTGTAGAAGCATCACCTATGATATGTTGATATCTAAATATTCTTCTAATCTGTTTAAAAATGACACAATGGTAACACGTTTTGTGAAAAAGTTGCAACCGTGTGTGTGTTCATAATGTGTTTAGTTGTGTTCAACATGTTCAGACAATTGTGTAAGATTGTGCAAGTCAATAAAATGTTGGTCAAATAAATTATCAGAGTTCATGTATCATTACAATCATTTTTATTTAGTCAAGCAAGGGGTTTTAGTCAAACAATAACATAGTCTGTGGTGGTAGCGATGGTTGATAATGACACTTTTACGGGCGACTATGGCAAGAACCCATTCAATTTTAAGAATTATAATCTAGAATATCTGGCAATATATGTTGACGGTGTCCAGTTCCCCACCAAACCATTACAACCGGACTTCCCTAATGGTTGCGTGACTCGTGAATTCTATCAACTGGTGTTATCAACAGGGAGACATTTAAAGAACAGTGCTATGGCCATTGATCGAAACGATTTCCTGAGACGGTACACTCTTTATGCATTTAATCTGACACCTGACGAGGATAATAGTCAGCATCTATCATTGATCAAGAGTGGTAACATACGCCTGGAGACACGTTTCAGGAACCCGCTGCCTAATACCATCAATCTAATAATTTATGCGGTATATGATAGTATGATTGAAGTGTCCCATCGCAGACAGGTTTTAGTTGATTACTATTAAGCATCATGAATACTGTGGAACTGACAGCCAGGTGTTTTGGCTTGTGATAAACTGCCCCAGCAACCTCTACAAATAAGACCTAGTGCTATGATAATTAACACACACCCCTCTGACCAGCCTGGAGAGCATTGGCTGGCAGTTTATATATTGGAGAGAGTTGGGTGTTTTTTTGACAGTTTTGGAAATGCTCCAAATCATTCAATATTTCCTAAATCGATTTATGACTTTTTAAACATGTCATGTGACGAGATACATTTATCAGACAAACAAGTTCAGGATGTCACATCGGTCACATGTGGTGAACACTGTATCTACTTCTTAAATCACATGTGTAGAAGCATCACCTATGATATGTTGATATCTAAATATTCTTCTAATCTGTTTAAAAATGACACAATGGTAACACGTTTTGTGAAAAAGTTGCAACCGTGTGTGTGTTCATAATGTGTTTAGTTGTGTTCAACATGTTCAGACAATTGTGTAAGATTGTGCAAGTCAATAAAATGTTGGTCAAATAAATTATCAGAGTTCATGTATCATTACAATCATTTTTATTTAGTCAAGCAAGGGGTTTTAGTCAAACAATAACATAGTCTGTGGTGGTAGCGATGGTTGATAATGACACTTTTACGGGCGACTATGGCAAGAACCCATTCAATTTTAAGAATTATAATCTAGAATATCTGGCAATATATGTTGACGGTGTCCAGTTCCCCACCAAACCATTACAACCGGACTTCCCTAATGGTTGCGTGACTCGTGAATTCTATCAACTGGTGTTATCAACAGGGAGACATTTAAAGAACAGTGCTATGGCCATTGATCGAAACGATTTCCTGAGACGGTACACTCTTTATGCATTTAATCTGACACCTGACGAGGATAATAGTCAGCATCTATCATTGATCAAGAGTGGTAACATACGCCTGGAGACACGTTTCAGGAACCCGCTGCCTAATACCATCAATCTAATAATTTATGCGGTATATGATAGTATGATTGAAGTGTCCCATCGCAGACAGGTTTTAGTTGATTACTATTAAGCATCATGAATACTGTGGAACTGACAGGCAGGTGTTTTGGCTTGTGATAAACTGCCCCAGCAACCTCTACAAATAAGACCTAGTGCTATGATAATTAACACACACCCCTCTGACCAGCCTGGAGAGCATTGGCTGGCAGTTTATATATTGGAGAGAGTTGGGTGTTTTTTTGACAGTTTTGGAAATGCTCCAAATCATTCAATATTTCCTAAATCGATTTATGACTTTTTAAACATGTCATGTGACGAGATACATTTATCAGACAAACAAGTTCAGGATGTCACATCGGTCACATGTGGTGAACACTGTATCTACTTCTTAAATCACATGTGTAGAAGCATCACCTATGATATGTTGATATCTAAATATTCTTCTAATCTGTTTAAAAATGACACAATGGTAACACGTTTTGTGAAAAAGTTGCAACCGTGTGTGTGTTCATAATGTGTTTAGTTGTGTTCAACATGTTCAGACAATTGTGTAAGATTGTGCAAGTCAATAAAATGTTGGTCAAATAAATTATCAGAGTTCATGTATCATTACAATCATTTTTATTTAGTCAAGCAAGGGGTTTTAGTCAAACAATAACATAGTCTGTGGTGGTAGCGATGGTTGATAATGACACTTTTACGGGCGACTATGGCAAGAACCCATTCAATTTTAAGAATTATAATCTAGAATATCTGGCAATATATGTTGACGGTGTCCAGTTCCCCACCAAACCATTACAACCGGACTTCCCTAATGGTTGCGTGACTCGTGAATTCTATCAACTGGTGTTATCAACAGGGAGACATTTAAAGAACAGTGCTATGGCCATTGATCGAAACGATTTCCTGAGACGGTACACTCTTTATGCATTTAATCTGACACCTGACGAGGATAATAGTCAGCATCTATCATTGATCAAGAGTGGTAACATACGCCTGGAGACACGTTTCAGGAACCCGCTGCCTAATACCATCAATCTAATAATTTATGCGGTATATGATAGTATGATTGAAGTGTCCCATCGCAGACAGGTTTTAGTTGATTACTATTAAGCATCATGAATACTGTGGAACTGACAGCCAGGTGTTTTGGCTTGTGATAAACTGCCCCAGCAACCTCTACAAATAAGACCTAGTGCTATGATAATTAACACACACCCCTCTGACCAGCCTGGAGAGCATTGGCTGGCAGTTTATATATTGGAGAGAGTTGGGTGTTTTTTTGACAGTTTTGGAAATGCTCCAAATCATTCAATATTTCCTAAATCGATTTATGACTTTTTAAACATGTCATGTGACGAGATACATTTATCAGACAAACAAGTTCAGGATGTCACATCGGTCACATGTGGTGAACACTGTATCTACTTCTTAAATCACATGTGTAGAAGCATCACCTATGATATGTTGATATCTAAATATTCTTCTAATCTGTTTAAAAATGACACAATGGTAACACGTTTTGTGAAAAAGTTGCAACCGTGTGTGTGTTCATAATGTGTTTAGTTGTGTTCAACATGTTCAGACAATTGTGTAAGATTGTGCAAGTCAATAAAATGTTGGTCAAATAAATTATCAGAGTTCATGTATCATTACAATCATTTTTATTTAGTCAAGCAAGGGGTTTTAGTCAAACAATAACATAGTCTGTGGTGGTAGCGATGGTTGATAATGACACTTTTACGGGCGACTATGGCAAGAACCCATTCAATTTTAAGAATTATAATCTAGAATATCTGGCAATATATGTTGACGGTGTCCAGTTCCCCACCAAACCATTACAACCGGACTTCCCTAATGGTTGCGTGACTCGTGAATTCTATCAACTGGTGTTATCAACAGGGAGACATTTAAAGAACAGTGCTATGGCCATTGATCGAAACGATTTCCTGAGACGGTACACTCTTTATGCATTTAATCTGACACCTGACGAGGATAATAGTCAGCATCTATCATTGATCAAGAGTGGTAACATACGCCTGGAGACACGTTTCAGGAACCCGCTGCCTAATACCATCAATCTAATAATTTATGCGGTATATGATAGTATGATTGAAGTGTCCCATCGCAGACAGGTTTTAGTTGATTACTATTAAGCATCATGAATACTGTGGAACTGACAGCCAGGTGTTTTGGCTTGTGATAAACTGCCCCAGCAACCTCTACAAATAAGACCTAGTGCTATGATAATTAACACACACCCCTCTGACCAGCCTGGAGAGCATTGGCTGGCAGTTTATATATTGGAGAGAGTTGGGTGTTTTTTTGACAGTTTTGGAAATGCTCCAAATCATTCAATATTTCCTAAATCGATTTATGACTTTTTAAACATGTCATGTGACGAGATACATTTATCAGACAAACAAGTTCAGGATGTCACATCGGTCACATGTGGTGAACACTGTATCTACTTCTTAAATCACATGTGTAGAAGCATCACCTATGATATGTTGATATCTAAATATTCTTCTAATCTGTTTAAAAATGACACAATGGTAACACGTTTTGTGAAAAAGTTGCAACCGTGTGTGTGTTCATAATGTGTTTAGTTGTGTTCAACATGTTCAGACAATTGTGTAAGATTGTGCAAGTCAATAAAATGTTGGTCAAATAAATTATCAGAGTTCATGTATCATTACAATCATTTTTATTTAGTCAAGCAAGGGGTTTTAGTCAAACAATAACATAGTCTGTGGTGGTAGCGATGGTTGATAATGACACTTTTACGGGCGACTATGGCAAGAACCCATTCAATTTTAAGAATTATAATCTAGAATATCTGGCAATATATGTTGACGGTGTCCAGTTCCCCACCAAACCATTACAACCGGACTTCCCTAATGGTTGCGTGACTCGTGAATTCTATCAACTGGTGTTATCAACAGGGAGACATTTAAAGAACAGTGCTATGGCCATTGATCGAAACGATTTCCTGAGACGGTACACTCTTTATGCATTTAATCTGACACCTGACGAGGATAATAGTCAGCATCTATCATTGATCAAGAGTGGTAACATACGCCTGGAGACACGTTTCAGGAACCCGCTGCCTAATACCATCAATCTAATAATTTATGCGGTATATGATAGTATGATTGAAGTGTCCCATCGCAGACAGGTTTTAGTTGATTACTATTAAGCATCATGAATACTGTGGAACTGACAGCCAGGTGTTTTGGCTTGTGATAAACTGCCCCAGCAACCTCTACAAATAAGACCTAGTGCTATGATAATTAACACACACCCCTCTGACCAGCCTGGAGAGCATTGGCTGGCAGTTTATATATTGGAGAGAGTTGGGTGTTTTTTTGACAGTTTTGGAAATGCTCCAAATCATTCAATATTTCCTAAATCGATTTATGACTTTTTAAACATGTCATGTGACGAGATACATTTATCAGACAAACAAGTTCAGGATGTCACATCGGTCACATGTGGTGAACACTGTATCTACTTCTTAAATCACATGTGTAGAAGCATCACCTATGATATGTTGATATCTAAATATTCTTCTAATCTGTTTAAAAATGACACAATGGTAACACGTTTTGTGAAAAAGTTGCAACCGTGTGTGTGTTCATAATGTGTTTAGTTGTGTTCAACATGTTCAGACAATTGTGTAAGATTGTGCAAGTCAATAAAATGTTGGTCAAATAAATTATCAGAGTTCATGTATCATTACAATCATTTTTATTTAGTCAAGCAAGGGGTTTTAGTCAAACAATAACATAGTCTGTGGTGGTAGCGATGGTTGATAATGACACTTTTACGGGCGACTATGGCAAGAACCCATTCAATTTTAAGAATTATAATCTAGAATATCTGGCAATATATGTTGACGGTGTCCAGTTCCCCACCAAACCATTACAACCGGACTTCCCTAATGGTTGCGTGACTCGTGAATTCTATCAACTGGTGTTATCAACAGGGAGACATTTAAAGAACAGTGCTATGGCCATTGATCGAAACGATTTCCTGAGACGGTACACTCTTTATGCATTTAATCTGACACCTGACGAGGATAATAGTCAGCATCTATCATTGATCAAGAGTGGTAACATACGCCTGGAGACACGTTTCAGGAACCCGCTGCCTAATACCATCAATCTAATAATTTATGCGGTATATGATAGTATGATTGAAGTGTCCCATCGCAGACAGGTTTTAGTTGATTACTATTAAGCATCATGAATACTGTGGAACTGACAGCCAGGTGTTTTGGCTTGTGATAAACTGCCCCAGCAACCTCTACAAATAAGACCTAGTGCTATGATAATTAACACACACCCCTCTGACCAGCCTGGAGAGCATTGGCTGGCAGTTTATATATTGGAGAGAGTTGGGTGTTTTTTTGACAGTTTTGGAAATGCTCCAAATCATTCAATATTTCCTAAATCGATTTATGACTTTTTAAACATGTCATGTGACGAGATACATTTATCAGACAAACAAGTTCAGGATGTCACATCGGTCACATGTGGTGAACACTGTATCTACTTCTTAAATCACATGTGTAGAAGCATCACCTATGATATGTTGATATCTAAATATTCTTCTAATCTGTTTAAAAATGACACAATGGTAACACGTTTTGTGAAAAAGTTGCAACCGTGTGTGTGTTCATAATGTGTTTAGTTGTGTTCAACATGTTCAGACAATTGTGTAAGATTGTGCAAGTCAATAAAATGTTGGTCAAATAAATTATCAGAGTTCATGTATCATTACAATCATTTTTATTTAGTCAAGCAAGGGGTTTTAGTCAAACAATAACATAGTCTGTGGTGGTAGCGATGGTTGATAATGACACTTTTACGGGCGACTATGGCAAGAACCCATTCAATTTTAAGAATTATAATCTAGAATATCTGGCAATATATGTTGACGGTGTCCAGTTCCCCACCAAACCATTACAACCGGACTTCCCTAATGGTTGCGTGACTCGTGAATTCTATCAACTGGTGTTATCAACAGGGAGACATTTAAAGAACAGTGCTATGGCCATTGATCGAAACGATTTCCTGAGACGGTACACTCTTTATGCATTTAATCTGACACCTGACGAGGATAATAGTCAGCATCTATCATTGATCAAGAGTGGTAACATACGCCTGGAGACACGTTTCAGGAACCCGCTGCCTAATACCATCAATCTAATAATTTATGCGGTATATGATAGTATGATTGAAGTGTCCCATCGCAGACAGGTTTTAGTTGATTACTATTAAGCATCATGAATACTGTGGAACTGACAGCCAGGTGTTTTGGCTTGTGATAAACTGCCCCAGCAACCTCTACAAATAAGACCTAGTGCTATGATAATTAACACACACCCCTCTGACCAGCCTGGAGAGCATTGGCTGGCAGTTTATATATTGGAGAGAGTTGGGTGTTTTTTTGACAGTTTTGGAAATGCTCCAAATCATTCAATATTTCCTAAATCGATTTATGACTTTTTAAACATGTCATGTGACGAGATACATTTATCAGACAAACAAGTTCAGGATGTCACATCGGTCACATGTGGTGAACACTGTATCTACTTCTTAAATCACATGTGTAGAAGCATCACCTATGATATGTTGATATCTAAATATTCTTCTAATCTGTTTAAAAATGACACAATGGTAACACGTTTTGTGAAAAAGTTGCAACCGTGTGTGTGTTCATAATGTGTTTAGTTGTGTTCAACATGTTCAGACAATTGTGTAAGATTGTGCAAGTCAATAAAATGTTGGTCAAATAAATTATCAGAGTTCATGTATCATTACAATCATTTTTATTTAGTCAAGCAAGGGGTTTTAGTCAAACAATAACATAGTCTGTGGTGGTAGCGATGGTTGATAATGACACTTTTACGGGCGACTATGGCAAGAACCCATTCAATTTTAAGAATTATAATCTAGAATATCTGGCAATATATGTTGACGGTGTCCAGTTCCCCACCAAACCATTACAACCGGACTTCCCTAATGGTTGCGTGACTCGTGAATTCTATCAACTGGTGTTATCAACAGGGAGACATTTAAAGAACAGTGCTATGGCCATTGATCGAAACGATTTCCTGAGACGGTACACTCTTTATGCATTTAATCTGACACCTGACGAGGATAATAGTCAGCATCTATCATTGATCAAGAGTGGTAACATACGCCTGGAGACACGTTTCAGGAACCCGCTGCCTAATACCATCAATCTAATAATTTATGCGGTATATGATAGTATGATTGAAGTGTCCCATCGCAGACAGGTTTTAGTTGATTACTATTAAGCATCATGAATACTGTGGAACTGACAGCCAGGTGTTTTGGCTTGTGATAAACTGCCCCAGCAACCTCTACAAATAAGACCTAGTGCTATGATAATTAACACACACCCCTCTGACCAGCCTGGAGAGCATTGGCTGGCAGTTTATATATTGGAGAGAGTTGGGTGTTTTTTTGACAGTTTTGGAAATGCTCCAAATCATTCAATATTTCCTAAATCGATTTATGACTTTTTAAACATGTCATGTGACGAGATACATTTATCAGACAAACAAGTTCAGGATGTCACATCGGTCACATGTGGTGAACACTGTATCTACTTCTTAAATCACATGTGTAGAAGCATCACCTATGATATGTTGATATCTAAATATTCTTCTAATCTGTTTAAAAATGACACAATGGTAACACGTTTTGTGAAAAAGTTGCAACCGTGTGTGTGTTCATAATGTGTTTAGTTGTGTTCAACATGTTCAGACAATTGTGTAAGATTGTGCAAGTCAATAAAATGTTGGTCAAATAAATTATCAGAGTTCATGTATCATTACAATCATTTTTATTTAGTCAAGCAAGGGGTTTTAGTCAAACAATAACATAGTCTGTGGTGGTAGCGATGGTTGATAATGACACTTTTACGGGCGACTATGGCAAGAACCCATTCAATTTTAAGAATTATAATCTAGAATATCTGGCAATATATGTTGACGGTGTCCAGTTCCCCACCAAACCATTACAACCGGACTTCCCTAATGGTTGCGTGACTCGTGAATTCTATCAACTGGTGTTATCAACAGGGAGACATTTAAAGAACAGTGCTATGGCCATTGATCGAAACGATTTCCTGAGACGGTACACTCTTTATGCATTTAATCTGACACCTGACGAGGATAATAGTCAGCATCTATCATTGATCAAGAGTGGTAACATACGCCTGGAGACACGTTTCAGGAACCCGCTGCCTAATACCATCAATCTAATAATTTATGCGGTATATGATAGTATGATTGAAGTGTCCCATCGCAGACAGGTTTTAGTTGATTACTATTAAGCATCATGAATACTGTGGAACTGACAGCCAGGTGTTTTGGCTTGTGATAAACTGCCCCAGCAACCTCTACAAATAAGACCTAGTGCTATGATAATTAACACACACCCCTCTGACCAGCCTGGAGAGCATTGGCTGGCAGTTTATATATTGGAGAGAGTTGGGTGTTTTTTTGACAGTTTTGGAAATGCTCCAAATCATTCAATATTTCCTAAATCGATTTATGACTTTTTAAACATGTCATGTGACGAGATACATTTATCAGACAAACAAGTTCAGGATGTCACATCGGTCACATGTGGTGAACACTGTATCTACTTCTTAAATCACATGTGTAGAAGCATCACCTATGATATGTTGATATCTAAATATTCTTCTAATCTGTTTAAAAATGACACAATGGTAACACGTTTTGTGAAAAAGTTGCAACCGTGTGTGTGTTCATAATGTGTTTAGTTGTGTTCAACATGTTCAGACAATTGTGTAAGATTGTGCAAGTCAATGAAATGTTGGTCAAATAAATTATCAGAGTTCATGTATCATTACAATCATTTTTATTTAGTCAAGCAAGGGGTTTTAGTCAAACAATAACATAGTCTGTGGTGGTAGCGATGGTTGATAATGACACTTTTACGGGCGACTATGGCAAGAACCCATTCAATTTTAAGAATTATAATCTAGAATATCTGGCAATATATGTTGACGGTGTCCAGTTCCCCACCAAACCATTACAACCGGACTTCCCTAATGGTTGCGTGACTCGTGAATTCTATCAACTGGTGTTATCAACAGGGAGACATTTAAAGAACAGTGCTATGGCCATTGATCGAAACGATTTCCTGAGACGGTACACTCTTTATGCATTTAATCTGACACCTGACGAGGATAATAGTCAGCATCTATCATTGATCAAGAGTGGTAACATACGCCTGGAGACACGTTTCAGGAACCCGCTGCCTAATACCATCAATCTAATAATTTATGCGGTATATGATAGTATGATTGAAGTGTCCCATCGCAGACAGGTTTTAGTTGATTACTATTAAGCATCATGAATACTGTGGAACTGACAGCCAGGTGTTTTGGCTTGTGATAAACTGCCCCAGCAACCTCTACAAATAAGACCTAGTGCTATGATAATTAACACACACCCCTCTGACCAGCCTGGAGAGCATTGGCTGGCAGTTTATATATTGGAGAGAGTTGGGTGTTTTTTTGACAGTTTTGGAAATGCTCCAAATCATTCAATATTTCCTAAATCGATTTATGACTTTTTAAACATGTCATGTGACGAGATACATTTATCAGACAAACAAGTTCAGGATGTCACATCGGTCACATGTGGTGAACACTGTATCTACTTCTTAAATCACATGTGTAGAAGCATCACCTATGATATGTTGATATCTAAATATTCTTCTAATCTGTTTAAAAATGACACAATGGTAACACGTTTTGTGAAAAAGTTGCAACCGTGTGTGTGTTCATAATGTGTTTAGTTGTGTTCAACATGTTCAGACAATTGTGTAAGATTGTGCAAGTCAATAAAATGTTGGTCAAATAAATTATCAGAGTTCATGTATCATTACAATCATTTTTATTTAGTCAAGCAAGGGGTTTTAGTCAAACAATAACATAGTCTGTGGTGGTAGCGATGGTTGATAATGACACTTTTACGGGCGACTATGGCAAGAACCCATTCAATTTTAAGAATTATAATCTAGAATATCTGGCAATATATGTTGACGGTGTCCAGTTCCCCACCAAACCATTACAACCGGACTTCCCTAATGGTTGCGTGACTCGTGAATTCTATCAACTGGTGTTATCAACAGGGAGACATTTAAAGAACAGTGCTATGGCCATTGATCGAAACGATTTCCTGAGACGGTACACTCTTTATGCATTTAATCTGACACCTGACGAGGATAATAGTCAGCATCTATCATTGATCAAGAGTGGTAACATACGCCTGGAGACACGTTTCAGGAACCCGCTGCCTAATACCATCAATCTAATAATTTATGCGGTATATGATAGTATGATTGAAGTGTCCCATCGCAGACAGGTTTTAGTTGATTACTATTAAGCATCATGAATACTGTGGAACTGACAGCCAGGTGTTTTGGCTTGTGATAAACTGCCCCAGCAACCTCTACAAATAAGACCTAGTGCTATGATAATTAACACACACCCCTCTGACCAGCCTGGAGAGCATTGGCTGGCAGTTTATATATTGGAGAGAGTTGGGTGTTTTTTTGACAGTTTTGGAAATGCTCCAAATCATTCAATATTTCCTAAATCGATTTATGACTTTTTAAACATGTCATGTGACGAGATACATTTATCAGACAAACAAGTTCAGGATGTCACATCGGTCACATGTGGTGAACACTGTATCTACTTCTTAAATCACATGTGTAGAAGCATCACCTATGATATGTTGATATCTAAATATTCTTCTAATCTGTTTAAAAATGACACAATGGTAACACGTTTTGTGAAAAAGTTGCAACCGTGTGTGTGTTCATAATGTGTTTAGTTGTGTTCAACATGTTCAGACAATTGTGTAAGATTGTGCAAGTCAATGAAATGTTGGTCAAATAAATTATCAGAGTTCATGTATCATTACAATCATTTTTATTTAGTCAAGCAAGGGGTTTTAGTCAAACAATAACATAGTCTGTGGTGGTAGCGATGGTTGATAATGACACTTTTACGGGCGACTATGGCAAGAACCCATTCAATTTTAAGAATTATAATCTAGAATATCTGGCAATATATGTTGACGGTGTCCAGTTCCCCACCAAACCATTACAACCGGACTTCCCTAATGGTTGCGTGACTCGTGAATTCTATCAACTGGTGTTATCAACAGGGAGACATTTAAAGAACAGTGCTATGGCCATTGATCGAAACGATTTCCTGAGACGGTACACTCTTTATGCATTTAATCTGACACCTGACGAGGATAATAGTCAGCATCTATCATTGATCAAGAGTGGTAACATACGCCTGGAGACACGTTTCAGGAACCCGCTGCCTAATACCATCAATCTAATAATTTATGCGGTATATGATAGTATGATTGAAGTGTCCCATCGCAGACAGGTTTTAGTTGATTACTATTAAGCATCATGAATACTGTGGAACTGACAGCCAGGTGTTTTGGCTTGTGATAAACTGCCCCAGCAACCTCTACAAATAAGACCTAGTGCTATGATAATTAACACACACCCCTCTGACCAGCCTGGAGAGCATTGGCTGGCAGTTTATATATTGGAGAGAGTTGGGTGTTTTTTTGACAGTTTTGGAAATGCTCCAAATCATTCAATATTTCCTAAATCGATTTATGACTTTTTAAACATGTCATGTGACGAGATACATTTATCAGACAAACAAGTTCAGGATGTCACATCGGTCACATGTGGTGAACACTGTATCTACTTCTTAAATCACATGTGTAGAAGCATCACCTATGATATGTTGATATCTAAATATTCTTCTAATCTGTTTAAAAATGACACAATGGTAACACGTTTTGTGAAAAAGTTGCAACCGTGTGTGTGTTCATAATGTGTTTAGTTGTGTTCAACATGTTCAGACAATTGTGTAAGATTGTGCAAGTCAATAAAATGTTGGTCAAATAAATTATCAGAGTTCATGTATCATTACAATCATTTTTATTTAGTCAAGCAAGGGGTTTTAGTCAAACAATAACATAGTCTGTGGTGGTAGCGATGGTTGATAATGACACTTTTACGGGCGACTATGGCAAGAACCCATTCAATTTTAAGAATTATAATCTAGAATATCTGGCAATATATGTTGACGGTGTCCAGTTCCCCACCAAACCATTACAACCGGACTTCCCTAATGGTTGCGTGACTCGTGAATTCTATCAACTGGTGTTATCAACAGGGAGACATTTAAAGAACAGTGCTATGGCCATTGATCGAAACGATTTCCTGAGACGGTACACTCTTTATGCATTTAATCTGACACCTGACGAGGATAATAGTCAGCATCTATCATTGATCAAGAGTGGTAACATACGCCTGGAGACACGTTTCAGGAACCCGCTGCCTAATACCATCAATCTAATAATTTATGCGGTATATGATAGTATGATTGAAGTGTCCCATCGCAGACAGGTTTTAGTTGATTACTATTAAGCATCATGAATACTGTGGAACTGACAGCCAGGTGTTTTGGCTTGTGATAAACTGCCCCAGCAACCTCTACAAATAAGACCTAGTGCTATGATAATTAACACACACCCCTCTGACCAGCCTGGAGAGCATTGGCTGGCAGTTTATATATTGGAGAGAGTTGGGTGTTTTTTTGACAGTTTTGGAAATGCTCCAAATCATTCAATATTTCCTAAATCGATTTATGACTTTTTAAACATGTCATGTGACGAGATACATTTATCAGACAAACAAGTTCAGGATGTCACATCGGTCACATGTGGTGAACACTGTATCTACTTCTTAAATCACATGTGTAGAAGCATCACCTATGATATGTTGATATCTAAATATTCTTCTAATCTGTTTAAAAATGACACAATGGTAACACGTTTTGTGAAAAAGTTGCAACCGTGTGTGTGTTCATAATGTGTTTAGTTGTGTTCAACATGTTCAGACAATTGTGTAAGATTGTGCAAGTCAATAAAATGTTGGTCAAATAAATTATCAGAGTTCATGTATCATTACAATCATTTTTATTTAGTCAAGCAAGGGGTTTTAGTCAAACAATAACATAGTCTGTGGTGGTAGCGATGGTTGATAATGACACTTTTACGGGCGACTATGGCAAGAACCCATTCAATTTTAAGAATTATAATCTAGAATATCTGGCAATATATGTTGACGGTGTCCAGTTCCCCACCAAACCATTACAACCGGACTTCCCTAATGGTTGCGTGACTCGTGAATTCTATCAACTGGTGTTATCAACAGGGAGACATTTAAAGAACAGTGCTATGGCCATTGATCGAAACGATTTCCTGAGACGGTACACTCTTTATGCATTTAATCTGACACCTGACGAGGATAATAGTCAGCATCTATCATTGATCAAGAGTGGTAACATACGCCTGGAGACACGTTTCAGGAACCCGCTGCCTAATACCATCAATCTAATAATTTATGCGGTATATGATAGTATGATTGAAGTGTCCCATCGCAGACAGGTTTTAGTTGATTACTATTAAGCATCATGAATACTGTGGAACTGACAGCCAGGTGTTTTGGCTTGTGATAAACTGCCCCAGCAACCTCTACAAATAAGACCTAGTGCTATGATAATTAACACACACCCCTCTGACCAGCCTGGAGAGCATTGGCTGGCAGTTTATATATTGGAGAGAGTTGGGTGTTTTTTTGACAGTTTTGGAAATGCTCCAAATCATTCAATATTTCCTAAATCGATTTATGACTTTTTAAACATGTCATGTGACGAGATACATTTATCAGACAAACAAGTTCAGGATGTCACATCGGTCACATGTGGTGAACACTGTATCTACTTCTTAAATCACATGTGTAGAAGCATCACCTATGATATGTTGATATCTAAATATTCTTCTAATCTGTTTAAAAATGACACAATGGTAACACGTTTTGTGAAAAAGTTGCAACCGTGTGTGTGTTCATAATGTGTTTAGTTGTGTTCAACATGTTCAGACAATTGTGTAAGATTGTGCAAGTCAATAAAATGTTGGTCAAATAAATTATCAGAGTTCATGTATCATTACAATCATTTTTATTTAGTCAAGCAAGGGGTTTTAGTCAAACAATAACATAGTCTGTGGTGGTAGCGATGGTTGATAATGACACTTTTACGGGCGACTATGGCAAGAACCCATTCAATTTTAAGAATTATAATCTAGAATATCTGGCAATATATGTTGACGGTGTCCAGTTCCCCACCAAACCATTACAACCGGACTTCCCTAATGGTTGCGTGACTCGTGAATTCTATCAACTGGTGTTATCAACAGGGAGACATTTAAAGAACAGTGCTATGGCCATTGATCGAAACGATTTCCTGAGACGGTACACTCTTTATGCATTTAATCTGACACCTGACGAGGATAATAGTCAGCATCTATCATTGATCAAGAGTGGTAACATACGCCTGGAGACACGTTTCAGGAACCCGCTGCCTAATACCATCAATCTAATAATTTATGCGGTATATGATAGTATGATTGAAGTGTCCCATCGCAGACAGGTTTTAGTTGATTACTATTAAGCATCATGAATACTGTGGAACTGACAGCCAGGTGTTTTGGCTTGTGATAAACTGCCCCAGCAACCTCTACAAATAAGACCTAGTGCTATGATAATTAACACACACCCCTCTGACCAGCCTGGAGAGCATTGGCTGGCAGTTTATATATTGGAGAGAGTTGGGTGTTTTTTTGACAGTTTTGGAAATGCTCCAAATCATTCAATATTTCCTAAATCGATTTATGACTTTTTAAACATGTCATGTGACGAGATACATTTATCAGACAAACAAGTTCAGGATGTCACATCGGTCACATGTGGTGAACACTGTATCTACTTCTTAAATCACATGTGTAGAAGCATCACCTATGATATGTTGATATCTAAATATTCTTCTAATCTGTTTAAAAATGACACAATGGTAACACGTTTTGTGAAAAAGTTGCAACCGTGTGTGTGTTCATAATGTGTTTAGTTGTGTTCAACATGTTCAGACAATTGTGTAAGATTGTGCAAGTCAATAAAATGTTGGTCAAATAAATTATCAGAGTTCATGTATCATTACAATCATTTTTATTTAGTCAAGCAAGGGGTTTTAGTCAAACAATAACATAGTCTGTGGTGGTAGCGATGGTTGATAATGACACTTTTACGGGCGACTATGGCAAGAACCCATTCAATTTTAAGAATTATAATCTAGAATATCTGGCAATATATGTTGACGGTGTCCAGTTCCCCACCAAACCATTACAACCGGACTTCCCTAATGGTTGCGTGACTCGTGAATTCTATCAACTGGTGTTATCAACAGGGAGACATTTAAAGAACAGTGCTATGGCCATTGATCGAAACGATTTCCTGAGACGGTACACTCTTTATGCATTTAATCTGACACCTGACGAGGATAATAGTCAGCATCTATCATTGATCAAGAGTGGTAACATACGCCTGGAGACACGTTTCAGGAACCCGCTGCCTAATACCATCAATCTAATAATTTATGCGGTATATGATAGTATGATTGAAGTGTCCCATCGCAGACAGGTTTTAGTTGATTACTATTAAGCATCATGAATACTGTGGAACTGACAGCCAGGTGTTTTGGCTTGTGTTAAACTGCCCCAGCAACCTCTACAAATAAGACCTAGTGCTATGATAATTAACACACACCCCTCTGACCAGCCTGGAGAGCATTGGCTGGCAGTTTATATATTGGAGAGAGTTGGGTGTTTTTTTGACAGTTTTGGAAATGCTCCAAATCATTCAATATTTCCTAAATCGATTTATGACTTTTTAAACATGTCATGTGACGAGATACATTTATCAGACAAACAAGTTCAGGATGTCACATCGGTCACATGTGGTGAACACTGTATCTACTTCTTAAATCACATGTGTAGAAGCATCACCTATGATATGTTGATATCTAAATATTCTTCTAATCTGTTTAAAAATGACACAATGGTAACACGTTTTGTGAAAAAGTTGCAACCGTGTGTGTGTTCATAATGTGTTTAGTTGTGTTCAACATGTTCAGACAATTGTGTAAGATTGTGCAAGTCAATAAAATGTTGGTCAAATAAATTATCAGAGTTCATGTATCATTACAATCATTTTTATTTAGTCAAGCAAGGGGTTTTAGTCAAACAATAACATAGTCTGTGGTGGTAGCGATGGTTGATAATGACACTTTTACGGGCGACTATGGCAAGAACCCATTCAATTTTAAGAATTATAATCTAGAATATCTGGCAATATATGTTGACGGTGTCCAGTTCCCCACCAAACCATTACAACCGGACTTCCCTAATGGTTGCGTGACTCGTGAATTCTATCAACTGGTGTTATCAACAGGGAGACATTTAAAGAACAGTGCTATGGCCATTGATCGAAACGATTTCCTGAGACGGTACACTCTTTATGCATTTAATCTGACACCTGACGAGGATAATAGTCAGCATCTATCATTGATCAAGAGTGGTAACATACGCCTGGAGACACGTTTCAGGAACCCGCTGCCTAATACCATCAATCTAATAATTTATGCGGTATATGATAGTATGATTGAAGTGTCCCATCGCAGACAGGTTTTAGTTGATTACTATTAAGCATCATGAATACTGTGGAACTGACAGCCAGGTGTTTTGGCTTGTGATAAACTGCCCCAGCAACCTCTACAAATAAGACCTAGTGCTATGATAATTAACACACACCCCTCTGACCAGCCTGGAGAGCATTGGCTGGCAGTTTATATATTGGAGAGAGTTGGGTGTTTTTTTGACAGTTTTGGAAATGCTCCAAATCATTCAATATTTCCTAAATCGATTTATGACTTTTTAAACATGTCATGTGACGAGATACATTTATCAGACAAACAAGTTCAGGATGTCACATCGGTCACATGTGGTGAACACTGTATCTACTTCTTAAATCACATGTGTAGAAGCATCACCTATGATATGTTGATATCTAAATATTCTTCTAATCTGTTTAAAAATGACACAATGGTAACACGTTTTGTGAAAAAGTTGCAACCGTGTGTGTGTTCATAATGTGTTTAGTTGTGTTCAACATGTTCAGACAATTGTGTAAGATTGTGCAAGTCAATAAAATGTTGGTCAAATAAATTATCAGAGTTCATGTATCATTACAATCATTTTTATTTAGTCAAGCAAGGGGTTTTAGTCAAACAATAACATAGTCTGTGGTGGTAGCGATGGTTGATAATGACACTTTTACGGGCGACTATGGCAAGAACCCATTCAATTTTAAGAATTATAATCTAGAATATCTGGCAATATATGTTGACGGTGTCCAGTTCCCCACCAAACCATTACAACCGGACTTCCCTAATGGTTGCGTGACTCGTGAATTCTATCAACTGGTGTTATCAACAGGGAGACATTTAAAGAACAGTGCTATGGCCATTGATCGAAACGATTTCCTGAGACGGTACACTCTTTATGCATTTAATCTGACACCTGACGAGGATAATAGTCAGCATCTATCATTGATCAAGAGTGGTAACATACGCCTGGAGACACGTTTCAGGAACCCGCTGCCTAATACCATCAATCTAATAATTTATGCGGTATATGATAGTATGATTGAAGTGTCCCATCGCAGACAGGTTTTAGTTGATTACTATTAAGCATCATGAATACTGTGGAACTGACAGCCAGGTGTTTTGGCTTGTGATAAACTGCCCCAGCAACCTCTACAAATAAGACCTAGTGCTATGATAATTAACACACACCCCTCTGACCAGCCTGGAGAGCATTGGCTGGCAGTTTATATATTGGAGAGAGTTGGGTGTTTTTTTGACAGTTTTGGAAATGCTCCAAATCATTCAATATTTCCTAAATCGATTTATGACTTTTTAAACATGTCATGTGACGAGATACATTTATCAGACAAACAAGTTCAGGATGTCACATCGGTCACATGTGGTGAACACTGTATCTACTTCTTAAATCACATGTGTAGAAGCATCACCTATGATATGTTGATATCTAAATATTCTTCTAATCTGTTTAAAAATGACACAATGGTAACACGTTTTGTGAAAAAGTTGCAACCGTGTGTGTGTTCATAATGTGTTTAGTTGTGTTCAACATGTTCAGACAATTGTGTAAGATTGTGCAAGTCAATGAAATGTTGGTCAAATAAATTATCAGAGTTCATGTATCATTACAATCATTTTTATTTAGTCAAGCAAGGGGTTTTAGTCAAACAATAACATAGTCTGTGGTGGTAGCGATGGTTGATAATGACACTTTTACGGGCGACTATGGCAAGAACCCATTCAATTTTAAGAATTATAATCTAGAATATCTGGCAATATATGTTGACGGTGTCCAGTTCCCCACCAAACCATTACAACCGGACTTCCCTAATGGTTGCGTGACTCGTGAATTCTATCAACTGGTGTTATCAACAGGGAGACATTTAAAGAACAGTGCTATGGCCATTGATCGAAACGATTTCCTGAGACGGTACACTCTTTATGCATTTAATCTGACACCTGACGAGGATAATAGTCAGCATCTATCATTGATCAAGAGTGGTAACATACGCCTGGAGACACGTTTCAGGAACCCGCTGCCTAATACCATCAATCTAATAATTTATGCGGTATATGATAGTATGATTGAAGTGTCCCATCGCAGACAGGTTTTAGTTGATTACTATTAAGCATCATGAATACTGTGGAACTGACAGCCAGGTGTTTTGGCTTGTGATAAACTGCCCCAGCAACCTCTACAAATAAGACCTAGTGCTATGATAATTAACACACACCCCTCTGACCAGCCTGGAGAGCATTGGCTGGCAGTTTATATATTGGAGAGAGTTGGGTGTTTTTTTGACAGTTTTGGAAATGCTCCAAATCATTCAATATTTCCTAAATCGATTTATGACTTTTTAAACATGTCATGTGACGAGATACATTTATCAGACAAACAAGTTCAGGATGTCACATCGGTCACATGTGGTGAACACTGTATCTACTTCTTAAATCACATGTGTAGAAGCATCACCTATGATATGTTGATATCTAAATATTCTTCTAATCTGTTTAAAAATGACACAATGGTAACACGTTTTGTGAAAAAGTTGCAACCGTGTGTGTGTTCATAATGTGTTTAGTTGTGTTCAACATGTTCAGACAATTGTGTAAGATTGTGCAAGTCAATAAAATGTTGGTCAAATAAATTATCAGAGTTCATGTATCATTACAATCATTTTTATTTAGTCAAGCAAGGGGTTTTAGTCAAACAATAACATAGTCTGTGGTGGTAGCGATGGTTGATAATGACACTTTTACGGGCGACTATGGCAAGAACCCATTCAATTTTAAGAATTATAATCTAGAATATCTGGCAATATATGTTGACGGTGTCCAGTTCCCCACCAAACCATTACAACCGGACTTCCCTAATGGTTGCGTGACTCGTGAATTCTATCAACTGGTGTTATCAACAGGGAGACATTTAAAGAACAGTGCTATGGCCATTGATCGAAACGATTTCCTGAGACGGTACACTCTTTATGCATTTAATCTGACACCTGACGAGGATAATAGTCAGCATCTATCATTGATCAAGAGTGGTAACATACGCCTGGAGACACGTTTCAGGAACCCGCTGCCTAATACCATCAATCTAATAATTTATGCGGTATATGATAGTATGATTGAAGTGTCCCATCGCAGACAGGTTTTAGTTGATTACTATTAAGCATCATGAATACTGTGGAACTGACAGCCAGGTGTTTTGGCTTGTGATAAACTGCCCCAGCAACCTCTACAAATAAGACCTAGTGCTATGATAATTAACACACACCCCTCTGACCAGCCTGGAGAGCATTGGCTGGCAGTTTATATATTGGAGAGAGTTGGGTGTTTTTTTGACAGTTTTGGAAATGCTCCAAATCATTCAATATTTCCTAAATCGATTTATGACTTTTTAAACATGTCATGTGACGAGATACATTTATCAGACAAACAAGTTCAGGATGTCACATCGGTCACATGTGGTGAACACTGTATCTACTTCTTAAATCACATGTGTAGAAGCATCACCTATGATATGTTGATATCTAAATATTCTTCTAATCTGTTTAAAAATGACACAATGGTAACACGTTTTGTGAAAAAGTTGCAACCGTGTGTGTGTTCATAATGTGTTTAGTTGTGTTCAACATGTTCAGACAATTGTGTAAGATTGTGCAAGTCAATGAAATGTTGGTCAAATAAATTATCAGAGTTCATGTATCATTACAATCATTTTTATTTAGTCAAGCAAGGGGTTTTAGTCAAACAATAACATAGTCTGTGGTGGTAGCGATGGTTGATAATGACACTTTTACGGGCGACTATGGCAAGAACCCATTCAATTTTAAGAATTATAATCTAGAATATCTGGCAATATATGTTGACGGTGTCCAGTTCCCCACCAAACCATTACAACCGGACTTCCCTAATGGTTGCGTGACTCGTGAATTCTATCAACTGGTGTTATCAACAGGGAGACATTTAAAGAACAGTGCTATGGCCATTGATCGAAACGATTTCCTGAGACGGTACACTCTTTATGCATTTAATCTGACACCTGACGAGGATAATAGTCAGCATCTATCATTGATCAAGAGTGGTAACATACGCCTGGAGACACGTTTCAGGAACCCGCTGCCTAATACCATCAATCTAATAATTTATGCGGTATATGATAGTATGATTGAAGTGTCCCATCGCAGACAGGTTTTAGTTGATTACTATTAAGCATCATGAATACTGTGGAACTGACAGCCAGGTGTTTTGGCTTGTGATAAACTGCCCCAGCAACCTCTACAAATAAGACCTAGTGCTATGATAATTAACACACACCCCTCTGACCAGCCTGGAGAGCATTGGCTGGCAGTTTATATATTGGAGAGAGTTGGGTGTTTTTTTGACAGTTTTGGAAATGCTCCAAATCATTCAATATTTCCTAAATCGATTTATGACTTTTTAAACATGTCATGTGACGAGATACATTTATCAGACAAACAAGTTCAGGATGTCACATCGGTCACATGTGGTGAACACTGTATCTACTTCTTAAATCACATGTGTAGAAGCATCACCTATGATATGTTGATATCTAAATATTCTTCTAATCTGTTTAAAAATGACACAATGGTAACACGTTTTGTGAAAAAGTTGCAACCGTGTGTGTGTTCATAATGTGTTTAGTTGTGTTCAACATGTTCAGACAATTGTGTAAGATTGTGCAAGTCAATAAAATGTTGGTCAAATAAATTATCAGAGTTCATGTATCATTACAATCATTTTTATTTAGTCAAGCAAGGGGTTTTAGTCAAACAATAACATAGTCTGTGGTGGTAGCGATGGTTGATAATGACACTTTTACGGGCGACTATGGCAAGAACCCATTCAATTTTAAGAATTATAATCTAGAATATCTGGCAATATATGTTGACGGTGTCCAGTTCCCCACCAAACCATTACAACCGGACTTCCCTAATGGTTGCGTGACTCGTGAATTCTATCAACTGGTGTTATCAACAGGGAGACATTTAAAGAACAGTGCTATGGCCATTGATCGAAACGATTTCCTGAGACGGTACACTCTTTATGCATTTAATCTGACACCTGACGAGGATAATAGTCAGCATCTATCATTGATCAAGAGTGGTAACATACGCCTGGAGACACGTTTCAGGAACCCGCTGCCTAATACCATCAATCTAATAATTTATGCGGTATATGATAGTATGATTGAAGTGTCCCATCGCAGACAGGTTTTAGTTGATTACTATTAAGCATCATGAATACTGTGGAACTGACAGCCAGGTGTTTTGGCTTGTGATAAACTGCCCCAGCAACCTCTACAAATAAGACCTAGTGCTATGATAATTAACACACACCCCTCTGACCAGCCTGGAGAGCATTGGCTGGCAGTTTATATATTGGAGAGAGTTGGGTGTTTTTTTGACAGTTTTGGAAATGCTCCAAATCATTCAATATTTCCTAAATCGATTTATGACTTTTTAAACATGTCATGTGACGAGATACATTTATCAGACAAACAAGTTCAGGATGTCACATCGGTCACATGTGGTGAACACTGTATCTACTTCTTAAATCACATGTGTAGAAGCATCACCTATGATATGTTGATATCTAAATATTCTTCTAATCTGTTTAAAAATGACACAATGGTAACACGTTTTGTGAAAAAGTTGCAACCGTGTGTGTGTTCATAATGTGTTTAGTTGTGTTCAACATGTTCAGACAATTGTGTAAGATTGTGCAAGTCAATAAAATGTTGGTCAAATAAATTATCAGAGTTCATGTATCATTACAATCATTTTTATTTAGTCAAGCAAGGGGTTTTAGTCAAACAATAACATAGTCTGTGGTGGTAGCGATGGTTGATAATGACACTTTTACGGGCGACTATGGCAAGAACCCATTCAATTTTAAGAATTATAATCTAGAATATCTGGCAATATATGTTGACGGTGTCCAGTTCCCCACCAAACCATTACAACCGGACTTCCCTAATGGTTGCGTGACTCGTGAATTCTATCAACTGGTGTTATCAACAGGGAGACATTTAAAGAACAGTGCTATGGCCATTGATCGAAACGATTTCCTGAGACGGTACACTCTTTATGCATTTAATCTGACACCTGACGAGGATAATAGTCAGCATCTATCATTGATCAAGAGTGGTAACATACGCCTGGAGACACGTTTCAGGAACCCGCTGCCTAATACCATCAATCTAATAATTTATGCGGTATATGATAGTATGATTGAAGTGTCCCATCGCAGACAGGTTTTAGTTGATTACTATTAAGCATCATGAATACTGTGGAACTGACAGCCAGGTGTTTTGGCTTGTGATAAACTGCCCCAGCAACCTCTACAAATAAGACCTAGTGCTATGATAATTAACACACACCCCTCTGACCAGCCTGGAGAGCATTGGCTGGCAGTTTATATATTGGAGAGAGTTGGGTGTTTTTTTGACAGTTTTGGAAATGCTCCAAATCATTCAATATTTCCTAAATCGATTTATGACTTTTTAAACATGTCATGTGACGAGATACATTTATCAGACAAACAAGTTCAGGATGTCACATCGGTCACATGTGGTGAACACTGTATCTACTTCTTAAATCACATGTGTAGAAGCATCACCTATGATATGTTGATATCTAAATATTCTTCTAATCTGTTTAAAAATGACACAATGGTAACACGTTTTGTGAAAAAGTTGCAACCGTGTGTGTGTTCATAATGTGTTTAGTTGTGTTCAACATGTTCAGACAATTGTGTAAGATTGTGCAAGTCAATAAAATGTTGGTCAAATAAATTATCAGAGTTCATGTATCATTACAATCATTTTTATTTAGTCAAGCAAGGGGTTTTAGTCAAACAATAACATAGTCTGTGGTGGTAGCGATGGTTGATAATGACACTTTTACGGGCGACTATGGCAAGAACCCATTCAATTTTAAGAATTATAATCTAGAATATCTGGCAATATATGTTGACGGTGTCCAGTTCCCCACCAAACCATTACAACCGGACTTCCCTAATGGTTGCGTGACTCGTGAATTCTATCAACTGGTGTTATCAACAGGGAGACATTTAAAGAACAGTGCTATGGCCATTGATCGAAACGATTTCCTGAGACGGTACACTCTTTATGCATTTAATCTGACACCTGACGAGGATAATAGTCAGCATCTATCATTGATCAAGAGTGGTAACATACGCCTGGAGACACGTTTCAGGAACCCGCTGCCTAATACCATCAATCTAATAATTTATGCGGTATATGATAGTATGATTGAAGTGTCCCATCGCAGACAGGTTTTAGTTGATTACTATTAAGCATCATGAATACTGTGGAACTGACAGCCAGGTGTTTTGGCTTGTGATAAACTGCCCCAGCAACCTCTACAAATAAGACCTAGTGCTATGATAATTAACACACACCCCTCTGACCAGCCTGGAGAGCATTGGCTGGCAGTTTATATATTGGAGAGAGTTGGGTGTTTTTTTGACAGTTTTGGAAATGCTCCAAATCATTCAATATTTCCTAAATCGATTTATGACTTTTTAAACATGTCATGTGACGAGATACATTTATCAGACAAACAAGTTCAGGATGTCACATCGGTCACATGTGGTGAACACTGTATCTACTTCTTAAATCACATGTGTAGAAGCATCACCTATGATATGTTGATATCTAAATATTCTTCTAATCTGTTTAAAAATGACACAATGGTAACACGTTTTGTGAAAAAGTTGCAACCGTGTGTGTGTTCATAATGTGTTTAGTTGTGTTCAACATGTTCAGACAATTGTGTAAGATTGTGCAAGTCAATAAAATGTTGGTCAAATAAATTATCAGAGTTCATGTATCATTACAATCATTTTTATTTAGTCAAGCAAGGGGTTTTAGTCAAACAATAACATAGTCTGTGGTGGTAGCGATGGTTGATAATGACACTTTTACGGGCGACTATGGCAAGAACCCATTCAATTTTAAGAATTATAATCTAGAATATCTGGCAATATATGTTGACGGTGTCCAGTTCCCCACCAAACCATTACAACCGGACTTCCCTAATGGTTGCGTGACTCGTGAATTCTATCAACTGGTGTTATCAACAGGGAGACATTTAAAGAACAGTGCTATGGCCATTGATCGAAACGATTTCCTGAGACGGTACACTCTTTATGCATTTAATCTGACACCTGACGAGGATAATAGTCAGCATCTATCATTGATCAAGAGTGGTAACATACGCCTGGAGACACGTTTCAGGAACCCGCTGCCTAATACCATCAATCTAATAATTTATGCGGTATATGATAGTATGATTGAAGTGTCCCATCGCAGACAGGTTTTAGTTGATTACTATTAAGCATCATGAATACTGTGGAACTGACAGCCAGGTGTTTTGGCTTGTGATAAACTGCCCCAGCAACCTCTACAAATAAGACCTAGTGCTATGATAATTAACACACACCCCTCTGACCAGCCTGGAGAGCATTGGCTGGCAGTTTATATATTGGAGAGAGTTGGGTGTTTTTTTGACAGTTTTGGAAATGCTCCAAATCATTCAATATTTCCTAAATCGATTTATGACTTTTTAAACATGTCATGTGACGAGATACATTTATCAGACAAACAAGTTCAGGATGTCACATCGGTCACATGTGGTGAACACTGTATCTACTTCTTAAATCACATGTGTAGAAGCATCACCTATGATATGTTGATATCTAAATATTCTTCTAATCTGTTTAAAAATGACACAATGGTAACACGTTTTGTGAAAAAGTTGCAACCGTGTGTGTGTTCATAATGTGTTTAGTTGTGTTCAACATGTTCAGACAATTGTGTAAGATTGTGCAAGTCAATAAAATGTTGGTCAAATAAATTATCAGAGTTCATGTATCATTACAATCATTTTTATTTAGTCAAGCAAGGGGTTTTAGTCAAACAATAACATAGTCTGTGGTGGTAGCGATGGTTGATAATGACACTTTTACGGGCGACTATGGCAAGAACCCATTCAATTTTAAGAATTATAATCTAGAATATCTGGCAATATATGTTGACGGTGTCCAGTTCCCCACCAAACCATTACAACCGGACTTCCCTAATGGTTGCGTGACTCGTGAATTCTATCAACTGGTGTTATCAACAGGGAGACATTTAAAGAACAGTGCTATGGCCATTGATCGAAACGATTTCCTGAGACGGTACACTCTTTATGCATTTAATCTGACACCTGACGAGGATAATAGTCAGCATCTATCATTGATCAAGAGTGGTAACATACGCCTGGAGACACGTTTCAGGAACCCGCTGCCTAATACCATCAATCTAATAATTTATGCGGTATATGATAGTATGATTGAAGTGTCCCATCGCAGACAGGTTTTAGTTGATTACTATTAAGCATCATGAATACTGTGGAACTGACAGCCAGGTGTTTTGGCTTGTGATAAACTGCCCCAGCAACCTCTACAAATAAGACCTAGTGCTATGATAATTAACACACACCCCTCTGACCAGCCTGGAGAGCATTGGCTGGCAGTTTATATATTGGAGAGAGTTGGGTGTTTTTTTGACAGTTTTGGAAATGCTCCAAATCATTCAATATTTCCTAAATCGATTTATGACTTTTTAAACATGTCATGTGACGAGATACATTTATCAGACAAACAAGTTCAGGATGTCACATCGGTCACATGTGGTGAACACTGTATCTACTTCTTAAATCACATGTGTAGAAGCATCACCTATGATATGTTGATATCTAAATATTCTTCTAATCTGTTTAAAAATGACACAATGGTAACACGTTTTGTGAAAAAGTTGCAACCGTGTGTGTGTTCATAATGTGTTTAGTTGTGTTCAACATGTTCAGACAATTGTGTAAGATTGTGCAAGTCAATAAAATGTTGGTCAAATAAATTATCAGAGTTCATGTATCATTACAATCATTTTTATTTAGTCAAGCAAGGGGTTTTAGTCAAACAATAACATAGTCTGTGGTGGTAGCGATGGTTGATAATGACACTTTTACGGGCGACTATGGCAAGAACCCATTCAATTTTAAGAATTATAATCTAGAATATCTGGCAATATATGTTGACGGTGTCCAGTTCCCCACCAAACCATTACAACCGGACTTCCCTAATGGTTGCGTGACTCGTGAATTCTATCAACTGGTGTTATCAACAGGGAGACATTTAAAGAACAGTGCTATGGCCATTGATCGAAACGATTTCCTGAGACGGTACACTCTTTATGCATTTAATCTGACACCTGACGAGGATAATAGTCAGCATCTATCATTGATCAAGAGTGGTAACATACGCCTGGAGACACGTTTCAGGAACCCGCTGCCTAATACCATCAATCTAATAATTTATGCGGTATATGATAGTATGATTGAAGTGTCCCATCGCAGACAGGTTTTAGTTGATTACTATTAAGCATCATGAATACTGTGGAACTGACAGCCAGGTGTTTTGGCTTGTGATAAACTGCCCCAGCAACCTCTACAAATAAGACCTAGTGCTATGATAATTAACACACACCCCTCTGACCAGCCTGGAGAGCATTGGCTGGCAGTTTATATATTGGAGAGAGTTGGGTGTTTTTTTGACAGTTTTGGAAATGCTCCAAATCATTCAATATTTCCTAAATCGATTTATGACTTTTTAAACATGTCATGTGACGAGATACATTTATCAGACAAACAAGTTCAGGATGTCACATCGGTCACATGTGGTGAACACTGTATCTACTTCTTAAATCACATGTGTAGAAGCATCACCTATGATATGTTGATATCTAAATATTCTTCTAATCTGTTTAAAAATGACACAATGGTAACACGTTTTGTGAAAAAGTTGCAACCGTGTGTGTGTTCATAATGTGTTTAGTTGTGTTCAACATGTTCAGACAATTGTGTAAGATTGTGCAAGTCAATAAAATGTTGGTCAAATAAATTATCAGAGTTCATGTATCATTACAATCATTTTTATTTAGTCAAGCAAGGGGTTTTAGTCAAACAATAACATAGTCTGTGGTGGTAGCGATGGTTGATAATGACACTTTTACGGGCGACTATGGCAAGAACCCATTCAATTTTAAGAATTATAATCTAGAATATCTGGCAATATATGTTGACGGTGTCCAGTTCCCCACCAAACCATTACAACCGGACTTCCCTAATGGTTGCGTGACTCGTGAATTCTATCAACTGGTGTTATCAACAGGGAGACATTTAAAGAACAGTGCTATGGCCATTGATCGAAACGATTTCCTGAGACGGTACACTCTTTATGCATTTAATCTGACACCTGACGAGGATAATAGTCAGCATCTATCATTGATCAAGAGTGGTAACATACGCCTGGAGACACGTTTCAGGAACCCGCTGCCTAATACCATCAATCTAATAATTTATGCGGTATATGATAGTATGATTGAAGTGTCCCATCGCAGACAGGTTTTAGTTGATTACTATTAAGCATCATGAATACTGTGGAACTGACAGCCAGGTGTTTTGGCTTGTGATAAACTGCCCCAGCAACCTCTACAAATAAGACCTAGTGCTATGATAATTAACACACACCCCTCTGACCAGCCTGGAGAGCATTGGCTGGCAGTTTATATATTGGAGAGAGTTGGGTGTTTTTTTGACAGTTTTGGAAATGCTCCAAATCATTCAATATTTCCTAAATCGATTTATGACTTTTTAAACATGTCATGTGACGAGATACATTTATCAGACAAACAAGTTCAGGATGTCACATCGGTCACATGTGGTGAACACTGTATCTACTTCTTAAATCACATGTGTAGAAGCATCACCTATGATATGTTGATATCTAAATATTCTTCTAATCTGTTTAAAAATGACACAATGGTAACACGTTTTGTGAAAAAGTTGCAACCGTGTGTGTGTTCATAATGTGTTTAGTTGTGTTCAACATGTTCAGACAATTGTGTAAGATTGTGCAAGTCAATAAAATGTTGGTCAAATAAATTATCAGAGTTCATGTATCATTACAATCATTTTTATTTAGTCAAGCAAGGGGTTTTAGTCAAACAATAACATAGTCTGTGGTGGTAGCGATGGTTGATAATGACACTTTTACGGGCGACTATGGCAAGAACCCATTCAATTTTAAGAATTATAATCTAGAATATCTGGCAATATATGTTGACGGTGTCCAGTTCCCCACCAAACCATTACAACCGGACTTCCCTAATGGTTGCGTGACTCGTGAATTCTATCAACTGGTGTTATCAACAGGGAGACATTTAAAGAACAGTGCTATGGCCATTGATCGAAACGATTTCCTGAGACGGTACACTCTTTATGCATTTAATCTGACACCTGACGAGGATAATAGTCAGCATCTATCATTGATCAAGAGTGGTAACATACGCCTGGAGACACGTTTCAGGAACCCGCTGCCTAATACCATCAATCTAATAATTTATGCGGTATATGATAGTATGATTGAAGTGTCCCATCGCAGACAGGTTTTAGTTGATTACTATTAAGCATCATGAATACTGTGGAACTGACAGCCAGGTGTTTTGGCTTGTGATAAACTGCCCCAGCAACCTCTACAAATAAGACCTAGTGCTATGATAATTAACACACACCCCTCTGACCAGCCTGGAGAGCATTGGCTGGCAGTTTATATATTGGAGAGAGTTGGGTGTTTTTTTGACAGTTTTGGAAATGCTCCAAATCATTCAATATTTCCTAAATCGATTTATGACTTTTTAAACATGTCATGTGACGAGATACATTTATCAGACAAACAAGTTCAGGATGTCACATCGGTCACATGTGGTGAACACTGTATCTACTTCTTAAATCACATGTGTAGAAGCATCACCTATGATATGTTGATATCTAAATATTCTTCTAATCTGTTTAAAAATGACACAATGGTAACACGTTTTGTGAAAAAGTTGCAACCGTGTGTGTGTTCATAATGTGTTTAGTTGTGTTCAACATGTTCAGACAATTGTGTAAGATTGTGCAAGTCAATAAAATGTTGGTCAAATAAATTATCAGAGTTCATGTATCATTACAATCATTTTTATTTAGTCAAGCAAGGGGTTTTAGTCAAACAATAACATAGTCTGTGGTGGTAGCGATGGTTGATAATGACACTTTTACGGGCGACTATGGCAAGAACCCATTCAATTTTAAGAATTATAATCTAGAATATCTGGCAATATATGTTGACGGTGTCCAGTTCCCCACCAAACCATTACAACCGGACTTCCCTAATGGTTGCGTGACTCGTGAATTCTATCAACTGGTGTTATCAACAGGGAGACATTTAAAGAACAGTGCTATGGCCATTGATCGAAACGATTTCCTGAGACGGTACACTCTTTATGCATTTAATCTGACACCTGACGAGGATAATAGTCAGCATCTATCATTGATCAAGAGTGGTAACATACGCCTGGAGACACGTTTCAGGAACCCGCTGCCTAATACCATCAATCTAATAATTTATGCGGTATATGATAGTATGATTGAAGTGTCCCATCGCAGACAGGTTTTAGTTGATTACTATTAAGCATCATGAATACTGTGGAACTGACAGCCAGGTGTTTTGGCTTGTGATAAACTGCCCCAGCAACCTCTACAAATAAGACCTAGTGCTATGATAATTAACACACACCCCTCTGACCAGCCTGGAGAGCATTGGCTGGCAGTTTATATATTGGAGAGAGTTGGGTGTTTTTTTGACAGTTTTGGAAATGCTCCAAATCATTCAATATTTCCTAAATCGATTTATGACTTTTTAAACATGTCATGTGACGAGATACATTTATCAGACAAACAAGTTCAGGATGTCACATCGGTCACATGTGGTGAACACTGTATCTACTTCTTAAATCACATGTGTAGAAGCATCACCTATGATATGTTGATATCTAAATATTCTTCTAATCTGTTTAAAAATGACACAATGGTAACACGTTTTGTGAAAAAGTTGCAACCGTGTGTGTGTTCATAATGTGTTTAGTTGTGTTCAACATGTTCAGACAATTGTGTAAGATTGTGCAAGTCAATAAAATGTTGGTCAAATAAATTATCAGAGTTCATGTATCATTACAATCATTTTTATTTAGTCAAGCAAGGGGTTTTAGTCAAACAATAACATAGTCTGTGGTGGTAGCGATGGTTGATAATGACACTTTTACGGGCGACTATGGCAAGAACCCATTCAATTTTAAGAATTATAATCTAGAATATCTGGCAATATATGTTGACGGTGTCCAGTTCCCCACCAAACCATTACAACCGGACTTCCCTAATGGTTGCGTGACTCGTGAATTCTATCAACTGGTGTTATCAACAGGGAGACATTTAAAGAACAGTGCTATGGCCATTGATCGAAACGATTTCCTGAGACGGTACACTCTTTATGCATTTAATCTGACACCTGACGAGGATAATAGTCAGCATCTATCATTGATCAAGAGTGGTAACATACGCCTGGAGACACGTTTCAGGAACCCGCTGCCTAATACCATCAATCTAATAATTTATGCGGTATATGATAGTATGATTGAAGTGTCCCATCGCAGACAGGTTTTAGTTGATTACTATTAAGCATCATGAATACTGTGGAACTGACAGCCAGGTGTTTTGGCTTGTGATAAACTGCCCCAGCAACCTCTACAAATAAGACCTAGTGCTATGATAATTAACACACACCCCTCTGACCAGCCTGGAGAGCATTGGCTGGCAGTTTATATATTGGAGAGAGTTGGGTGTTTTTTTGACAGTTTTGGAAATGCTCCAAATCATTCAATATTTCCTAAATCGATTTATGACTTTTTAAACATGTCATGTGACGAGATACATTTATCAGACAAACAAGTTCAGGATGTCACATCGGTCACATGTGGTGAACACTGTATCTACTTCTTAAATCACATGTGTAGAAGCATCACCTATGATATGTTGATATCTAAATATTCTTCTAATCTGTTTAAAAATGACACAATGGTAACACGTTTTGTGAAAAAGTTGCAACCGTGTGTGTGTTCATAATGTGTTTAGTTGTGTTCAACATGTTCAGACAATTGTGTAAGATTGTGCAAGTCAATAAAATGTTGGTCAAATAAATTATCAGAGTTCATGTATCATTACAATCATTTTTATTTAGTCAAGCAAGGGGTTTTAGTCAAACAATAACATAGTCTGTGGTGGTAGCGATGGTTGATAATGACACTTTTACGGGCGACTATGGCAAGAACCCATTCAATTTTAAGAATTATAATCTAGAATATCTGGCAATATATGTTGACGGTGTCCAGTTCCCCACCAAACCATTACAACCGGACTTCCCTAATGGTTGCGTGACTCGTGAATTCTATCAACTGGTGTTATCAACAGGGAGACATTTAAAGAACAGTGCTATGGCCATTGATCGAAACGATTTCCTGAGACGGTACACTCTTTATGCATTTAATCTGACACCTGACGAGGATAATAGTCAGCATCTATCATTGATCAAGAGTGGTAACATACGCCTGGAGACACGTTTCAGGAACCCGCTGCCTAATACCATCAATCTAATAATTTATGCGGTATATGATAGTATGATTGAAGTGTCCCATCGCAGACAGGTTTTAGTTGATTACTATTAAGCATCATGAATACTGTGGAACTGACAGCCAGGTGTTTTGGCTTGTGATAAACTGCCCCAGCAACCTCTACAAATAAGACCTAGTGCTATGATAATTAACACACACCCCTCTGACCAGCCTGGAGAGCATTGGCTGGCAGTTTATATATTGGAGAGAGTTGGGTGTTTTTTTGACAGTTTTGGAAATGCTCCAAATCATTCAATATTTCCTAAATCGATTTATGACTTTTTAAACATGTCATGTGACGAGATACATTTATCAGACAAACAAGTTCAGGATGTCACATCGGTCACATGTGGTGAACACTGTATCTACTTCTTAAATCACATGTGTAGAAGCATCACCTATGATATGTTGATATCTAAATATTCTTCTAATCTGTTTAAAAATGACACAATGGTAACACGTTTTGTGAAAAAGTTGCAACCGTGTGTGTGTTCATAATGTGTTTAGTTGTGTTCAACATGTTCAGACAATTGTGTAAGATTGTGCAAGTCAATAAAATGTTGGTCAAATAAATTATCAGAGTTCATGTATCATTACAATCATTTTTATTTAGTCAAGCAAGGGGTTTTAGTCAAACAATAACATAGTCTGTGGTGGTAGCGATGGTTGATAATGACACTTTTACGGGCGACTATGGCAAGAACCCATTCAATTTTAAGAATTATAATCTAGAATATCTGGCAATATATGTTGACGGTGTCCAGTTCCCCACCAAACCATTACAACCGGACTTCCCTAATGGTTGCGTGACTCGTGAATTCTATCAACTGGTGTTATCAACAGGGAGACATTTAAAGAACAGTGCTATGGCCATTGATCGAAACGATTTCCTGAGACGGTACACTCTTTATGCATTTAATCTGACACCTGACGAGGATAATAGTCAGCATCTATCATTGATCAAGAGTGGTAACATACGCCTGGAGACACGTTTCAGGAACCCGCTGCCTAATACCATCAATCTAATAATTTATGCGGTATATGATAGTATGATTGAAGTGTCCCATCGCAGACAGGTTTTAGTTGATTACTATTAAGCATCATGAATACTGTGGAACTGACAGCCAGGTGTTTTGGCTTGTGTTAAACTGCCCCAGCAACCTCTACAAATAAGACCTAGTGCTATGATAATTAACACACACCCCTCTGACCAGCCTGGAGAGCATTGGCTGGCAGTTTATATATTGGAGAGAGTTGGGTGTTTTTTTGACAGTTTTGGAAATGCTCCAAATCATTCAATATTTCCTAAATCGATTTATGACTTTTTAAACATGTCATGTGACGAGATACATTTATCAGACAAACAAGTTCAGGATGTCACATCGGTCACATGTGGTGAACACTGTATCTACTTCTTAAATCACATGTGTAGAAGCATCACCTATGATATGTTGATATCTAAATATTCTTCTAATCTGTTTAAAAATGACACAATGGTAACACGTTTTGTGAAAAAGTTGCAACCGTGTGTGTGTTCATAATGTGTTTAGTTGTGTTCAACATGTTCAGACAATTGTGTAAGATTGTGCAAGTCAATAAAATGTTGGTCAAATAAATTATCAGAGTTCATGTATCATTACAATCATTTTTATTTAGTCAAGCAAGGGGTTTTAGTCAAACAATAACATAGTCTGTGGTGGTAGCGATGGTTGATAATGACACTTTTACGGGCGACTATGGCAAGAACCCATTCAATTTTAAGAATTATAATCTAGAATATCTGGCAATATATGTTGACGGTGTCCAGTTCCCCACCAAACCATTACAACCGGACTTCCCTAATGGTTGCGTGACTCGTGAATTCTATCAACTGGTGTTATCAACAGGGAGACATTTAAAGAACAGTGCTATGGCCATTGATCGAAACGATTTCCTGAGACGGTACACTCTTTATGCATTTAATCTGACACCTGACGAGGATAATAGTCAGCATCTATCATTGATCAAGAGTGGTAACATACGCCTGGAGACACGTTTCAGGAACCCGCTGCCTAATACCATCAATCTAATAATTTATGCGGTATATGATAGTATGATTGAAGTGTCCCATCGCAGACAGGTTTTAGTTGATTACTATTAAGCATCATGAATACTGTGGAACTGACAGCCAGGTGTTTTGGCTTGTGATAAACTGCCCCAGCAACCTCTACAAATAAGACCTAGTGCTATGATAATTAACACACACCCCTCTGACCAGCCTGGAGAGCATTGGCTGGCAGTTTATATATTGGAGAGAGTTGGGTGTTTTTTTGACAGTTTTGGAAATGCTCCAAATCATTCAATATTTCCTAAATCGATTTATGACTTTTTAAACATGTCATGTGACGAGATACATTTATCAGACAAACAAGTTCAGGATGTCACATCGGTCACATGTGGTGAACACTGTATCTACTTCTTAAATCACATGTGTAGAAGCATCACCTATGATATGTTGATATCTAAATATTCTTCTAATCTGTTTAAAAATGACACAATGGTAACACGTTTTGTGAAAAAGTTGCAACCGTGTGTGTGTTCATAATGTGTTTAGTTGTGTTCAACATGTTCAGACAATTGTGTAAGATTGTGCAAGTCAATAAAATGTTGGTCAAATAAATTATCAGAGTTCATGTATCATTACAATCATTTTTATTTAGTCAAGCAAGGTGTTTTAGTCAAACAATAACATAGTCTGTGGTGGTAGCGATGGTTGATAATGACACTTTTACGGGCGACTATGGCAAGAACCCATTCAATTTTAAGAATTATAATCTAGAATATCTGGCAATATATGTTGACGGTGTCCAGTTCCCCACCAAACCATTACAACCGGACTTCCCTAATGGTTGCGTGACTCGTGAATTCTATCAACTGGTGTTATCAACAGGGAGACATTTAAAGAACAGTGCTATGGCCATTGATCGAAACGATTTCCTGAGACGGTACACTCTTTATGCATTTAATCTGACACCTGACGAGGATAATAGTCAGCATCTATCATTGATCAAGAGTGGTAACATACGCCTGGAGACACGTTTCAGGAACCCGCTGCCTAATACCATCAATCTAATAATTTATGCGGTATATGATAGTATGATTGAAGTGTCCCATCGCAGACAGGTTTTAGTTGATTACTATTAAGCATCATGAATACTGTGGAACTGACAGCCAGGTGTTTTGGCTTGTGATAAACTGCCCCAGCAACCTCTACAAATAAGACCTAGTGCTATGATAATTAACACACACCCCTCTGACCAGCCTGGAGAGCATTGGCTGGCAGTTTATATATTGGAGAGAGTTGGGTGTTTTTTTGACAGTTTTGGAAATGCTCCAAATCATTCAATATTTCCTAAATCGATTTATGACTTTTTAAACATGTCATGTGACGAGATACATTTATCAGACAAACAAGTTCAGGATGTCACATCGGTCACATGTGGTGAACACTGTATCTACTTCTTAAATCACATGTGTAGAAGCATCACCTATGATATGTTGATATCTAAATATTCTTCTAATCTGTTTAAAAATGACACAATGGTAACACGTTTTGTGAAAAAGTTGCAACCGTGTGTGTGTTCATAATGTGTTTAGTTGTGTTCAACATGTTCAGACAATTGTGTAAGATTGTGCAAGTCAATGAAATGTTGGTCAAATAAATTATCAGAGTTCATGTATCATTACAATCATTTTTATTTAGTCAAGCAAGGGGTTTTAGTCAAACAATAACATAGTCTGTGGTGGTAGCGATGGTTGATAATGACACTTTTACGGGCGACTATGGCAAGAACCCATTCAATTTTAAGAATTATAATCTAGAATATCTGGCAATATATGTTGACGGTGTCCAGTTCCCCACCAAACCATTACAACCGGACTTCCCTAATGGTTGCGTGACTCGTGAATTCTATCAACTGGTGTTATCAACAGGGAGACATTTAAAGAACAGTGCTATGGCCATTGATCGAAACGATTTCCTGAGACGGTACACTCTTTATGCATTTAATCTGACACCTGACGAGGATAATAGTCAGCATCTATCATTGATCAAGAGTGGTAACATACGCCTGGAGACACGTTTCAGGAACCCGCTGCCTAATACCATCAATCTAATAATTTATGCGGTATATGATAGTATGATTGAAGTGTCCCATCGCAGACAGGTTTTAGTTGATTACTATTAAGCATCATGAATACTGTGGAACTGACAGCCAGGTGTTTTGGCTTGTGATAAACTGCCCCAGCAACCTCTACAAATAAGACCTAGTGCTATGATAATTAACACACACCCCTCTGACCAGCCTGGAGAGCATTGGCTGGCAGTTTATATATTGGAGAGAGTTGGGTGTTTTTTTGACAGTTTTGGAAATGCTCCAAATCATTCAATATTTCCTAAATCGATTTATGACTTTTTAAACATGTCATGTGACGAGATACATTTATCAGACAAACAAGTTCAGGATGTCACATCGGTCACATGTGGTGAACACTGTATCTACTTCTTAAATCACATGTGTAGAAGCATCACCTATGATATGTTGATATCTAAATATTCTTCTAATCTGTTTAAAAATGACACAATGGTAACACGTTTTGTGAAAAAGTTGCAACCGTGTGTGTGTTCATAATGTGTTTAGTTGTGTTCAACATGTTCAGACAATTGTGTAAGATTGTGCAAGTCAATAAAATGTTGGTCAAATAAATTATCAGAGTTCATGTATCATTACAATCATTTTTATTTAGTCAAGCAAGGGGTTTTAGTCAAACAATAACATAGTCTGTGGTGGTAGCGATGGTTGATAATGACACTTTTACGGGCGACTATGGCAAGAACCCATTCAATTTTAAGAATTATAATCTAGAATATCTGGCAATATATGTTGACGGTGTCCAGTTCCCCACCAAACCATTACAACCGGACTTCCCTAATGGTTGCGTGACTCGTGAATTCTATCAACTGGTGTTATCAACAGGGAGACATTTAAAGAACAGTGCTATGGCCATTGATCGAAACGATTTCCTGAGACGGTACACTCTTTATGCATTTAATCTGACACCTGACGAGGATAATAGTCAGCATCTATCATTGATCAAGAGTGGTAACATACGCCTGGAGACACGTTTCAGGAACCCGCTGCCTAATACCATCAATCTAATAATTTATGCGGTATATGATAGTATGATTGAAGTGTCCCATCGCAGACAGGTTTTAGTTGATTACTATTAAGCATCATGAATACTGTGGAACTGACAGCCAGGTGTTTTGGCTTGTGATAAACTGCCCCAGCAACCTCTACAAATAAGACCTAGTGCTATGATAATTAACACACACCCCTCTGACCAGCCTGGAGAGCATTGGCTGGCAGTTTATATATTGGAGAGAGTTGGGTGTTTTTTTGACAGTTTTGGAAATGCTCCAAATCATTCAATATTTCCTAAATCGATTTATGACTTTTTAAACATGTCATGTGACGAGATACATTTATCAGACAAACAAGTTCAGGATGTCACATCGGTCACATGTGGTGAACACTGTATCTACTTCTTAAATCACATGTGTAGAAGCATCACCTATGATATGTTGATATCTAAATATTCTTCTAATCTGTTTAAAAATGACACAATGGTAACACGTTTTGTGAAAAAGTTGCAACCGTGTGTGTGTTCATAATGTGTTTAGTTGTGTTCAACATGTTCAGACAATTGTGTAAGATTGTGCAAGTCAATAAAATGTTGGTCAAATAAATTATCAGAGTTCATGTATCATTACAATCATTTTTATTTAGTCAAGCAAGGGGTTTTAGTCAAACAATAACATAGTCTGTGGTGGTAGCGATGGTTGATAATGACACTTTTACGGGCGACTATGGCAAGAACCCATTCAATTTTAAGAATTATAATCTAGAATATCTGGCAATATATGTTGACGGTGTCCAGTTCCCCACCAAACCATTACAACCGGACTTCCCTAATGGTTGCGTGACTCGTGAATTCTATCAACTGGTGTTATCAACAGGGAGACATTTAAAGAACAGTGCTATGGCCATTGATCGAAACGATTTCCTGAGACGGTACACTCTTTATGCATTTAATCTGACACCTGACGAGGATAATAGTCAGCATCTATCATTGATCAAGAGTGGTAACATACGCCTGGAGACACGTTTCAGGAACCCGCTGCCTAATACCATCAATCTAATAATTTATGCGGTATATGATAGTATGATTGAAGTGTCCCATCGCAGACAGGTTTTAGTTGATTACTATTAAGCATCATGAATACTGTGGAACTGACAGCCAGGTGTTTTGGCTTGTGATAAACTGCCCCAGCAACCTCTACAAATAAGACCTAGTGCTATGATAATTAACACACACCCCTCTGACCAGCCTGGAGAGCATTGGCTGGCAGTTTATATATTGGAGAGAGTTGGGTGTTTTTTTGACAGTTTTGGAAATGCTCCAAATCATTCAATATTTCCTAAATCGATTTATGACTTTTTAAACATGTCATGTGACGAGATACATTTATCAGACAAACAAGTTCAGGATGTCACATCGGTCACATGTGGTGAACACTGTATCTACTTCTTAAATCACATGTGTAGAAGCATCACCTATGATATGTTGATATCTAAATATTCTTCTAATCTGTTTAAAAATGACACAATGGTAACACGTTTTGTGAAAAAGTTGCAACCGTGTGTGTGTTCATAATGTGTTTAGTTGTGTTCAACATGTTCAGACAATTGTGTAAGATTGTGCAAGTCAATAAAATGTTGGTCAAATAAATTATCAGAGTTCATGTATCATTACAATCATTTTTATTTAGTCAAGCAAGGGGTTTTAGTCAAACAATAACATAGTCTGTGGTGGTAGCGATGGTTGATAATGACACTTTTACGGGCGACTATGGCAAGAACCCATTCAATTTTAAGAATTATAATCTAGAATATCTGGCAATATATGTTGACGGTGTCCAGTTCCCCACCAAACCATTACAACCGGACTTCCCTAATGGTTGCGTGACTCGTGAATTCTATCAACTGGTGTTATCAACAGGGAGACATTTAAAGAACAGTGCTATGGCCATTGATCGAAACGATTTCCTGAGACGGTACACTCTTTATGCATTTAATCTGACACCTGACGAGGATAATAGTCAGCATCTATCATTGATCAAGAGTGGTAACATACGCCTGGAGACACGTTTCAGGAACCCGCTGCCTAATACCATCAATCTAATAATTTATGCGGTATATGATAGTATGATTGAAGTGTCCCATCGCAGACAGGTTTTAGTTGATTACTATTAAGCATCATGAATACTGTGGAACTGACAGCCAGGTGTTTTGGCTTGTGATAAACTGCCCCAGCAACCTCTACAAATAAGACCTAGTGCTATGATAATTAACACACACCCCTCTGACCAGCCTGGAGAGCATTGGCTGGCAGTTTATATATTGGAGAGAGTTGGGTGTTTTTTTGACAGTTTTGGAAATGCTCCAAATCATTCAATATTTCCTAAATCGATTTATGACTTTTTAAACATGTCATGTGACGAGATACATTTATCAGACAAACAAGTTCAGGATGTCACATCGGTCACATGTGGTGAACACTGTATCTACTTCTTAAATCACATGTGTAGAAGCATCACCTATGATATGTTGATATCTAAATATTCTTCTAATCTGTTTAAAAATGACACAATGGTAACACGTTTTGTGAAAAAGTTGCAACCGTGTGTGTGTTCATAATGTGTTTAGTTGTGTTCAACATGTTCAGACAATTGTGTAAGATTGTGCAAGTCAATAAAATGTTGGTCAAATAAATTATCAGAGTTCATGTATCATTACAATCATTTTTATTTAGTCAAGCAAGGGGTTTTAGTCAAACAATAACATAGTCTGTGGTGGTAGCGATGGTTGATAATGACACTTTTACGGGCGACTATGGCAAGAACCCATTCAATTTTAAGAATTATAATCTAGAATATCTGGCAATATATGTTGACGGTGTCCAGTTCCCCACCAAACCATTACAACCGGACTTCCCTAATGGTTGCGTGACTCGTGAATTCTATCAACTGGTGTTATCAACAGGGAGACATTTAAAGAACAGTGCTATGGCCATTGATCGAAACGATTTCCTGAGACGGTACACTCTTTATGCATTTAATCTGACACCTGACGAGGATAATAGTCAGCATCTATCATTGATCAAGAGTGGTAACATACGCCTGGAGACACGTTTCAGGAACCCGCTGCCTAATACCATCAATCTAATAATTTATGCGGTATATGATAGTATGATTGAAGTGTCCCATCGCAGACAGGTTTTAGTTGATTACTATTAAGCATCATGAATACTGTGGAACTGACAGCCAGGTGTTTTGGCTTGTGATAAACTGCCCCAGCAACCTCTACAAATAAGACCTAGTGCTATGATAATTAACACACACCCCTCTGACCAGCCTGGAGAGCATTGGCTGGCAGTTTATATATTGGAGAGAGTTGGGTGTTTTTTTGACAGTTTTGGAAATGCTCCAAATCATTCAATATTTCCTAAATCGATTTATGACTTTTTAAACATGTCATGTGACGAGATACATTTATCAGACAAACAAGTTCAGGATGTCACATCGGTCACATGTGGTGAACACTGTATCTACTTCTTAAATCACATGTGTAGAAGCATCACCTATGATATGTTGATATCTAAATATTCTTCTAATCTGTTTAAAAATGACACAATGGTAACACGTTTTGTGAAAAAGTTGCAACCGTGTGTGTGTTCATAATGTGTTTAGTTGTGTTCAACATGTTCAGACAATTGTGTAAGATTGTGCAAGTCAATAAAATGTTGGTCAAATAAATTATCAGAGTTCATGTATCATTACAATCATTTTTATTTAGTCAAGCAAGGGGTTTTAGTCAAACAATAACATAGTCTGTGGTGGTAGCGATGGTTGATAATGACACTTTTACGGGCGACTATGGCAAGAACCCATTCAATTTTAAGAATTATAATCTAGAATATCTGGCAATATATGTTGACGGTGTCCAGTTCCCCACCAAACCATTACAACCGGACTTCCCTAATGGTTGCGTGACTCGTGAATTCTATCAACTGGTGTTATCAACAGGGAGACATTTAAAGAACAGTGCTATGGCCATTGATCGAAACGATTTCCTGAGACGGTACACTCTTTATGCATTTAATCTGACACCTGACGAGGATAATAGTCAGCATCTATCATTGATCAAGAGTGGTAACATACGCCTGGAGACACGTTTCAGGAACCCGCTGCCTAATACCATCAATCTAATAATTTATGCGGTATATGATAGTATGATTGAAGTGTCCCATCGCAGACAGGTTTTAGTTGATTACTATTAAGCATCATGAATACTGTGGAACTGACAGCCAGGTGTTTTGGCTTGTGATAAACTGCCCCAGCAACCTCTACAAATAAGACCTAGTGCTATGATAATTAACACACACCCCTCTGACCAGCCTGGAGAGCATTGGCTGGCAGTTTATATATTGGAGAGAGTTGGGTGTTTTTTTGACAGTTTTGGAAATGCTCCAAATCATTCAATATTTCCTAAATCGATTTATGACTTTTTAAACATGTCATGTGACGAGATACATTTATCAGACAAACAAGTTCAGGATGTCACATCGGTCACATGTGGTGAACACTGTATCTACTTCTTAAATCACATGTGTAGAAGCATCACCTATGATATGTTGATATCTAAATATTCTTCTAATCTGTTTAAAAATGACACAATGGTAACACGTTTTGTGAAAAAGTTGCAACCGTGTGTGTGTTCATAATGTGTTTAGTTGTGTTCAACATGTTCAGACAATTGTGTAAGATTGTGCAAGTCAATAAAATGTTGGTCAAATAAATTATCAGAGTTCATGTATCATTACAATCATTTTTATTTAGTCAAGCAAGGGGTTTTAGTCAAACAATAACATAGTCTGTGGTGGTAGCGATGGTTGATAATGACACTTTTACGGGCGACTATGGCAAGAACCCATTCAATTTTAAGAATTATAATCTAGAATATCTGGCAATATATGTTGACGGTGTCCAGTTCCCCACCAAACCATTACAACCGGACTTCCCTAATGGTTGCGTGACTCGTGAATTCTATCAACTGGTGTTATCAACAGGGAGACATTTAAAGAACAGTGCTATGGCCATTGATCGAAACGATTTCCTGAGACGGTACACTCTTTATGCATTTAATCTGACACCTGACGAGGATAATAGTCAGCATCTATCATTGATCAAGAGTGGTAACATACGCCTGGAGACACGTTTCAGGAACCCGCTGCCTAATACCATCAATCTAATAATTTATGCGGTATATGATAGTATGATTGAAGTGTCCCATCGCAGACAGGTTTTAGTTGATTACTATTAAGCATCATGAATACTGTGGAACTGACAGCCAGGTGTTTTGGCTTGTGATAAACTGCCCCAGCAACCTCTACAAATAAGACCTAGTGCTATGATAATTAACACACACCCCTCTGACCAGCCTGGAGAGCATTGGCTGGCAGTTTATATATTGGAGAGAGTTGGGTGTTTTTTTGACAGTTTTGGAAATGCTCCAAATCATTCAATATTTCCTAAATCGATTTATGACTTTTTAAACATGTCATGTGACGAGATACATTTATCAGACAAACAAGTTCAGGATGTCACATCGGTCACATGTGGTGAACACTGTATCTACTTCTTAAAGCACATGTGTAGAAGCATCACCTATGATATGTTGATATCTAAATATTCTTCTAATCTGTTTAAAAATGACACAATGGTAACACGTTTTGTGAAAAAGTTGCAACCGTGTGTGTGTTCATAATGTGTTTAGTTGTGTTCAACATGTTCAGACAATTGTGTAAGATTGTGCAAGTCAATAAAATGTTGGTCAAATAAATTATCAGAGTTCATGTATCATTACAATCATTTTTATTTAGTCAAGCAAGGGGTTTTAGTCAAACAATAACATAGTCTGTGGTGGTAGCGATGGTTGATAATGACACTTTTACGGGCGACTATGGCAAGAACCCATTCAATTTTAAGAATTATAATCTAGAATATCTGGCAATATATGTTGACGGTGTCCAGTTCCCCACCAAACCATTACAACCGGACTTCCCTAATGGTTGCGTGACTCGTGAATTCTATCAACTGGTGTTATCAACACGGAGACATTTAAAGAACAGTGCTATGGCCATTGATCGAAACGATTTCCTGAGACGGTACACTCTTTATGCATTTAATCTGACACCTGACGAGGATAATAGTCAGCATCTATCATTGATCAAGAGTGGTAACATACGCCTGGAGACACGTTTCAGGAACCCGCTGCCTAATACCATCAATCTAATAATTTATGCGGTATATGATAGTATGATTGAAGTGTCCCATCGCAGACAGGTTTTAGTTGATTACTATTAAGCATCATGAATACTGTGGAACTGACAGCCAGGTGTTTTGGCTTGTGTTAAACTGCCCCAGCAACCTCTACAAATAAGACCTAGTGCTATGATAATTAACACACACCCCTCTGACCAGCCTGGAGAGCATTGGCTGGCAGTTTATATATTGGAGAGAGTTGGGTGTTTTTTTGACAGTTTTGGAAATGCTCCAAATCATTCAATATTTCCTAAATCGATTTATGACTTTTTAAACATGTCATGTGACGAGATACATTTATCAGACAAACAAGTTCAGGATGTCACATCGGTCACATGTGGTGAACACTGTATCTACTTCTTAAATCACATGTGTAGAAGCATCACCTATGATATGTTGATATCTAAATATTCTTCTAATCTGTTTAAAAATGACACAATGGTAACACGTTTTGTGAAAAAGTTGCAACCGTGTGTGTGTTCATAATGTGTTTAGTTGTGTTCAACATGTTCAGACAATTGTGTAAGATTGTGCAAGTCAATAAAATGTTGGTCAAATAAATTATCAGAGTTCATGTATCATTACAATCATTTTTATTTAGTCAAGCAAGGGGTTTTAGTCAAACAATAACATAGTCTGTGGTGGTAGCGATGGTTGATAATGACACTTTTACGGGCGACTATGGCAAGAACCCATTCAATTTTAAGAATTATAATCTAGAATATCTGGCAATATATGTTGACGGTGTCCAGTTCCCCACCAAACCATTACAACCGGACTTCCCTAATGGTTGCGTGACTCGTGAATTCTATCAACTGGTGTTATCAACAGGGAGACATTTAAAGAACAGTGCTATGGCCATTGATCGAAACGATTTCCTGAGACGGTACACTCTTTATGCATTTAATCTGACACCTGACGAGGATAATAGTCAGCATCTATCATTGATCAAGAGTGGTAACATACGCCTGGAGACACGTTTCAGGAACCCGCTGCCTAATACCATCAATCTAATAATTTATGCGGTATATGATAGTATGATTGAAGTGTCCCATCGCAGACAGGTTTTAGTTGATTACTATTAAGCATCATGAATACTGTGGAACTGACAGCCAGGTGTTTTGGCTTGTGATAAACTGCCCCAGCAACCTCTACAAATAAGACCTAGTGCTATGATAATTAACACACACCCCTCTGACCAGCCTGGAGAGCATTGGCTGGCAGTTTATATATTGGAGAGAGTTGGGTGTTTTTTTGACAGTTTTGGAAATGCTCCAAATCATTCAATATTTCCTAAATCGATTTATGACTTTTTAAACATGTCATGTGACGAGATACATTTATCAGACAAACAAGTTCAGGATGTCACATCGGTCACATGTGGTGAACACTGTATCTACTTCTTAAATCACATGTGTAGAAGCATCACCTATGATATGTTGATATCTAAATATTCTTCTAATCTGTTTAAAAATGACACAATGGTAACACGTTTTGTGAAAAAGTTGCAACCGTGTGTGTGTTCATAATGTGTTTAGTTGTGTTCAACATGTTCAGACAATTGTGTAAGATTGTGCAAGTCAATAAAATGTTGGTCAAATAAATTATCAGAGTTCATGTATCATTACAATCATTTTTATTTAGTCAAGCAAGGGGTTTTAGTCAAACAATAACATAGTCTGTGGTGGTAGCGATGGTTGATAATGACACTTTTACGGGCGACTATGGCAAGAACCCATTCAATTTTAAGAATTATAATCTAGAATATCTGGCAATATATGTTGACGGTGTCCAGTTCCCCACCAAACCATTACAACCGGACTTCCCTAATGGTTGCGTGACTCGTGAATTCTATCAACTGGTGTTATCAACAGGGAGACATTTAAAGAACAGTGCTATGGCCATTGATCGAAACGATTTCCTGAGACGGTACACTCTTTATGCATTTAATCTGACACCTGACGAGGATAATAGTCAGCATCTATCATTGATCAAGAGTGGTAACATACGCCTGGAGACACGTTTCAGGAACCCGCTGCCTAATACCATCAATCTAATAATTTATGCGGTATATGATAGTATGATTGAAGTGTCCCATCGCAGACAGGTTTTAGTTGATTACTATTAAGCATCATGAATACTGTGGAACTGACAGCCAGGTGTTTTGGCTTGTGATAAACTGCCCCAGCAACCTCTACAAATAAGACCTAGTGCTATGATAATTAACACACACCCCTCTGACCAGCCTGGAGAGCATTGGCTGGCAGTTTATATATTGGAGAGAGTTGGGTGTTTTTTTGACAGTTTTGGAAATGCTCCAAATCATTCAATATTTCCTAAATCGATTTATGACTTTTTAAACATGTCATGTGACGAGATACATTTATCAGACAAACAAGTTCAGGATGTCACATCGGTCACATGTGGTGAACACTGTATCTACTTCTTAAATCACATGTGTAGAAGCATCACCTATGATATGTTGATATCTAAATATTCTTCTAATCTGTTTAAAAATGACACAATGGTAACACGTTTTGTGAAAAAGTTGCAACCGTGTGTGTGTTCATAATGTGTTTAGTTGTGTTCAACATGTTCAGACAATTGTGTAAGATTGTGCAAGTCAATGAAATGTTGGTCAAATAAATTATCAGAGTTCATGTATCATTACAATCATTTTTATTTAGTCAAGCAAGGGGTTTTAGTCAAACAATAACATAGTCTGTGGTGGTAGCGATGGTTGATAATGACACTTTTACGGGCGACTATGGCAAGAACCCATTCAATTTTAAGAATTATAATCTAGAATATCTGGCAATATATGTTGACGGTGTCCAGTTCCCCACCAAACCATTACAACCGGACTTCCCTAATGGTTGCGTGACTCGTGAATTCTATCAACTGGTGTTATCAACAGGGAGACATTTAAAGAACAGTGCTATGGCCATTGATCGAAACGATTTCCTGAGACGGTACACTCTTTATGCATTTAATCTGACACCTGACGAGGATAATAGTCAGCATCTATCATTGATCAAGAGTGGTAACATACGCCTGGAGACACGTTTCAGGAACCCGCTGCCTAATACCATCAATCTAATAATTTATGCGGTATATGATAGTATGATTGAAGTGTCCCATCGCAGACAGGTTTTAGTTGATTACTATTAAGCATCATGAATACTGTGGAACTGACAGCCAGGTGTTTTGGCTTGTGATAAACTGCCCCAGCAACCTCTACAAATAAGACCTAGTGCTATGATAATTAACACACACCCCTCTGACCAGCCTGGAGAGCATTGGCTGGCAGTTTATATATTGGAGAGAGTTGGGTGTTTTTTTGACAGTTTTGGAAATGCTCCAAATCATTCAATATTTCCTAAATCGATTTATGACTTTTTAAACATGTCATGTGACGAGATACATTTATCAGACAAACAAGTTCAGGATGTCACATCGGTCACATGTGGTGAACACTGTATCTACTTCTTAAATCACATGTGTAGAAGCATCACCTATGATATGTTGATATCTAAATATTCTTCTAATCTGTTTAAAAATGACACAATGGTAACACGTTTTGTGAAAAAGTTGCAACCGTGTGTGTGTTCATAATGTGTTTAGTTGTGTTCAACATGTTCAGACAATTGTGTAAGATTGTGCAAGTCAATAAAATGTTGGTCAAATAAATTATCAGAGTTCATGTATCATTACAATCATTTTTATTTAGTCAAGCAAGGGGTTTTAGTCAAACAATAACATAGTCTGTGGTGGTAGCGATGGTTGATAATGACACTTTTACGGGCGACTATGGCAAGAACCCATTCAATTTTAAGAATTATAATCTAGAATATCTGGCAATATATGTTGACGGTGTCCAGTTCCCCACCAAACCATTACAACCGGACTTCCCTAATGGTTGCGTGACTCGTGAATTCTATCAACTGGTGTTATCAACAGGGAGACATTTAAAGAACAGTGCTATGGCCATTGATCGAAACGATTTCCTGAGACGGTACACTCTTTATGCATTTAATCTGACACCTGACGAGGATAATAGTCAGCATCTATCATTGATCAAGAGTGGTAACATACGCCTGGAGACACGTTTCAGGAACCCGCTGCCTAATACCATCAATCTAATAATTTATGCGGTATATGATAGTATGATTGAAGTGTCCCATCGCAGACAGGTTTTAGTTGATTACTATTAAGCATCATGAATACTGTGGAACTGACAGCCAGGTGTTTTGGCTTGTGATAAACTGCCCCAGCAACCTCTACAAATAAGACCTAGTGCTATGATAATTAACACACACCCCTCTGACCAGCCTGGAGAGCATTGGCTGGCAGTTTATATATTGGAGAGAGTTGGGTGTTTTTTTGACAGTTTTGGAAATGCTCCAAATCATTCAATATTTCCTAAATCGATTTATGACTTTTTAAACATGTCATGTGACGAGATACATTTATCAGACAAACAAGTTCAGGATGTCACATCGGTCACATGTGGTGAACACTGTATCTACTTCTTAAATCACATGTGTAGAAGCATCACCTATGATATGTTGATATCTAAATATTCTTCTAATCTGTTTAAAAATGACACAATGGTAACACGTTTTGTGAAAAAGTTGCAACCGTGTGTGTGTTCATAATGTGTTTAGTTGTGTTCAACATGTTCAGACAATTGTGTAAGATTGTGCAAGTCAATGAAATGTTGGTCAAATAAATTATCAGAGTTCATGTATCATTACAATCATTTTTATTTAGTCAAGCAAGGGGTTTTAGTCAAACAATAACATAGTCTGTGGTGGTAGCGATGGTTGATAATGACACTTTTACGGGCGACTATGGCAAGAACCCATTCAATTTTAAGAATTATAATCTAGAATATCTGGCAATATATGTTGACGGTGTCCAGTTCCCCACCAAACCATTACAACCGGACTTCCCTAATGGTTGCGTGACTCGTGAATTCTATCAACTGGTGTTATCAACAGGGAGACATTTAAAGAACAGTGCTATGGCCATTGATCGAAACGATTTCCTGAGACGGTACACTCTTTATGCATTTAATCTGACACCTGACGAGGATAATAGTCAGCATCTATCATTGATCAAGAGTGGTAACATACGCCTGGAGACACGTTTCAGGAACCCGCTGCCTAATACCATCAATCTAATAATTTATGCGGTATATGATAGTATGATTGAAGTGTCCCATCGCAGACAGGTTTTAGTTGATTACTATTAAGCATCATGAATACTGTGGAACTGACAGCCAGGTGTTTTGGCTTGTGATAAACTGCCCCAGCAACCTCTACAAATAAGACCTAGTGCTATGATAATTAACACACACCCCTCTGACCAGCCTGGAGAGCATTGGCTGGCAGTTTATATATTGGAGAGAGTTGGGTGTTTTTTTGACAGTTTTGGAAATGCTCCAAATCATTCAATATTTCCTAAATCGATTTATGACTTTTTAAACATGTCATGTGACGAGATACATTTATCAGACAAACAAGTTCAGGATGTCACATCGGTCACATGTGGTGAACACTGTATCTACTTCTTAAATCACATGTGTAGAAGCATCACCTATGATATGTTGATATCTAAATATTCTTCTAATCTGTTTAAAAATGACACAATGGTAACACGTTTTGTGAAAAAGTTGCAACCGTGTGTGTGTTCATAATGTGTTTAGTTGTGTTCAACATGTTCAGACAATTGTGTAAGATTGTGCAAGTCAATAAAATGTTGGTCAAATAAATTATCAGAGTTCATGTATCATTACAATCATTTTTATTTAGTCAAGCAAGGGGTTTTAGTCAAACAATAACATAGTCTGTGGTGGTAGCGATGGTTGATAATGACACTTTTACGGGCGACTATGGCAAGAACCCATTCAATTTTAAGAATTATAATCTAGAATATCTGGCAATATATGTTGACGGTGTCCAGTTCCCCACCAAACCATTACAACCGGACTTCCCTAATGGTTGCGTGACTCGTGAATTCTATCAACTGGTGTTATCAACAGGGAGACATTTAAAGAACAGTGCTATGGCCATTGATCGAAACGATTTCCTGAGACGGTACACTCTTTATGCATTTAATCTGACACCTGACGAGGATAATAGTCAGCATCTATCATTGATCAAGAGTGGTAACATACGCCTGGAGACACGTTTCAGGAACCCGCTGCCTAATACCATCAATCTAATAATTTATGCGGTATATGATAGTATGATTGAAGTGTCCCATCGCAGACAGGTTTTAGTTGATTACTATTAAGCATCATGAATACTGTGGAACTGACAGCCAGGTGTTTTGGCTTGTGATAAACTGCCCCAGCAACCTCTACAAATAAGACCTAGTGCTATGATAATTAACACACACCCCTCTGACCAGCCTGGAGAGCATTGGCTGGCAGTTTATATATTGGAGAGAGTTGGGTGTTTTTTTGACAGTTTTGGAAATGCTCCAAATCATTCAATATTTCCTAAATCGATTTATGACTTTTTAAACATGTCATGTGACGAGATACATTTATCAGACAAACAAGTTCAGGATGTCACATCGGTCACATGTGGTGAACACTGTATCTACTTCTTAAATCACATGTGTAGAAGCATCACCTATGATATGTTGATATCTAAATATTCTTCTAATCTGTTTAAAAATGACACAATGGTAACACGTTTTGTGAAAAAGTTGCAACCGTGTGTGTGTTCATAATGTGTTTAGTTGTGTTCAACATGTTCAGACAATTGTGTAAGATTGTGCAAGTCAATGAAATGTTGGTCAAATAAATTATCAGAGTTCATGTATCATTACAATCATTTTTATTTAGTCAAGCAAGGGGTTTTAGTCAAACAATAACATAGTCTGTGGTGGTAGCGATGGTTGATAATGACACTTTTACGGGCGACTATGGCAAGAACCCATTCAATTTTAAGAATTATAATCTAGAATATCTGGCAATATATGTTGACGGTGTCCAGTTCCCCACCAAACCATTACAACCGGACTTCCCTAATGGTTGCGTGACTCGTGAATTCTATCAACTGGTGTTATCAACAGGGAGACATTTAAAGAACAGTGCTATGGCCATTGATCGAAACGATTTCCTGAGACGGTACACTCTTTATGCATTTAATCTGACACCTGACGAGGATAATAGTCAGCATCTATCATTGATCAAGAGTGGTAACATACGCCTGGAGACACGTTTCAGGAACCCGCTGCCTAATACCATCAATCTAATAATTTATGCGGTATATGATAGTATGATTGAAGTGTCCCATCGCAGACAGGTTTTAGTTGATTACTATTAAGCATCATGAATACTGTGGAACTGACAGCCAGGTGTTTTGGCTTGTGATAAACTGCCCCAGCAACCTCTACAAATAAGACCTAGTGCTATGATAATTAACACACACCCCTCTGACCAGCCTGGAGAGCATTGGCTGGCAGTTTATATATTGGAGAGAGTTGGGTGTTTTTTTGACAGTTTTGGAAATGCTCCAAATCATTCAATATTTCCTAAATCGATTTATGACTTTTTAAACATGTCATGTGACGAGATACATTTATCAGACAAACAAGTTCAGGATGTCACATCGGTCACATGTGGTGAACACTGTATCTACTTCTTAAATCACATGTGTAGAAGCATCACCTATGATATGTTGATATCTAAATATTCTTCTAATCTGTTTAAAAATGACACAATGGTAACACGTTTTGTGAAAAAGTTGCAACCGTGTGTGTGTTCATAATGTGTTTAGTTGTGTTCAACATGTTCAGACAATTGTGTAAGATTGTGCAAGTCAATAAAATGTTGGTCAAATAAATTATCAGAGTTCATGTATCATTACAATCATTTTTATTTAGTCAAGCAAGGGGTTTTAGTCAAACAATAACATAGTCTGTGGTGGTAGCGATGGTTGATAATGACACTTTTACGGGCGACTATGGCAAGAACCCATTCAATTTTAAGAATTATAATCTAGAATATCTGGCAATATATGTTGACGGTGTCCAGTTCCCCACCAAACCATTACAACCGGACTTCCCTAATGGTTGCGTGACTCGTGAATTCTATCAACTGGTGTTATCAACAGGGAGACATTTAAAGAACAGTGCTATGGCCATTGATCGAAACGATTTCCTGAGACGGTACACTCTTTATGCATTTAATCTGACACCTGACGAGGATAATAGTCAGCATCTATCATTGATCAAGAGTGGTAACATACGCCTGGAGACACGTTTCAGGAACCCGCTGCCTAATACCATCAATCTAATAATTTATGCGGTATATGATAGTATGATTGAAGTGTCCCATCGCAGACAGGTTTTAGTTGATTACTATTAAGCATCATGAATACTGTGGAACTGACAGCCAGGTGTTTTGGCTTGTGATAAACTGCCCCAGCAACCTCTACAAATAAGACCTAGTGCTATGATAATTAACACACACCCCTCTGACCAGCCTGGAGAGCATTGGCTGGCAGTTTATATATTGGAGAGAGTTGGGTGTTTTTTTGACAGTTTTGGAAATGCTCCAAATCATTCAATATTTCCTAAATCGATTTATGACTTTTTAAACATGTCATGTGACGAGATACATTTATCAGACAAACAAGTTCAGGATGTCACATCGGTCACATGTGGTGAACACTGTATCTACTTCTTAAATCACATGTGTAGAAGCATCACCTATGATATGTTGATATCTAAATATTCTTCTAATCTGTTTAAAAATGACACAATGGTAACACGTTTTGTGAAAAAGTTGCAACCGTGTGTGTGTTCATAATGTGTTTAGTTGTGTTCAACATGTTCAGACAATTGTGTAAGATTGTGCAAGTCAATAAAATGTTGGTCAAATAAATTATCAGAGTTCATGTATCATTACAATCATTTTTATTTAGTCAAGCAAGGGGTTTTAGTCAAACAATAACATAGTCTGTGGTGGTAGCGATGGTTGATAATGACACTTTTACGGGCGACTATGGCAAGAACCCATTCAATTTTAAGAATTATAATCTAGAATATCTGGCAATATATGTTGACGGTGTCCAGTTCCCCACCAAACCATTACAACCGGACTTCCCTAATGGTTGCGTGACTCGTGAATTCTATCAACTGGTGTTATCAACAGGGAGACATTTAAAGAACAGTGCTATGGCCATTGATCGAAACGATTTCCTGAGACGGTACACTCTTTATGCATTTAATCTGACACCTGACGAGGATAATAGTCAGCATCTATCATTGATCAAGAGTGGTAACATACGCCTGGAGACACGTTTCAGGAACCCGCTGCCTAATACCATCAATCTAATAATTTATGCGGTATATGATAGTATGATTGAAGTGTCCCATCGCAGACAGGTTTTAGTTGATTACTATTAAGCATCATGAATACTGTGGAACTGACAGCCAGGTGTTTTGGCTTGTGATAAACTGCCCCAGCAACCTCTACAAATAAGACCTAGTGCTATGATAATTAACACACACCCCTCTGACCAGCCTGGAGAGCATTGGCTGGCAGTTTATATATTGGAGAGAGTTGGGTGTTTTTTTGACAGTTTTGGAAATGCTCCAAATCATTCAATATTTCCTAAATCGATTTATGACTTTTTAAACATGTCATGTGACGAGATACATTTATCAGACAAACAAGTTCAGGATGTCACATCGGTCACATGTGGTGAACACTGTATCTACTTCTTAAATCACATGTGTAGAAGCATCACCTATGATATGTTGATATCTAAATATTCTTCTAATCTGTTTAAAAATGACACAATGGTAACACGTTTTGTGAAAAAGTTGCAACCGTGTGTGTGTTCATAATGTGTTTAGTTGTGTTCAACATGTTCAGACAATTGTGTAAGATTGTGCAAGTCAATGAAATGTTGGTCAAATAAATTATCAGAGTTCATGTATCATTACAATCATTTTTATTTAGTCAAGCAAGGGGTTTTAGTCAAACAATAACATAGTCTGTGGTGGTAGCGATGGTTGATAATGACACTTTTACGGGCGACTATGGCAAGAACCCATTCAATTTTAAGAATTATAATCTAGAATATCTGGCAATATATGTTGACGGTGTCCAGTTCCCCACCAAACCATTACAACCGGACTTCCCTAATGGTTGCGTGACTCGTGAATTCTATCAACTGGTGTTATCAACAGGGAGACATTTAAAGAACAGTGCTATGGCCATTGATCGAAACGATTTCCTGAGACGGTACACTCTTTATGCATTTAATCTGACACCTGACGAGGATAATAGTCAGCATCTATCATTGATCAAGAGTGGTAACATACGCCTGGAGACACGTTTCAGGAACCCGCTGCCTAATACCATCAATCTAATAATTTATGCGGTATATGATAGTATGATTGAAGTGTCCCATCGCAGACAGGTTTTAGTTGATTACTATTAAGCATCATGAATACTGTGGAACTGACAGCCAGGTGTTTTGGCTTGTGATAAACTGCCCCAGCAACCTCTACAAATAAGACCTAGTGCTATGATAATTAACACACACCCCTCTGACCAGCCTGGAGAGCATTGGCTGGCAGTTTATATATTGGAGAGAGTTGGGTGTTTTTTTGACAGTTTTGGAAATGCTCCAAATCATTCAATATTTCCTAAATCGATTTATGACTTTTTAAACATGTCATGTGACGAGATACATTTATCAGACAAACAAGTTCAGGATGTCACATCGGTCACATGTGGTGAACACTGTATCTACTTCTTAAATCACATGTGTAGAAGCATCACCTATGATATGTTGATATCTAAATATTCTTCTAATCTGTTTAAAAATGACACAATGGTAACACGTTTTGTGAAAAAGTTGCAACCGTGTGTGTGTTCATAATGTGTTTAGTTGTGTTCAACATGTTCAGACAATTGTGTAAGATTGTGCAAGTCAATAAAATGTTGGTCAAATAAATTATCAGAGTTCATGTATCATTACAATCATTTTTATTTAGTCAAGCAAGGGGTTTTAGTCAAACAATAACATAGTCTGTGGTGGTAGCGATGGTTGATAATGACACTTTTACGGGCGACTATGGCAAGAACCCATTCAATTTTAAGAATTATAATCTAGAATATCTGGCAATATATGTTGACGGTGTCCAGTTCCCCACCAAACCATTACAACCGGACTTCCCTAATGGTTGCGTGACTCGTGAATTCTATCAACTGGTGTTATCAACAGGGAGACATTTAAAGAACAGTGCTATGGCCATTGATCGAAACGATTTCCTGAGACGGTACACTCTTTATGCATTTAATCTGACACCTGACGAGGATAATAGTCAGCATCTATCATTGATCAAGAGTGGTAACATACGCCTGGAGACACGTTTCAGGAACCCGCTGCCTAATACCATCAATCTAATAATTTATGCGGTATATGATAGTATGATTGAAGTGTCCCATCGCAGACAGGTTTTAGTTGATTACTATTAAGCATCATGAATACTGTGGAACTGACAGCCAGGTGTTTTGGCTTGTGTTAAACTGCCCCAGCAACCTCTACAAATAAGACCTAGTGCTATGATAATTAACACACACCCCTCTGACCAGCCTGGAGAGCATTGGCTGGCAGTTTATATATTGGAGAGAGTTGGGTGTTTTTTTGACAGTTTTGGAAATGCTCCAAATCATTCAATATTTCCTAAATCGATTTATGACTTTTTAAACATGTCATGTGACGAGATACATTTATCAGACAAACAAGTTCAGGATGTCACATCGGTCACATGTGGTGAACACTGTATCTACTTCTTAAATCACATGTGTAGAAGCATCACCTATGATATGTTGATATCTAAATATTCTTCTAATCTGTTTAAAAATGACACAATGGTAACACGTTTTGTGAAAAAGTTGCAACCGTGTGTGTGTTCATAATGTGTTTAGTTGTGTTCAACATGTTCAGACAATTGTGTAAGATTGTGCAAGTCAATAAAATGTTGGTCAAATAAATTATCAGAGTTCATGTATCATTACAATCATTTTTATTTAGTCAAGCAAGGGGTTTTAGTCAAACAATAACATAGTCTGTGGTGGTAGCGATGGTTGATAATGACACTTTTACGGGCGACTATGGCAAGAACCCATTCAATTTTAAGAATTATAATCTAGAATATCTGGCAATATATGTTGACGGTGTCCAGTTCCCCACCAAACCATTACAACCGGACTTCCCTAATGGTTGCGTGACTCGTGAATTCTATCAACTGGTGTTATCAACAGGGAGACATTTAAAGAACAGTGCTATGGCCATTGATCGAAACGATTTCCTGAGACGGTACACTCTTTATGCATTTAATCTGACACCTGACGAGGATAATAGTCAGCATCTATCATTGATCAAGAGTGGTAACATACGCCTGGAGACACGTTTCAGGAACCCGCTGCCTAATACCATCAATCTAATAATTTATGCGGTATATGATAGTATGATTGAAGTGTCCCATCGCAGACAGGTTTTAGTTGATTACTATTAAGCATCATGAATACTGTGGAACTGACAGCCAGGTGTTTTGGCTTGTGATAAACTGCCCCAGCAACCTCTACAAATAAGACCTAGTGCTATGATAATTAACACACACCCCTCTGACCAGCCTGGAGAGCATTGGCTGGCAGTTTATATATTGGAGAGAGTTGGGTGTTTTTTTGACAGTTTTGGAAATGCTCCAAATCATTCAATATTTCCTAAATCGATTTATGACTTTTTAAACATGTCATGTGACGAGATACATTTATCAGACAAACAAGTTCAGGATGTCACATCGGTCACATGTGGTGAACACTGTATCTACTTCTTAAATCACATGTGTAGAAGCATCACCTATGATATGTTGATATCTAAATATTCTTCTAATCTGTTTAAAAATGACACAATGGTAACACGTTTTGTGAAAAAGTTGCAACCGTGTGTGTGTTCATAATGTGTTTAGTTGTGTTCAACATGTTCAGACAATTGTGTAAGATTGTGCAAGTCAATAAAATGTTGGTCAAATAAATTATCAGAGTTCATGTATCATTACAATCATTTTTATTTAGTCAAGCAAGGGGTTTTAGTCAAACAATAACATAGTCTGTGGTGGTAGCGATGGTTGATAATGACACTTTTACGGGCGACTATGGCAAGAACCCATTCAATTTTAAGAATTATAATCTAGAATATCTGGCAATATATGTTGACGGTGTCCAGTTCCCCACCAAACCATTACAACCGGACTTCCCTAATGGTTGCGTGACTCGTGAATTCTATCAACTGGTGTTATCAACAGGGAGACATTTAAAGAACAGTGCTATGGCCATTGATCGAAACGATTTCCTGAGACGGTACACTCTTTATGCATTTAATCTGACACCTGACGAGGATAATAGTCAGCATCTATCATTGATCAAGAGTGGTAACATACGCCTGGAGACACGTTTCAGGAACCCGCTGCCTAATACCATCAATCTAATAATTTATGCGGTATATGATAGTATGATTGAAGTGTCCCATCGCAGACAGGTTTTAGTTGATTACTATTAAGCATCATGAATACTGTGGAACTGACAGCCAGGTGTTTTGGCTTGTGATAAACTGCCCCAGCAACCTCTACAAATAAGACCTAGTGCTATGATAATTAACACACACCCCTCTGACCAGCCTGGAGAGCATTGGCTGGCAGTTTATATATTGGAGAGAGTTGGGTGTTTTTTTGACAGTTTTGGAAATGCTCCAAATCATTCAATATTTCCTAAATCGATTTATGACTTTTTAAACATGTCATGTGACGAGATACATTTATCAGACAAACAAGTTCAGGATGTCACATCGGTCACATGTGGTGAACACTGTATCTACTTCTTAAATCACATGTGTAGAAGCATCACCTATGATATGTTGATATCTAAATATTCTTCTAATCTGTTTAAAAATGACACAATGGTAACACGTTTTGTGAAAAAGTTGCAACCGTGTGTGTGTTCATAATGTGTTTAGTTGTGTTCAACATGTTCAGACAATTGTGTAAGATTGTGCAAGTCAATGAAATGTTGGTCAAATAAATTATCAGAGTTCATGTATCATTACAATCATTTTTATTTAGTCAAGCAAGGGGTTTTAGTCAAACAATAACATAGTCTGTGGTGGTAGCGATGGTTGATAATGACACTTTTACGGGCGACTATGGCAAGAACCCATTCAATTTTAAGAATTATAATCTAGAATATCTGGCAATATATGTTGACGGTGTCCAGTTCCCCACCAAACCATTACAACCGGACTTCCCTAATGGTTGCGTGACTCGTGAATTCTATCAACTGGTGTTATCAACAGGGAGACATTTAAAGAACAGTGCTATGGCCATTGATCGAAACGATTTCCTGAGACGGTACACTCTTTATGCATTTAATCTGACACCTGACGAGGATAATAGTCAGCATCTATCATTGATCAAGAGTGGTAACATACGCCTGGAGACACGTTTCAGGAACCCGCTGCCTAATACCATCAATCTAATAATTTATGCGGTATATGATAGTATGATTGAAGTGTCCCATCGCAGACAGGTTTTAGTTGATTACTATTAAGCATCATGAATACTGTGGAACTGACAGCCAGGTGTTTTGGCTTGTGATAAACTGCCCCAGCAACCTCTACAAATAAGACCTAGTGCTATGATAATTAACACACACCCCTCTGACCAGCCTGGAGAGCATTGGCTGGCAGTTTATATATTGGAGAGAGTTGGGTGTTTTTTTGACAGTTTTGGAAATGCTCCAAATCATTCAATATTTCCTAAATCGATTTATGACTTTTTAAACATGTCATGTGACGAGATACATTTATCAGACAAACAAGTTCAGGATGTCACATCGGTCACATGTGGTGAACACTGTATCTACTTCTTAAATCACATGTGTAGAAGCATCACCTATGATATGTTGATATCTAAATATTCTTCTAATCTGTTTAAAAATGACACAATGGTAACACGTTTTGTGAAAAAGTTGCAACCGTGTGTGTGTTCATAATGTGTTTAGTTGTGTTCAACATGTTCAGACAATTGTGTAAGATTGTGCAAGTCAATAAAATGTTGGTCAAATAAATTATCAGAGTTCATGTATCATTACAATCATTTTTATTTAGTCAAGCAAGGGGTTTTAGTCAAACAATAACATAGTCTGTGGTGGTAGCGATGGTTGATAATGACACTTTTACGGGCGACTATGGCAAGAACCCATTCAATTTTAAGAATTATAATCTAGAATATCTGGCAATATATGTTGACGGTGTCCAGTTCCCCACCAAACCATTACAACCGGACTTCCCTAATGGTTGCGTGACTCGTGAATTCTATCAACTGGTGTTATCAACAGGGAGACATTTAAAGAACAGTGCTATGGCCATTGATCGAAACGATTTCCTGAGACGGTACACTCTTTATGCATTTAATCTGACACCTGACGAGGATAATAGTCAGCATCTATCATTGATCAAGAGTGGTAACATACGCCTGGAGACACGTTTCAGGAACCCGCTGCCTAATACCATCAATCTAATAATTTATGCGGTATATGATAGTATGATTGAAGTGTCCCATCGCAGACAGGTTTTAGTTGATTACTATTAAGCATCATGAATACTGTGGAACTGACAGCCAGGTGTTTTGGCTTGTGATAAACTGCCCCAGCAACCTCTACAAATAAGACCTAGTGCTATGATAATTAACACACACCCCTCTGACCAGCCTGGAGAGCATTGGCTGGCAGTTTATATATTGGAGAGAGTTGGGTGTTTTTTTGACAGTTTTGGAAATGCTCCAAATCATTCAATATTTCCTAAATCGATTTATGACTTTTTAAACATGTCATGTGACGAGATACATTTATCAGACAAACAAGTTCAGGATGTCACATCGGTCACATGTGGTGAACACTGTATCTACTTCTTAAATCACATGTGTAGAAGCATCACCTATGATATGTTGATATCTAAATATTCTTCTAATCTGTTTAAAAATGACACAATGGTAACACGTTTTGTGAAAAAGTTGCAACCGTGTGTGTGTTCATAATGTGTTTAGTTGTGTTCAACATGTTCAGACAATTGTGTAAGATTGTGCAAGTCAATGAAATGTTGGTCAAATAAATTATCAGAGTTCATGTATCATTACAATCATTTTTATTTAGTCAAGCAAGGGGTTTTAGTCAAACAATAACATAGTCTGTGGTGGTAGCGATGGTTGATAATGACACTTTTACGGGCGACTATGGCAAGAACCCATTCAATTTTAAGAATTATAATCTAGAATATCTGGCAATATATGTTGACGGTGTCCAGTTCCCCACCAAACCATTACAACCGGACTTCCCTAATGGTTGCGTGACTCGTGAATTCTATCAACTGGTGTTATCAACAGGGAGACATTTAAAGAACAGTGCTATGGCCATTGATCGAAACGATTTCCTGAGACGGTACACTCTTTATGCATTTAATCTGACACCTGACGAGGATAATAGTCAGCATCTATCATTGATCAAGAGTGGTAACATACGCCTGGAGACACGTTTCAGGAACCCGCTGCCTAATACCATCAATCTAATAATTTATGCGGTATATGATAGTATGATTGAAGTGTCCCATCGCAGACAGGTTTTAGTTGATTACTATTAAGCATCATGAATACTGTGGAACTGACAGCCAGGTGTTTTGGCTTGTGATAAACTGCCCCAGCAACCTCTACAAATAAGACCTAGTGCTATGATAATTAACACACACCCCTCTGACCAGCCTGGAGAGCATTGGCTGGCAGTTTATATATTGGAGAGAGTTGGGTGTTTTTTTGACAGTTTTGGAAATGCTCCAAATCATTCAATATTTCCTAAATCGATTTATGACTTTTTAAACATGTCATGTGACGAGATACATTTATCAGACAAACAAGTTCAGGATGTCACATCGGTCACATGTGGTGAACACTGTATCTACTTCTTAAATCACATGTGTAGAAGCATCACCTATGATATGTTGATATCTAAATATTCTTCTAATCTGTTTAAAAATGACACAATGGTAACACGTTTTGTGAAAAAGTTGCAACCGTGTGTGTGTTCATAATGTGTTTAGTTGTGTTCAACATGTTCAGACAATTGTGTAAGATTGTGCAAGTCAATAAAATGTTGGTCAAATAAATTATCAGAGTTCATGTATCATTACAATCATTTTTATTTAGTCAAGCAAGGGGTTTTAGTCAAACAATAACATAGTCTGTGGTGGTAGCGATGGTTGATAATGACACTTTTACGGGCGACTATGGCAAGAACCCATTCAATTTTAAGAATTATAATCTAGAATATCTGGCAATATATGTTGACGGTGTCCAGTTCCCCACCAAACCATTACAACCGGACTTCCCTAATGGTTGCGTGACTCGTGAATTCTATCAACTGGTGTTATCAACAGGGAGACATTTAAAGAACAGTGCTATGGCCATTGATCGAAACGATTTCCTGAGACGGTACACTCTTTATGCATTTAATCTGACACCTGACGAGGATAATAGTCAGCATCTATCATTGATCAAGAGTGGTAACATACGCCTGGAGACACGTTTCAGGAACCCGCTGCCTAATACCATCAATCTAATAATTTATGCGGTATATGATAGTATGATTGAAGTGTCCCATCGCAGACAGGTTTTAGTTGATTACTATTAAGCATCATGAATACTGTGGAACTGACAGCCAGGTGTTTTGGCTTGTGATAAACTGCCCCAGCAACCTCTACAAATAAGACCTAGTGCTATGATAATTAACACACACCCCTCTGACCAGCCTGGAGAGCATTGGCTGGCAGTTTATATATTGGAGAGAGTTGGGTGTTTTTTTGACAGTTTTGGAAATGCTCCAAATCATTCAATATTTCCTAAATCGATTTATGACTTTTTAAACATGTCATGTGACGAGATACATTTATCAGACAAACAAGTTCAGGATGTCACATCGGTCACATGTGGTGAACACTGTATCTACTTCTTAAATCACATGTGTAGAAGCATCACCTATGATATGTTGATATCTAAATATTCTTCTAATCTGTTTAAAAATGACACAATGGTAACACGTTTTGTGAAAAAGTTGCAACCGTGTGTGTGTTCATAATGTGTTTAGTTGTGTTCAACATGTTCAGACAATTGTGTAAGATTGTGCAAGTCAATAAAATGTTGGTCAAATAAATTATCAGAGTTCATGTATCATTACAATAATTTTTATTTAGTCAAGCAAGGGGTTTTAGTCAAACAATAACATAGTCTGTGGTGGTAGCGATGGTTGATAATGACACTTTTACGGGCGACTATGGCAAGAACCCATTCAATTTTAAGAATTATAATCTAGAATATCTGGCAATATATGTTGACGGTGTCCAGTTCCCCACCAAACCATTACAACCGGACTTCCCTAATGGTTGCGTGACTCGTGAATTCTATCAACTGGTGTTATCAACAGGGAGACATTTAAAGAACAGTGCTATGGCCATTGATCGAAACGATTTCCTGAGACGGTACACTCTTTATGCATTTAATCTGACACCTGACGAGGATAATAGTCAGCATCTATCATTGATCAAGAGTGGTAACATACGCCTGGAGACACGTTTCAGGAACCCGCTGCCTAATACCATCAATCTAATAATTTATGCGGTATATGATAGTATGATTGAAGTGTCCCATCGCAGACAGGTTTTAGTTGATTACTATTAAGCATCATGAATACTGTGGAACTGACAGCCAGGTGTTTTGGCTTGTGATAAACTGCCCCAGCAACCTCTACAAATAAGACCTAGTGCTATGATAATTAACACACACCCCTCTGACCAGCCTGGAGAGCATTGGCTGGCAGTTTATATATTGGAGAGAGTTGGGTGTTTTTTTGACAGTTTTGGAAATGCTCCAAATCATTCAATATTTCCTAAATCGATTTATGACTTTTTAAACATGTCATGTGACGAGATACATTTATCAGACAAACAAGTTCAGGATGTCACATCGGTCACATGTGGTGAACACTGTATCTACTTCTTAAATCACATGTGTAGAAGCATCACCTATGATATGTTGATATCTAAATATTCTTCTAATCTGTTTAAAAATGACACAATGGTAACACGTTTTGTGAAAAAGTTGCAACCGTGTGTGTGTTCATAATGTGTTTAGTTGTGTTCAACATGTTCAGACAATTGTGTAAGATTGTGCAAGTCAATAAAATGTTGGTCAAATAAATTATCAGAGTTCATGTATCATTACAATCATTTTTATTTAGTCAAGCAAGGGGTTTTAGTCAAACAATAACATAGTCTGTGGTGGTAGCGATGGTTGATAATGACACTTTTACGGGCGACTATGGCAAGAACCCATTCAATTTTAAGAATTATAATCTAGAATATCTGGCAATATATGTTGACGGTGTCCAGTTCCCCACCAAACCATTACAACCGGACTTCCCTAATGGTTGCGTGACTCGTGAATTCTATCAACTGGTGTTATCAACAGGGAGACATTTAAAGAACAGTGCTATGGCCATTGATCGAAACGATTTCCTGAGACGGTACACTCTTTATGCATTTAATCTGACACCTGACGAGGATAATAGTCAGCATCTATCATTGATCAAGAGTGGTAACATACGCCTGGAGACACGTTTCAGGAACCCGCTGCCTAATACCATCAATCTAATAATTTATGCGGTATATGATAGTATGATTGAAGTGTCCCATCGCAGACAGGTTTTAGTTGATTACTATTAAGCATCATGAATACTGTGGAACTGACAGCCAGGTGTTTTGGCTTGTGATAAACTGCCCCAGCAACCTCTACAAATAAGACCTAGTGCTATGATAATTAACACACACCCCTCTGACCAGCCTGGAGAGCATTGGCTGGCAGTTTATATATTGGAGAGAGTTGGGTGTTTTTTTGACAGTTTTGGAAATGCTCCAAATCATTCAATATTTCCTAAATCGATTTATGACTTTTTAAACATGTCATGTGACGAGATACATTTATCAGACAAACAAGTTCAGGATGTCACATCGGTCACATGTGGTGAACACTGTATCTACTTCTTAAATCACATGTGTAGAAGCATCACCTATGATATGTTGATATCTAAATATTCTTCTAATCTGTTTAAAAATGACACAATGGTAACACGTTTTGTGAAAAAGTTGCAACCGTGTGTGTGTTCATAATGTGTTTAGTTGTGTTCAACATGTTCAGACAATTGTGTAAGATTGTGCAAGTCAATAAAATGTTGGTCAAATAAATTATCAGAGTTCATGTATCATTACAATCATTTTTATTTAGTCAAGCAAGGGGTTTTAGTCAAACAATAACATAGTCTGTGGTGGTAGCGATGGTTGATAATGACACTTTTACGGGCGACTATGGCAAGAACCCATTCAATTTTAAGAATTATAATCTAGAATATCTGGCAATATATGTTGACGGTGTCCAGTTCCCCACCAAACCATTACAACCGGACTTCCCTAATGGTTGCGTGACTCGTGAATTCTATCAACTGGTGTTATCAACAGGGAGACATTTAAAGAACAGTGCTATGGCCATTGATCGAAACGATTTCCTGAGACGGTACACTCTTTATGCATTTAATCTGACACCTGACGAGGATAATAGTCAGCATCTATCATTGATCAAGAGTGGTAACATACGCCTGGAGACACGTTTCAGGAACCCGCTGCCTAATACCATCAATCTAATAATTTATGCGGTATATGATAGTATGATTGAAGTGTCCCATCGCAGACAGGTTTTAGTTGATTACTATTAAGCATCATGAATACTGTGGAACTGACAGCCAGGTGTTTTGGCTTGTGATAAACTGCCCCAGCAACCTCTACAAATAAGACCTAGTGCTATGATAATTAACACACACCCCTCTGACCAGCCTGGAGAGCATTGGCTGGCAGTTTATATATTGGAGAGAGTTGGGTGTTTTTTTGACAGTTTTGGAAATGCTCCAAATCATTCAATATTTCCTAAATCGATTTATGACTTTTTAAACATGTCATGTGACGAGATACATTTATCAGACAAACAAGTTCAGGATGTCACATCGGTCACATGTGGTGAACACTGTATCTACTTCTTAAATCACATGTGTAGAAGCATCACCTATGATATGTTGATATCTAAATATTCTTCTAATCTGTTTAAAAATGACACAATGGTAACACGTTTTGTGAAAAAGTTGCAACCGTGTGTGTGTTCATAATGTGTTTAGTTGTGTTCAACATGTTCAGACAATTGTGTAAGATTGTGCAAGTCAATAAAATGTTGGTCAAATAAATTATCAGAGTTCATGTATCATTACAATCATTTTTATTTAGTCAAGCAAGGGGTTTTAGTCAAACAATAACATAGTCTGTGGTGGTAGCGATGGTTGATAATGACACTTTTACGGGCGACTATGGCAAGAACCCATTCAATTTTAAGAATTATAATCTAGAATATCTGGCAATATATGTTGACGGTGTCCAGTTCCCCACCAAACCATTACAACCGGACTTCCCTAATGGTTGCGTGACTCGTGAATTCTATCAACTGGTGTTATCAACAGGGAGACATTTAAAGAACAGTGCTATGGCCATTGATCGAAACGATTTCCTGAGACGGTACACTCTTTATGCATTTAATCTGACACCTGACGAGGATAATAGTCAGCATCTATCATTGATCAAGAGTGGTAACATACGCCTGGAGACACGTTTCAGGAACCCGCTGCCTAATACCATCAATCTAATAATTTATGCGGTATATGATAGTATGATTGAAGTGTCCCATCGCAGACAGGTTTTAGTTGATTACTATTAAGCATCATGAATACTGTGGAACTGACAGCCAGGTGTTTTGGCTTGTGATAAACTGCCCCAGCAACCTCTACAAATAAGACCTAGTGCTATGATAATTAACACACACCCCTCTGACCAGCCTGGAGAGCATTGGCTGGCAGTTTATATATTGGAGAGAGTTGGGTGTTTTTTTGACAGTTTTGGAAATGCTCCAAATCATTCAATATTTCCTAAATCGATTTATGACTTTTTAAACATGTCATGTGACGAGATACATTTATCAGACAAACAAGTTCAGGATGTCACATCGGTCACATGTGGTGAACACTGTATCTACTTCTTAAATCACATGTGTAGAAGCATCACCTATGATATGTTGATATCTAAATATTCTTCTAATCTGTTTAAAAATGACACAATGGTAACACGTTTTGTGAAAAAGTTGCAACCGTGTGTGTGTTCATAATGTGTTTAGTTGTGTTCAACATGTTCAGACAATTGTGTAAGATTGTGCAAGTCAATAAAATGTTGGTCAAATAAATTATCAGAGTTCATGTATCATTACAATCATTTTTATTTAGTCAAGCAAGGGGTTTTAGTCAAACAATAACATAGTCTGTGGTGGTAGCGATGGTTGATAATGACACTTTTACGGGCGACTATGGCAAGAACCCATTCAATTTTAAGAATTATAATCTAGAATATCTGGCAATATATGTTGACGGTGTCCAGTTCCCCACCAAACCATTACAACCGGACTTCCCTAATGGTTGCGTGACTCGTGAATTCTATCAACTGGTGTTATCAACAGGGAGACATTTAAAGAACAGTGCTATGGCCATTGATCGAAACGATTTCCTGAGACGGTACACTCTTTATGCATTTAATCTGACACCTGACGAGGATAATAGTCAGCATCTATCATTGATCAAGAGTGGTAACATACGCCTGGAGACACGTTTCAGGAACCCGCTGCCTAATACCATCAATCTAATAATTTATGCGGTATATGATAGTATGATTGAAGTGTCCCATCGCAGACAGGTTTTAGTTGATTACTATTAAGCATCATGAATACTGTGGAACTGACAGCCAGGTGTTTTGGCTTGTGATAAACTGCCCCAGCAACCTCTACAAATAAGACCTAGTGCTATGATAATTAACACACACCCCTCTGACCAGCCTGGAGAGCATTGGCTGGCAGTTTATATATTGGAGAGAGTTGGGTGTTTTTTTGACAGTTTTGGAAATGCTCCAAATCATTCAATATTTCCTAAATCGATTTATGACTTTTTAAACATGTCATGTGACGAGATACATTTATCAGACAAACAAGTTCAGGATGTCACATCGGTCACATGTGGTGAACACTGTATCTACTTCTTAAATCACATGTGTAGAAGCATCACCTATGATATGTTGATATCTAAATATTCTTCTAATCTGTTTAAAAATGACACAATGGTAACACGTTTTGTGAAAAAGTTGCAACCGTGTGTGTGTTCATAATGTGTTTAGTTGTGTTCAACATGTTCAGACAATTGTGTAAGATTGTGCAAGTCAATAAAATGTTGGTCAAATAAATTATCAGAGTTCATGTATCATTACAATCATTTTTATTTAGTCAAGCAAGGGGTTTTAGTCAAACAATAACATAGTCTGTGGTGGTAGCGATGGTTGATAATGACACTTTTACGGGCGACTATGGCAAGAACCCATTCAATTTTAAGAATTATAATCTAGAATATCTGGCAATATATGTTGACGGTGTCCAGTTCCCCACCAAACCATTACAACCGGACTTCCCTAATGGTTGCGTGACTCGTGAATTCTATCAACTGGTGTTATCAACAGGGAGACATTTAAAGAACAGTGCTATGGCCATTGATCGAAACGATTTCCTGAGACGGTACACTCTTTATGCATTTAATCTGACACCTGACGAGGATAATAGTCAGCATCTATCATTGATCAAGAGTGGTAACATACGCCTGGAGACACGTTTCAGGAACCCGCTGCCTAATACCATCAATCTAATAATTTATGCGGTATATGATAGTATGATTGAAGTGTCCCATCGCAGACAGGTTTTAGTTGATTACTATTAAGCATCATGAATACTGTGGAACTGACAGCCAGGTGTTTTGGCTTGTGATAAACTGCCCCAGCAACCTCTACAAATAAGACCTAGTGCTATGATAATTAACACACACCCCTCTGACCAGCCTGGAGAGCATTGGCTGGCAGTTTATATATTGGAGAGAGTTGGGTGTTTTTTTGACAGTTTTGGAAATGCTCCAAATCATTCAATATTTCCTAAATCGATTTATGACTTTTTAAACATGTCATGTGACGAGATACATTTATCAGACAAACAAGTTCAGGATGTCACATCGGTCACATGTGGTGAACACTGTATCTACTTCTTAAATCACATGTGTAGAAGCATCACCTATGATATGTTGATATCTAAATATTCTTCTAATCTGTTTAAAAATGACACAATGGTAACACGTTTTGTGAAAAAGTTGCAACCGTGTGTGTGTTCATAATGTGTTTAGTTGTGTTCAACATGTTCAGACAATTGTGTAAGATTGTGCAAGTCAATAAAATGTTGGTCAAATAAATTATCAGAGTTCATGTATCATTACAATCATTTTTATTTAGTCAAGCAAGGGGTTTTAGTCAAACAATAACATAGTCTGTGGTGGTAGCGATGGTTGATAATGACACTTTTACGGGCGACTATGGCAAGAACCCATTCAATTTTAAGAATTATAATCTAGAATATCTGGCAATATATGTTGACGGTGTCCAGTTCCCCACCAAACCATTACAACCGGACTTCCCTAATGGTTGCGTGACTCGTGAATTCTATCAACTGGTGTTATCAACAGGGAGACATTTAAAGAACAGTGCTATGGCCATTGATCGAAACGATTTCCTGAGACGGTACACTCTTTATGCATTTAATCTGACACCTGACGAGGATAATAGTCAGCATCTATCATTGATCAAGAGTGGTAACATACGCCTGGAGACACGTTTCAGGAACCCGCTGCCTAATACCATCAATCTAATAATTTATGCGGTATATGATAGTATGATTGAAGTGTCCCATCGCAGACAGGTTTTAGTTGATTACTATTAAGCATCATGAATACTGTGGAACTGACAGCCAGGTGTTTTGGCTTGTGATAAACTGCCCCAGCAACCTCTACAAATAAGACCTAGTGCTATGATAATTAACACACACCCCTCTGACCAGCCTGGAGAGCATTGGCTGGCAGTTTATATATTGGAGAGAGTTGGGTGTTTTTTTGACAGTTTTGGAAATGCTCCAAATCATTCAATATTTCCTAAATCGATTTATGACTTTTTAAACATGTCATGTGACGAGATACATTTATCAGACAAACAAGTTCAGGATGTCACATCGGTCACATGTGGTGAACACTGTATCTACTTCTTAAATCACATGTGTAGAAGCATCACCTATGATATGTTGATATCTAAATATTCTTCTAATCTGTTTAAAAATGACACAATGGTAACACGTTTTGTGAAAAAGTTGCAACCGTGTGTGTGTTCATAATGTGTTTAGTTGTGTTCAACATGTTCAGACAATTGTGTAAGATTGTGCAAGTCAATAAAATGTTGGTCAAATAAATTATCAGAGTTCATGTATCATTACAATCATTTTTATTTAGTCAAGCAAGGGGTTTTAGTCAAACAATAACATAGTCTGTGGTGGTAGCGATGGTTGATAATGACACTTTTACGGGCGACTATGGCAAGAACCCATTCAATTTTAAGAATTATAATCTAGAATATCTGGCAATATATGTTGACGGTGTCCAGTTCCCCACCAAACCATTACAACCGGACTTCCCTAATGGTTGCGTGACTCGTGAATTCTATCAACTGGTGTTATCAACAGGGAGACATTTAAAGAACAGTGCTATGGCCATTGATCGAAACGATTTCCTGAGACGGTACACTCTTTATGCATTTAATCTGACACCTGACGAGGATAATAGTCAGCATCTATCATTGATCAAGAGTGGTAACATACGCCTGGAGACACGTTTCAGGAACCCGCTGCCTAATACCATCAATCTAATAATTTATGCGGTATATGATAGTATGATTGAAGTGTCCCATCGCAGACAGGTTTTAGTTGATTACTATTAAGCATCATGAATACTGTGGAACTGACAGCCAGGTGTTTTGGCTTGTGATAAACTGCCCCAGCAACCTCTACAAATAAGACCTAGTGCTATGATAATTAACACACACCCCTCTGACCAGCCTGGAGAGCATTGGCTGGCAGTTTATATATTGGAGAGAGTTGGGTGTTTTTTTGACAGTTTTGGAAATGCTCCAAATCATTCAATATTTCCTAAATCGATTTATGACTTTTTAAACATGTCATGTGACGAGATACATTTATCAGACAAACAAGTTCAGGATGTCACATCGGTCACATGTGGTGAACACTGTATCTACTTCTTAAATCACATGTGTAGAAGCATCACCTATGATATGTTGATATCTAAATATTCTTCTAATCTGTTTAAAAATGACACAATGGTAACACGTTTTGTGAAAAAGTTGCAACCGTGTGTGTGTTCATAATGTGTTTAGTTGTGTTCAACATGTTCAGACAATTGTGTAAGATTGTGCAAGTCAATAAAATGTTGGTCAAATAAATTATCAGAGTTCATGTATCATTACAATCATTTTTATTTAGTCAAGCAAGGGGTTTTAGTCAAACAATAACATAGTCTGTGGTGGTAGCGATGGTTGATAATGACACTTTTACGGGCGACTATGGCAAGAACCCATTCAATTTTAAGAATTATAATCTAGAATATCTGGCAATATATGTTGACGGTGTCCAGTTCCCCACCAAACCATTACAACCGGACTTCCCTAATGGTTGCGTGACTCGTGAATTCTATCAACTGGTGTTATCAACAGGGAGACATTTAAAGAACAGTGCTATGGCCATTGATCGAAACGATTTCCTGAGACGGTACACTCTTTATGCATTTAATCTGACACCTGACGAGGATAATAGTCAGCATCTATCATTGATCAAGAGTGGTAACATACGCCTGGAGACACGTTTCAGGAACCCGCTGCCTAATACCATCAATCTAATAATTTATGCGGTATATGATAGTATGATTGAAGTGTCCCATCGCAGACAGGTTTTAGTTGATTACTATTAAGCATCATGAATACTGTGGAACTGACAGCCAGGTGTTTTGGCTTGTGATAAACTGCCCCAGCAACCTCTACAAATAAGACCTAGTGCTATGATAATTAACACACACCCCTCTGACCAGCCTGGAGAGCATTGGCTGGCAGTTTATATATTGGAGAGAGTTGGGTGTTTTTTTGACAGTTTTGGAAATGCTCCAAATCATTCAATATTTCCTAAATCGATTTATGACTTTTTAAACATGTCATGTGACGAGATACATTTATCAGACAAACAAGTTCAGGATGTCACATCGGTCACATGTGGTGAACACTGTATCTACTTCTTAAATCACATGTGTAGAAGCATCACCTATGATATGTTGATATCTAAATATTCTTCTAATCTGTTTAAAAATGACACAATGGTAACACGTTTTGTGAAAAAGTTGCAACCGTGTGTGTGTTCATAATGTGTTTAGTTGTGTTCAACATGTTCAGACAATTGTGTAAGATTGTGCAAGTCAATAAAATGTTGGTCAAATAAATTATCAGAGTTCATGTATCATTACAATCATTTTTATTTAGTCAAGCAAGGGGTTTTAGTCAAACAATAACATAGTCTGTGGTGGTAGCGATGGTTGATAATGACACTTTTACGGGCGACTATGGCAAGAACCCATTCAATTTTAAGAATTATAATCTAGAATATCTGGCAATATATGTTGACGGTGTCCAGTTCCCCACCAAACCATTACAACCGGACTTCCCTAATGGTTGCGTGACTCGTGAATTCTATCAACTGGTGTTATCAACAGGGAGACATTTAAAGAACAGTGCTATGGCCATTGATCGAAACGATTTCCTGAGACGGTACACTCTTTATGCATTTAATCTGACACCTGACGAGGATAATAGTCAGCATCTATCATTGATCAAGAGTGGTAACATACGCCTGGAGACACGTTTCAGGAACCCGCTGCCTAATACCATCAATCTAATAATTTATGCGGTATATGATAGTATGATTGAAGTGTCCCATCGCAGACAGGTTTTAGTTGATTACTATTAAGCATCATGAATACTGTGGAACTGACAGCCAGGTGTTTTGGCTTGTGATAAACTGCCCCAGCAACCTCTACAAATAAGACCTAGTGCTATGATAATTAACACACACCCCTCTGACCAGCCTGGAGAGCATTGGCTGGCAGTTTATATATTGGAGAGAGTTGGGTGTTTTTTTGACAGTTTTGGAAATGCTCCAAATCATTCAATATTTCCTAAATCGATTTATGACTTTTTAAACATGTCATGTGACGAGATACATTTATCAGACAAACAAGTTCAGGATGTCACATCGGTCACATGTGGTGAACACTGTATCTACTTCTTAAATCACATGTGTAGAAGCATCACCTATGATATGTTGATATCTAAATATTCTTCTAATCTGTTTAAAAATGACACAATGGTAACACGTTTTGTGAAAAAGTTGCAACCGTGTGTGTGTTCATAATGTGTTTAGTTGTGTTCAACATGTTCAGACAATTGTGTAAGATTGTGCAAGTCAATAAAATGTTGGTCAAATAAATTATCAGAGTTCATGTATCATTACAATCATTTTTATTTAGTCAAGCAAGGGGTTTTAGTCAAACAATAACATAGTCTGTGGTGGTAGCGATGGTTGATAATGACACTTTTACGGGCGACTATGGCAAGAACCCATTCAATTTTAAGAATTATAATCTAGAATATCTGGCAATATATGTTGACGGTGTCCAGTTCCCCACCAAACCATTACAACCGGACTTCCCTAATGGTTGCGTGACTCGTGAATTCTATCAACTGGTGTTATCAACAGGGAGACATTTAAAGAACAGTGCTATGGCCATTGATCGAAACGATTTCCTGAGACGGTACACTCTTTATGCATTTAATCTGACACCTGACGAGGATAATAGTCAGCATCTATCATTGATCAAGAGTGGTAACATACGCCTGGAGACACGTTTCAGGAACCCGCTGCCTAATACCATCAATCTAATAATTTATGCGGTATATGATAGTATGATTGAAGTGTCCCATCGCAGACAGGTTTTAGTTGATTACTATTAAGCATCATGAATACTGTGGAACTGACAGCCAGGTGTTTTGGCTTGTGATAAACTGCCCCAGCAACCTCTACAAATAAGACCTAGTGCTATGATAATTAACACACACCCCTCTGACCAGCCTGGAGAGCATTGGCTGGCAGTTTATATATTGGAGAGAGTTGGGTGTTTTTTTGACAGTTTTGGAAATGCTCCAAATCATTCAATATTTCCTAAATCGATTTATGACTTTTTAAACATGTCATGTGACGAGATACATTTATCAGACAAACAAGTTCAGGATGTCACATCGGTCACATGTGGTGAACACTGTATCTACTTCTTAAATCACATGTGTAGAAGCATCACCTATGATATGTTGATATCTAAATATTCTTCTAATCTGTTTAAAAATGACACAATGGTAACACGTTTTGTGAAAAAGTTGCAACCGTGTGTGTGTTCATAATGTGTTTAGTTGTGTTCAACATGTTCAGACAATTGTGTAAGATTGTGCAAGTCAATAAAATGTTGGTCAAATAAATTATCAGAGTTCATGTATCATTACAATCATTTTTATTTAGTCAAGCAAGGGGTTTTAGTCAAACAATAACATAGTCTGTGGTGGTAGCGATGGTTGATAATGACACTTTTACGGGCGACTATGGCAAGAACCCATTCAATTTTAAGAATTATAATCTAGAATATCTGGCAATATATGTTGACGGTGTCCAGTTCCCCACCAAACCATTACAACCGGACTTCCCTAATGGTTGCGTGACTCGTGAATTCTATCAACTGGTGTTATCAACAGGGAGACATTTAAAGAACAGTGCTATGGCCATTGATCGAAACGATTTCCTGAGACGGTACACTCTTTATGCATTTAATCTGACACCTGACGAGGATAATAGTCAGCATCTATCATTGATCAAGAGTGGTAACATACGCCTGGAGACACGTTTCAGGAACCCGCTGCCTAATACCATCAATCTAATAATTTATGCGGTATATGATAGTATGATTGAAGTGTCCCATCGCAGACAGGTTTTAGTTGATTACTATTAAGCATCATGAATACTGTGGAACTGACAGCCAGGTGTTTTGGCTTGTGATAAACTGCCCCAGCAACCTCTACAAATAAGACCTAGTGCTATGATAATTAACACACACCCCTCTGACCAGCCTGGAGAGCATTGGCTGGCAGTTTATATATTGGAGAGAGTTGGGTGTTTTTTTGACAGTTTTGGAAATGCTCCAAATCATTCAATATTTCCTAAATCGATTTATGACTTTTTAAACATGTCATGTGACGAGATACATTTATCAGACAAACAAGTTCAGGATGTCACATCGGTCACATGTGGTGAACACTGTATCTACTTCTTAAATCACATGTGTAGAAGCATCACCTATGATATGTTGATATCTAAATATTCTTCTAATCTGTTTAAAAATGACACAATGGTAACACGTTTTGTGAAAAAGTTGCAACCGTGTGTGTGTTCATAATGTGTTTAGTTGTGTTCAACATGTTCAGACAATTGTGTAAGATTGTGCAAGTCAATAAAATGTTGGTCAAATAAATTATCAGAGTTCATGTATCATTACAATCATTTTTATTTAGTCAAGCAAGGGGTTTTAGTCAAACAATAACATAGTCTGTGGTGGTAGCGATGGTTGATAATGACACTTTTACGGGCGACTATGGCAAGAACCCATTCAATTTTAAGAATTATAATCTAGAATATCTGGCAATATATGTTGACGGTGTCCAGTTCCCCACCAAACCATTACAACCGGACTTCCCTAATGGTTGCGTGACTCGTGAATTCTATCAACTGGTGTTATCAACAGGGAGACATTTAAAGAACAGTGCTATGGCCATTGATCGAAACGATTTCCTGAGACGGTACACTCTTTATGCATTTAATCTGACACCTGACGAGGATAATAGTCAGCATCTATCATTGATCAAGAGTGGTAACATACGCCTGGAGACACGTTTCAGGAACCCGCTGCCTAATACCATCAATCTAATAATTTATGCGGTATATGATAGTATGATTGAAGTGTCCCATCGCAGACAGGTTTTAGTTGATTACTATTAAGCATCATGAATACTGTGGAACTGACAGCCAGGTGTTTTGGCTTGTGTTAAACTGCCCCAGCAACCTCTACAAATAAGACCTAGTACTATGATAATTAACACACACCCCTCTGACCAGCCTGGAGAGCATTGGCTGGCAGTTTATATATTGGAGAGAGTTGGGTGTTTTTTTGACAGTTTTGGAAATGCTCCAAATCATTCAATATTTCCTAAATCGATTTATGACTTTTTAAACATGTCATGTGACGAGATACATTTATCAGACAAACAAGTTCAGGATGTCACATCGGTCACATGTGGTGAACACTGTATCTACTTCTTAAATCACATGTGTAGAAGCATCACCTATGATATGTTGATATCTAAATATTCTTCTAATCTGTTTAAAAATGACACAATGGTAACACGTTTTGTGAAAAAGTTGCAACCGTGTGTGTGTTCATAATGTGTTTAGTTGTGTTCAACATGTTCAGACAATTGTGTAAGATTGTGCAAGTCAATAAAATGTTGGTCAAATAAATTATCAGAGTTCATGTATCATTACAATCATTTTTATTTAGTCAAGCAAGGGGTTTTAGTCAAACAATAACATAGTCTGTGGTGGTAGCGATGGTTGATAATGACACTTTTACGGGCGACTATGGCAAGAACCCATTCAATTTTAAGAATTATAATCTAGAATATCTGGCAATATATGTTGACGGTGTCCAGTTCCCCACCAAACCATTACAACCGGACTTCCCTAATGGTTGCGTGACTCGTGAATTCTATCAACTGGTGTTATCAACAGGGAGACATTTAAAGAACAGTGCTATGGCCATTGATCGAAACGATTTCCTGAGACGGTACACTCTTTATGCATTTAATCTGACACCTGACGAGGATAATAGTCAGCATCTATCATTGATCAAGAGTGGTAACATACGCCTGGAGACACGTTTCAGGAACCCGCTGCCTAATACCATCAATCTAATAATTTATGCGGTATATGATAGTATGATTGAAGTGTCCCATCGCAGACAGGTTTTAGTTGATTACTATTAAGCATCATGAATACTGTGGAACTGACAGCCAGGTGTTTTGGCTTGTGATAAACTGCCCCAGCAACCTCTACAAATAAGACCTAGTGCTATGATAATTAACACACACCCCTCTGACCAGCCTGGAGAGCATTGGCTGGCAGTTTATTTATTGGAGAGAGTTGGGTGTTTTTTTGACAGTTTTGGAAATGCTCCAAATCATTCAATATTTCCTAAATCGATTTATGACTTTTTAAACATGTCATGTGACGAGATACATTTATCAGACAAACAAGTTCAGGATGTCACATCGGTCACATGTGGTGAACACTGTATCTACTTCTTAAATCACATGTGTAGAAGCATCACCTATGATATGTTGATATCTAAATATTCTTCTAATCTGTTTAAAAATGACACAATGGTAACACGTTTTGTGAAAAAGTTGCAACCGTGTGTGTGTTCATAATGTGTTTAGTTGTGTTCAACATGTTCAGACAATTGTGTAAGATTGTGCAAGTCAATAAAATGTTGGTCAAATAAATTATCAGAGTTCATGTATCATTACAATCATTTTTATTTAGTCAAGCAAGGGGTTTTAGTCAAACAATAACATAGTCTGTGGTGGTAGCGATGGTTGATAATGACACTTTTACGGGCGACTATGGCAAGAACCCATTCAATTTTAAGAATTATAATCTAGAATATCTGGCAATATATGTTGACGGTGTCCAGTTCCCCACCAAACCATTACAACCGGACTTCCCTAATGGTTGCGTGACTCGTGAATTCTATCAACTGGTGTTATCAACAGGGAGACATTTAAAGAACAGTGCTATGGCCATTGATCGAAACGATTTCCTGAGACGGTACACTCTTTATGCATTTAATCTGACACCTGACGAGGATAATAGTCAGCATCTATCATTGATCAAGAGTGGTAACATACGCCTGGAGACACGTTTCAGGAACCCGCTGCCTAATACCATCAATCTAATAATTTATGCGGTATATGATAGTATGATTGAAGTGTCCCATCGCAGACAGGTTTTAGTTGATTACTATTAAGCATCATGAATACTGTGGAACTGACAGCCAGGTGTTTTGGCTTGTGATAAACTGCCCCAGCAACCTCTACAAATAAGACCTAGTGCTATGATAATTAACACACACCCCTCTGACCAGCCTGGAGAGCATTGGCTGGCAGTTTATATATTGGAGAGAGTTGGGTGTTTTTTTGACAGTTTTGGAAATGCTCCAAATCATTCAATATTTCCTAAATCGATTTATGACTTTTTAAACATGTCATGTGACGAGATACATTTATCAGACAAACAAGTTCAGGATGTCACATCGGTCACATGTGGTGAACACTGTATCTACTTCTTAAATCACATGTGTAGAAGCATCACCTATGATATGTTGATATCTAAATATTCTTCTAATCTGTTTAAAAATGACACAATGGTAACACGTTTTGTGAAAAAGTTGCAACCGTGTGTGTGTTCATAATGTGTTTAGTTGTGTTCAACATGTTCAGACAATTGTGTAAGATTGTGCAAGTCAATGAAATGTTGGTCAAATAAATTATCAGAGTTCATGTATCATTACAATCATTTTTATTTAGTCAAGCAAGGGGTTTTAGTCAAACAATAACATAGTCTGTGGTGGTAGCGATGGTTGATAATGACACTTTTACGGGCGACTATGGCAAGAACCCATTCAATTTTAAGAATTATAATCTAGAATATCTGGCAATATATGTTGACGGTGTCCAGTTCCCCACCAAACCATTACAACCGGACTTCCCTAATGGTTGCGTGACTCGTGAATTCTATCAACTGGTGTTATCAACAGGGAGACATTTAAAGAACAGTGCTATGGCCATTGATCGAAACGATTTCCTGAGACGGTACACTCTTTATGCATTTAATCTGACACCTGACGAGGATAATAGTCAGCATCTATCATTGATCAAGAGTGGTAACATACGCCTGGAGACACGTTTCAGGAACCCGCTGCCTAATACCATCAATCTAATAATTTATGCGGTATATGATAGTATGATTGAAGTGTCCCATCGCAGACAGGTTTTAGTTGATTACTATTAAGCATCATGAATACTGTGGAACTGACAGCCAGGTGTTTTGGCTTGTGATAAACTGCCCCAGCAACCTCTACAAATAAGACCTAGTGCTATGATAATTAACACACACCCCTCTGACCAGCCTGGAGAGCATTGGCTGGCAGTTTATATATTGGAGAGAGTTGGGTGTTTTTTTGACAGTTTTGGAAATGCTCCAAATCATTCAATATTTCCTAAATCGATTTATGACTTTTTAAACATGTCATGTGACGAGATACATTTATCAGACAAACAAGTTCAGGATGTCACATCGGTCACATGTGGTGAACACTGTATCTACTTCTTAAATCACATGTGTAGAAGCATCACCTATGATATGTTGATATCTAAATATTCTTCTAATCTGTTTAAAAATGACACAATGGTAACACGTTTTGTGAAAAAGTTGCAACCGTGTGTGTGTTCATAATGTGTTTAGTTGTGTTCAACATGTTCAGACAATTGTGTAAGATTGTGCAAGTCAATAAAATGTTGGTCAAATAAATTATCAGAGTTCATGTATCATTACAATCATTTTTATTTAGTCAAGCAAGGGGTTTTAGTCAAACAATAACATAGTCTGTGGTGGTAGCGATGGTTGATAATGACACTTTTACGGGCGACTATGGCAAGAACCCATTCAATTTTAAGAATTATAATCTAGAATATCTGGCAATATATGTTGACGGTGTCCAGTTCCCCACCAAACCATTACAACCGGACTTCCCTAATGGTTGCGTGACTCGTGAATTCTATCAACTGGTGTTATCAACAGGGAGACATTTAAAGAACAGTGCTATGGCCATTGATCGAAACGATTTCCTGAGACGGTACACTCTTTATGCATTTAATCTGACACCTGACGAGGATAATAGTCAGCATCTATCATTGATCAAGAGTGGTAACATACGCCTGGAGACACGTTTCAGGAACCCGCTGCCTAATACCATCAATCTAATAATTTATGCGGTATATGATAGTATGATTGAAGTGTCCCATCGCAGACAGGTTTTAGTTGATTACTATTAAGCATCATGAATACTGTGGAACTGACAGCCAGGTGTTTTGGCTTGTGATAAACTGCCCCAGCAACCTCTACAAATAAGACCTAGTGCTATGATAATTAACACACACCCCTCTGACCAGCCTGGAGAGCATTGGCTGGCAGTTTATATATTGGAGAGAGTTGGGTGTTTTTTTGACAGTTTTGGAAATGCTCCAAATCATTCAATATTTCCTAAATCGATTTATGACTTTTTAAACATGTCATGTGACGAGATACATTTATCAGACAAACAAGTTCAGGATGTCACATCGGTCACATGTGGTGAACACTGTATCTACTTCTTAAATCACATGTGTAGAAGCATCACCTATGATATGTTGATATCTAAATATTCTTCTAATCTGTTTAAAAATGACACAATGGTAACACGTTTTGTGAAAAAGTTGCAACCGTGTGTGTGTTCATAATGTGTTTAGTTGTGTTCAACATGTTCAGACAATTGTGTAAGATTGTGCAAGTCAATAAAATGTTGGTCAAATAAATTATCAGAGTTCATGTATCATTACAATCATTTTTATTTAGTCAAGCAAGGGGTTTTAGTCAAACAATAACATAGTCTGTGGTGGTAGCGATGGTTGATAATGACACTTTTACGGGCGACTATGGCAAGAACCCATTCAATTTTAAGAATTATAATCTAGAATATCTGGCAATATATGTTGACGGTGTCCAGTTCCCCACCAAACCATTACAACCGGACTTCCCTAATGGTTGCGTGACTCGTGAATTCTATCAACTGGTGTTATCAACAGGGAGACATTTAAAGAACAGTGCTATGGCCATTGATCGAAACGATTTCCTGAGACGGTACACTCTTTATGCATTTAATCTGACACCTGACGAGGATAATAGTCAGCATCTATCATTGATCAAGAGTGGTAACATACGCCTGGAGACACGTTTCAGGAACCCGCTGCCTAATACCATCAATCTAATAATTTATGCGGTATATGATAGTATGATTGAAGTGTCCCATCGCAGACAGGTTTTAGTTGATTACTATTAAGCATCATGAATACTGTGGAACTGACAGCCAGGTGTTTTGGCTTGTGATAAACTGCCCCAGCAACCTCTACAAATAAGACCTAGTGCTATGATAATTAACACACACCCCTCTGACCAGCCTGGAGAGCATTGGCTGGCAGTTTATATATTGGAGAGAGTTGGGTGTTTTTTTGACAGTTTTGGAAATGCTCCAAATCATTCAATATTTCCTAAATCGATTTATGACTTTTTAAACATGTCATGTGACGAGATACATTTATCAGACAAACAAGTTCAGGATGTCACATCGGTCACATGTGGTGAACACTGTATCTACTTCTTAAATCACATGTGTAGAAGCATCACCTATGATATGTTGATATCTAAATATTCTTCTAATCTGTTTAAAAATGACACAATGGTAACACGTTTTGTGAAAAAGTTGCAACCGTGTGTGTGTTCATAATGTGTTTAGTTGTGTTCAACATGTTCAGACAATTGTGTAAGATTGTGCAAGTCAATAAAATGTTGGTCAAATAAATTATCAGAGTTCATGTATCATTACAATCATTTTTATTTAGTCAAGCAAGGGGTTTTAGTCAAACAATAACATAGTCTGTGGTGGTAGCGATGGTTGATAATGACACTTTTACGGGCGACTATGGCAAGAACCCATTCAATTTTAAGAATTATAATCTAGAATATCTGGCAATATATGTTGACGGTGTCCAGTTCCCCACCAAACCATTACAACCGGACTTCCCTAATGGTTGCGTGACTCGTGAATTCTATCAACTGGTGTTATCAACAGGGAGACATTTAAAGAACAGTGCTATGGCCATTGATCGAAACGATTTCCTGAGACGGTACACTCTTTATGCATTTAATCTGACACCTGACGAGGATAATAGTCAGCATCTATCATTGATCAAGAGTGGTAACATACGCCTGGAGACACGTTTCAGGAACCCGCTGCCTAATACCATCAATCTAATAATTTATGCGGTATATGATAGTATGATTGAAGTGTCCCATCGCAGACAGGTTTTAGTTGATTACTATTAAGCATCATGAATACTGTGGAACTGACAGCCAGGTGTTTTGGCTTGTGATAAACTGCCCCAGCAACCTCTACAAATAAGACCTAGTGCTATGATAATTAACACACACCCCTCTGACCAGCCTGGAGAGCATTGGCTGGCAGTTTATATATTGGAGAGAGTTGGGTGTTTTTTTGACAGTTTTGGAAATGCTCCAAATCATTCAATATTTCCTAAATCGATTTATGACTTTTTAAACATGTCATGTGACGAGATACATTTATCAGACAAACAAGTTCAGGATGTCACATCGGTCACATGTGGTGAACACTGTATCTACTTCTTAAATCACATGTGTAGAAGCATCACCTATGATATGTTGATATCTAAATATTCTTCTAATCTGTTTAAAAATGACACAATGGTAACACGTTTTGTGAAAAAGTTGCAACCGTGTGTGTGTTCATAATGTGTTTAGTTGTGTTCAACATGTTCAGACAATTGTGTAAGATTGTGCAAGTCAATAAAATGTTGGTCAAATAAATTATCAGAGTTCATGTATCATTACAATCATTTTTATTTAGTCAAGCAAGGGGTTTTAGTCAAACAATAACATAGTCTGTGGTGGTAGCGATGGTTGATAATGACACTTTTACGGGCGACTATGGCAAGAACCCATTCAATTTTAAGAATTATAATCTAGAATATCTGGCAATATATGTTGACGGTGTCCAGTTCCCCACCAAACCATTACAACCGGACTTCCCTAATGGTTGCGTGACTCGTGAATTCTATCAACTGGTGTTATCAACAGGGAGACATTTAAAGAACAGTGCTATGGCCATTGATCGAAACGATTTCCTGAGACGGTACACTCTTTATGCATTTAATCTGACACCTGACGAGGATAATAGTCAGCATCTATCATTGATCAAGAGTGGTAACATACGCCTGGAGACACGTTTCAGGAACCCGCTGCCTAATACCATCAATCTAATAATTTATGCGGTATATGATAGTATGATTGAAGTGTCCCATCGCAGACAGGTTTTAGTTGATTACTATTAAGCATCATGAATACTGTGGAACTGACAGCCAGGTGTTTTGGCTTGTGATAAACTGCCCCAGCAACCTCTACAAATAAGACCTAGTGCTATGATAATTAACACACACCCCTCTGACCAGCCTGGAGAGCATTGGCTGGCAGTTTATATATTGGAGAGAGTTGGGTGTTTTTTTGACAGTTTTGGAAATGCTCCAAATCATTCAATATTTCCTAAATCGATTTATGACTTTTTAAACATGTCATGTGACGAGATACATTTATCAGACAAACAAGTTCAGGATGTCACATCGGTCACATGTGGTGAACACTGTATCTACTTCTTAAATCACATGTGTAGAAGCATCACCTATGATATGTTGATATCTAAATATTCTTCTAATCTGTTTAAAAATGACACAATGGTAACACGTTTTGTGAAAAAGTTGCAACCGTTTGTGTGTTCATAATGTGTTTAGTTGTGTTCAACATGTTCAGACAATTGTGTAAGATTGTGCAAGTCAATAAAATGTTGGTCAAATAAATTATCAGAGTTCATGTATCATTACAATCATTTTTATTTAGTCAAGCAAGGGGTTTTAGTCAAACAATAACATAGTCTGTGGTGGTAGCGATGGTTGATAATGACACTTTTACGGGCGACTATGGCAAGAACCCATTCAATTTTAAGAATTATAATCTAGAATATCTGGCAATATATGTTGACGGTGTCCAGTTCCCCACCAAACCATTACAACCGGACTTCCCTAATGGTTGCGTGACTCGTGAATTCTATCAACTGGTGTTATCAACAGGGAGACATTTAAAGAACAGTGCTATGGCCATTGATCGAAACGATTTCCTGAGACGGTACACTCTTTATGCATTTAATCTGACACCTGACGAGGATAATAGTCAGCATCTATCATTGATCAAGAGTGGTAACATACGCCTGGAGACACGTTTCAGGAACCCGCTGCCTAATACCATCAATCTAATAATTTATGCGGTATATGATAGTATGATTGAAGTGTCCCATCGCAGACAGGTTTTAGTTGATTACTATTAAGCATCATGAATACTGTGGAACTGACAGCCAGGTGTTTTGGCTTGTGATAAACTGCCCCAGCAACCTCTACAAATAAGACCTAGTGCTATGATAATTAACACACACCCCTCTGACCAGCCTGGAGAGCATTGGCTGGCAGTTTATATATTGGAGAGAGTTGGGTGTTTTTTTGACAGTTTTGGAAATGCTCCAAATCATTCAATATTTCCTAAATCGATTTATGACTTTTTAAACATGTCATGTGACGAGATACATTTATCAGACAAACAAGTTCAGGATGTCACATCGGTCACATGTGGTGAACACTGTATCTACTTCTTAAATCACATGTGTAGAAGCATCACCTATGATATGTTGATATCTAAATATTCTTCTAATCTGTTTAAAAATGACACAATGGTAACACGTTTTGTGAAAAAGTTGCAACCGTTTGTGTGTTCATAATGTGTTTAGTTGTGTTCAACATGTTCAGACAATTGTGTAAGATTGTGCAAGTCAATAAAATGTTGGTCAAATAAATTATCAGAGTTCATGTATCATTACAATCATTTTTATTTAGTCAAGCAAGGGGTTTTAGTCAAACAATAACATAGTCTGTGGTGGTAGCGATGGTTGATAATGACACTTTTACGGGCGACTATGGCAAGAACCCATTCAATTTTAAGAATTATAATCTAGAATATCTGGCAATATATGTTGACGGTGTCCAGTTCCCCACCAAACCATTACAACCGGACTTCCCTAATGGTTGCGTGACTCGTGAATTCTATCAACTGGTGTTATCAACAGGGAGACATTTAAAGAACAGTGCTATGGCCATTGATCGAAACGATTTCCTGAGACGGTACACTCTTTATGCATTTAATCTGACACCTGACGAGGATAATAGTCAGCATCTATCATTGATCAAGAGTGGTAACATACGCCTGGAGACACGTTTCAGGAACCCGCTGCCTAATACCATCAATCTAATAATTTATGCGGTATATGATAGTATGATTGAAGTGTCCCATCGCAGACAGGTTTTAGTTGATTACTATTAAGCATCATGAATACTGTGGAACTGACAGCCAGGTGTTTTGGCTTGTGATAAACTGCCCCAGCAACCTCTACAAATAAGACCTAGTGCTATGATAATTAACACACACCCCTCTGACCAGCCTGGAGAGCATTGGCTGGCAGTTTATATATTGGAGAGAGTTGGGTGTTTTTTTGACAGTTTTGGAAATGCTCCAAATCATTCAATATTTCCTAAATCGATTTATGACTTTTTAAACATGTCATGTGACGAGATACATTTATCAGACAAACAAGTTCAGGATGTCACATCGGTCACATGTGGTGAACACTGTATCTACTTCTTAAATCACATGTGTAGAAGCATCACCTATGATATGTTGATATCTAAATATTCTTCTAATCTGTTTAAAAATGACACAATGGTAACACGTTTTGTGAAAAAGTTGCAACCGTGTGTGTGTTCATAATGTGTTTAGTTGTGTTCAACATGTTCAGACAATTGTGTAAGATTGTGCAAGTCAATAAAATGTTGGTCAAATAAATTATCAGAGTTCATGTATCATTACAATCATTTTTATTTAGTCAAGCAAGGGGTTTTAGTCAAACAATAACATAGTCTGTGGTGGTAGCCAGTGGCGTGCAGTCAGGTGAGGCAGGGTAGGCAGTGCCTCACCCAGGCATTTAAGAAAGAAAAAGAATATCAGTCTTTTTAAAATATTTTTTAATAATTTTTTTATCTCAAAAATATATATATATTTTTTATTTATTTTACTAATTATTCTTAACTTTAATGTGTTAAAATGTTGTTAAAATAAAAATAAATGATGTAAAATGTGTTGTTTTAAAAATAGAATGCATGCCCTGGCACCAGGAGAGTTTGCTCCCAAAGCGAGCTGATTGCTGATTGCTGGCGAGAGGCACCTGTGTGTGCGAGAGGCAGACTGTGCTTGTGCTTCTGTGCTATGCGAAGTGATAGACCAACGGTTTCGTAGGTTTGCGCATGCGTAGTCTGTTCTCACATTGTCTTCATTGATGGACTTGAGGCACCGTGCCACGCTGCTTCTGACTGTCTGACAGCATGATTGACCGTTTGCGTTTGGCTTGTTTGGCTTGCCGTAGCGGCATTCCTCTGCTGTTTGCGCCGCGGTTCTAAAATTCCCCAGCTAACTTGCGATCTCGGCATCATGGATATCCAACAGTTAAAAAGATTTTAAACCCTTTAGTTTTGAGCAAAAAACGAAATGTGATTGAAAATGGGAGGGCAACACCTGACCTATCTCAATTAACCCAAAGGAAGGGACAGAAGATTGTACGAACATTTCAAACGGAATGGTACAAAAAAAAGGACTGGCTGTGTGGATCCTGTGTCCTGTGTTGTTGATGCAGGTGAATTTATATTGTCATTGAGCTGTTTTGCGTGCTGCTGTAAATCCTGTTGAGATGCAGGTGAATGTAGGCCATGCCATACAGGCTGTTGCGCTACGCTATGTGTAGTTATGAGATAACAATACATGACATTTTTGACCAGCTATTTGATAGTATAGTATATATGGGCTATGTGATTCATTGACTTTATAGTATAGTATATTAGCCTACATTACATTACAGTCATTTAGCCGACGCTTTTATTCAAAGCGACTTACAATAATTGCATTTAACGTAGGAGTGTACCGGTACTACTTTTTTAAGGCAAAATGAAGAATAGCAAACTAACAATACAATAGGTGCTTAACAGGGAGGATCCTGGTAGTAGGCCTACTTCTTGAAGAAGTGAGTTCTGAGCCTGCGTTAAAAGATATAAGGGCTATTTGATTCCCTTTATAGTATGCGCTATGCCATTTGAAGTCTGGCTGCTGCGTTAATCGCATGATTTTTTTTTAATAGCTCACTGCCTACCCAGCCAATGACCTCACTGCACGTTACTGGTGGTAGCGATGGTTGATAATGACACTTTTACGGGCGACTATGGCAAGAACCCATTCAATTTTAAGAATTATAATCTAGAATATCTGGCAATATATGTTGACGGTGTCCAGTTCCCCACCAAACCATTACAACCGGACTTCCCTAATGGTTGCGTGACTCGTGAATTCTATCAACTGGTGTTATCAACAGGGAGACATTTAAAGAACAGTGCTATGGCCATTGATCGAAACGATTTCCTGAGACGGTACACTCTTTATGCATTTAATCTGACACCTGACGAGGATAATAGTCAGCATCTATCATTGATCAAGAGTGGTAACATACGCCTGGAGACACGTTTCAGGAACCCGCTGCCTAATACCATCAATCTAATAATTTATGCGGTATATGATAGTATGATTGAAGTGTCCCATCGCAGACAGGTTTTAGTTGATTACTATTAAGCATCATGAATACTGTGGAACTGACAGCCAGGTGTTTTGGCTTGTGATAAACTGCCCCAGCAACCTCTACAAATAAGACCTAGTGCTATGATAATTAACACACACCCCTCTGACCAGCCTGGAGAGCATTGGCTGGCAGTTTATATATTGGAGAGAGTTGGGTGTTTTTTTGACAGTTTTGGAAATGCTCCAAATCATTCAATATTTCCTAAATCGATTTATGACTTTTTAAACATGTCATGTGACGAGATACATTTATCAGACAAACAAGTTCAGGATGTCACATCGGTCACATGTGGTGAACACTGTATCTACTTCTTAAATCACATGTGTAGAAGCATCACCTATGATATGTTGATATCTAAATATTCTTCTACTCTGTTTAAAAATGACACAATGGTAACACGTTTTGTGAAAAAGTTGCAACCGTTTGTGTGTTCATAATGTGTTTAGTTGTGTTCAACATTTTCAGACAATTGTGTAAGATTGTGCAAGTCAATAAAATGTTGGTCAAATAAATTATCAGAGTTCATGTATCATTACAATCATTTTTATTTAGTCAAGCAAGGGGTTTTAGTCAAACAATAACATAGTCTGTGGTGGTAGCGATGGTTGATAATGACACTTTTACGGGCGACTATGGCAAGAACCCATTCAATTTTAAGAATTATAATCTAGAATATCTGGCAATATATGTTGACGGTGTCCAGTTCCCCACCAAACCATTACAACCGGACTTCCCTAATGGTTGCGTGACTCGTGAATTCTATCAACTGGTGTTATCAACAGGGAGACATTTAAAGAACAGTGCTATGGCCATTGATCGAAACGATTTCCTGAGACGGTACACTCTTTATGCATTTAATCTGACACCTGACGAGGATAATAGTCAGCATCTATCATTGATCAAGAGTGGTAACATACGCCTGGAGACACGTTTCAGGAACCCGCTGCCTAATACCATCAATCTAATAATTTATGCGGTATATGATAGTATGATTGAAGTGTCCCATCGCAGACAGGTTTTAGTTGATTACTATTAAGCATCATGAATACTGTGGAACTGACAGCCAGGTGTTTTGGCTTGTGATAAACTGCCCCAGCAACCTCTACAAATAAGACCTAGTGCTATGATAATTAACACACACCCCTCTGACCAGCCTGGAGAGCATTGGCTGGCAGTTTATATATTGGAGAGAGTTGGGTGTTTTTTTGACAGTTTTGGAAATGCTCCAAATCATTCAATATTTCCTAAATCGATTTATGACTTTTTAAACATGTCATGTGACGAGATACATTTATCAGACAAACAAGTTCAGGATGTCACATCGGTCACATGTGGTGAACACTGTATCTACTTCTTAAATCACATGTGTAGAAGCATCACC